>NC_143158.1:25792530-26392530 GCF_041381405.1 Jatropha curcas
TTCTTCTCCTTTTCTCCTTTGAAACTATATTTTTGTTTGATTACAAGAGAATCTTTTTCCTTCTTTAATTTGAAATAGAATTTCTTTTCCTTCTTTAATTTTTTTTTTTTGCTTCTATAGTATACACTTTTTTCTTTGGATGCCTATTAAATTAAAATAATTAATAAATACCTTTAAAATAATTAAATAATATAAAAATTATGTAAATCAAATAAACAATATGGGCATATCTAATTGGCTTTGAAACTAAAGTACGTGTGGTTTTCTTTTTTCTCATTGGCTTTTCTCTTCTTTCCTAACAATCAACATTTCACAATTTTCACAATTTTTATTTACAGGCAGAAGGTGGAATTATGAAGCTATCAATTTTATAGCAATTCCAACTTGTGGGTGTTTAATAGTTGCGGTTTACTATATATAGAATAAGAATAGAATATTATATAATTTTAATTAACTAATAAAATTAAAAGGGTTTAATTAACTAATATTATATAAGAATATAACATTTCAAACATATTTCACTTCAATTTATATCATCATTTAACTAAATTTCATTGCAACTGTATATATAAAATTTTTACAATAGCACGTCATAGATAAATAGGTTTCAATATATAGAGATATATAAATATAACAATAAAATATTATATATATTTTTGAATTAAAATTTTGAATTATTCGTTATTTCCATACACACATATTTTATTTTAATTAAAAATAAAATTTAAAAAGTAAATTTAAAAATTTTGAAAGGCTTAATTATTCATATTCTATTTGAAATATTATTTTTAAAAATATATATCCGATTAAATTATACAAACATAAAGTAGAAAATTTTCTTTTTTTCTTTTTTTATCTCTCTCCTAAATAAAATAATTTCAATTATAATAAAAATTAAATGAAATATTCAAAAAGTAAACTAATAAAATATAATTTCATGTATAGAACAAAATATTATATATATTTTTAAAATAAAAATTCTAATTTTTCTTCATCCCACACTCATATATTTATTTTATTTAAAAATAAATTTTAAAATTTTAAAAGTTTTAATTATGTATATTCTATTTAAAATTTATGTTTAAAAATATATATCCAATCAAATTATATAAAAATAAAGAAAAATAAAATATTATAAAAATATCATATTTTATCTATCTTCTAAGTAAAATATTTTAAATTTTAATAAAAATAAAATTAAATATTTAAAAAATAAAATATAAAAATTTTCAAATGTCTCATTATCATAAATATTTATTACAAAATAAATTTTAAAAAAGTAAGACTCAAAATTTTAAAATGCTTAATTACCTACATGTATTTATTCGAGAATAAAGCTATTTTATGATATTGAAATTTCATCGATGGCACTATTAGAAATCTTTATTCCTCTATATTCCTACATTTATGAATAGTATAGATAGATTAGTATTTCAAAACGTGTGTTGCTAGTAATTACTTATTAAAGTTACTCGTTATATAATTTATAATATTTTGTTATCTTGAAGTTTTTGTTAATTTCAAAAGTTAATTATGTGCATGAGTAAATTGTTGAGAAAGAGATAGATAGACTCAATACTTTTTATTTAATTATTTACTTTAATAGTATACAAGCATAAATATAAAAAACAATAATGTATAATATTTTTAAAAATAATAAATATAATTGTTCCTTTTACGCGATGAATCTTCCTATCCTTTTAAAGAGTTGCTGGATTAATGGATGATTTAGTCTTATTCAGAACATCACTATCTTTATTATTTTTAATAGTAGAATCTTCCTAATATTATTAATTAAAAATTTAAATATATTTATTATGTATTTAGTAGCAATAGCTCTTTGTAGACAAAGTTTTTTTTTTTTTTTGTGTATATTTGGTCATTATTTTTTTTTCTTATCCAACTTTACAAGACCTTTATTGTTGTCATCTATATCTCTCTTGATAGTGCTCCGTAGAGTTGTCAGTGTGAAAAAACATTACCAAACAAATGATTATGAATATTGGTTTACTAAATGCACATAATTATGATTATTTATTTTCCTAATTGAGTTATATAATATATTAAACGTATGAGTATATTACTAAATAAAATTATGATATTTGATTTTTTTTAGTTGGAGATTTTAAATCTTGATCTGCAGGTGCAGATCTTCGATCAATGGAGCTTGATAATGCAGTATGTACCTTCATTGATGCTATTGATGCATAGTAGTGAAAACTCATCTGTGTTCATTATATATTATAAATTTTTGAAAAAATAATCCAGTTATATAAGATCCAGAAGAGTTATTATTTTGACGTCCAAATCAATTAACGGACTAGGTGTGGTAATGAAGATTTATATATTTTGTCAAAATCAATTCCAATTGGAGAGATCTAACATTATATTTTTAATTTTAGTTTTATAGTTCAAAAGAATATGAATTCTTTTAGTTTATTAAAAGATCTGAACTCTGTTAGCCACTAATAGTAGAGTTCTATGTTTGGTCTATATGAGTATTTGTAATTCTTAATATTATAATTAATGAATTATATTTTCAAAAAAAAATATCCAAGTCATTGATTGCTACATCTCCTTGCAAATTTTCTTATATAAATAGAGGAGCTACTAGCTTCACTTCCTCATTCAAAACTATCTTTTCTGTTGTTTTGGGTTGCTAAAGAAAAATGGAGTTCTCAAAAGCTTTTCTTCTTCTTATCGGCATTGTCTTGGCCACTGTCCTTCTCACCTCGTCGGAGGTCTTAGCTCGCCAACTTGCTGAAACTGTTCAAAATCGTGCGTTTTTAGCTTCCTCTTATCAAATATGTGTTTATCTTTCATTTGTTATCCGCTTATGTTTAAGCCTCTGTTATGTCTTTAAATAAACTAAAAACCAGCCTTCCTCTCTCATTTTCCAACAATTAACTTTTTGTTTTAATATTTGTACTAATTAATCTAATTACTTTATTCAATTTGTAGAAGATAACGCACATGTACACAAACAACATGTGCAACAATATAGGCACCAACACGAACATCTGCAGGAGCAGAAGTTCGAGAACAAACATGACGACGATTGTAAGGAAGATCACAAGCGCTACGACGACCATAAGGAAGATCACAAGCGCGAGGATGACCGTAAGGAAGATCACAAGCGACACGACGGTGGCAAGGACGATTACAAGTGCGACGAGGACCATAAAAAAGATCACAAGCGAGACGAGGAGGGTAAGAAAGATCACAAGTGCAACGACGACCGTAAGGTAGATCACAAGCGCGACAACGACCATAAGCAAGAACACAAGCGCGACGACGACCGTGAGGAAGATCACAACCGCGACGACGACTGTAAGCAAGAACACAAGCTTGACGACGACCGTAAGGAAGATCACAAGTGCGACGACGAGTGTAAGGAAGATCACAAGCGCAATGACTACCGTAAGGAAGATCACAAGCACAACCAAAAGGAAGATAATAAGCACAGGCACAAAAACGAACGTAAGTGTGATAATAAACATAATCATGATCATGATGACAAGCATGGCAATTGAGATGGATATGGGAAAAGGCATCCATAGTTATGCAAATAAAAACTAAAGTTGAAGATATAAGTAAGCTATATATATATATATATATATATATATATATATATATATATAAAAGTTTGATTAATAAATATATAAGCTATATAAATATATATACATGAATAAGAGTGTTCATGGCTGGTGCTGAATCATTTATAAATCTATTTGCACAAATGTTGTCATTGTACAATCGGTATTATCTAAAAAAGTATTGTTCCCATGGTTGGTTAGTTCTTTTTCTTTTTCTTTTTTTTTTTTTGGTTTATGATTAGTAAATTATTTTAGAGGCGCTTTAATTATATATTACTTGAAAAGAAGGAAACAACTTGAAAATTTTTGAAGCCACTGCCCTCTCTCAATGGATTAAGTAGTTGGCCTTATTGCTCAAGAAAATTTAGATTTGTAGATGGAATGAACAATTAATAAAAAATTGATCAATCAAATTTCTATTTATTTTTTAGGATTTTTTCCTTATTTTATTATTTCAATCAAATCTTAGTCTTTTTCTCCTCGTGCAATCGATGAATTTTAGGATATTTACATGCGGATGAAAATATGAATAATTAAAAAATATTAATAATTGAAAGTGTTATTTGTAAAATCTTTATAAATAATAATAATTAATTAATCCTTATTTTTCTTTTCTTTTCTTATTTAAGAAAAATAGAAATTTTCCAATGGTTTGTTTTTCCTTTTAGATAAAATAAATGATAATTTACGGTTTGATAGGTGTCTCCAGGATTTTTAATAAAATAATTTTATGTTGCTCACAAAAAATAATGGACAAAAATCTTTTGTAATTTTGTTTCTCCTAGCCCAGTAAACACCACATTACTTTTTGCCTTCAAATTCAGGAAATTTTCTCGATTCATTATTTAAAAGTTGAAAGTACAATAAGATTAAAGTAATTCAGAGCTAAATTTATGTATTCAGTCAAATCTGCAGCAAGACTATGTTCTTGGCTTCTCATTTTGTATCATAAAATTGATGCAATAATAAAATATTTTTATAATGGCAAATAGATTTTATTAAGGTTAGGAGGCTAGGTTAAAGAAACCTATTAGTTGATTTTGATATCATGGAGAGCACTCGAGTGTCGCCGGTTTCCTCTCAAGAAAAGATCAGCTCTGGCGAAGTACTAAAAAGGTGTAGCTCCGAAATGGCAGCGGAGGTTCTATTGAAGCAGTGACAGACCTACGATTTAAGTTTTTGGGATATACATTTAAATTTATTGAGGCTTAGTTTTTATTTTATATTAAATTTTAAAAAATAAATTTAAATTTATTTAATAAAGGGGAAAACTTTATTTTAAAATTTATTAGAATCAATTTTTACTTGGCTTTTTACTTTTTAACTAAATTGTAAAAATAAATTTAAAATTTAATTAATAGAATAAAATATCTTTTTTCAGATAAAAAAAATGAGATTGAAATGAGTGCTCATCTTAAAAACACTTACAAGAAAATTTAAATTAAATTAAATAAATGAAACTATTGAATACATCACTTACAAAACTCTATTAAAATATCACCGATTAATTTAGTTACCACCAAAATGAGCTGCTATAATAAGCCAAGACTTGGGAAGCCTTAATCCCAAAGTTGGAGGTCCAAGCTCACATTCTAGAATACTCCACATTACTCCACCCAAAAGATATTTTGTATAATGTCAACATAGTTCTAGAATTCTCCATGTAATCTAAGCCGTCCATTTTTGTAGACAAATCTTAGCCGTACAATGAAAAAGTGGAAATGCCTATAAATACCACCCCTCACCTCATTTGTAAGAACCAAGCAAACACCAAGTAAAAACCAAGTAAGTAATCCTTTCCTTAAGCTTTGTGAATGTTTGCTTCTTATTAATACAATTATATTTGGTGTTTTGTGTTAGTATTATTTTGATTGTCTTTCCCGTTATTATTCTTGGTGTTATAAATTATTAATCAATCTTGGAGTTTATCACTGTACTGATATCCAACAAGTGGTATCAGAGCATTAATCCCAACAAGTGGTATCAGAGACTGGTTGTGGTGGTAGTAGTTGTAACCGCGGTATGTTGTGGTGTTCATTTACAAGTGTAGAGTATCGTTACTCTGTTGGAAATAACAGTCGGGGACTGTTGTTGAAGCAAGATTCACGAGCAAGGATTGTGATCTTGATTGGTCAAGGACCGTTGTGCATTAGTTAGTGTGAGGAACACCAGTACCTTATGGCGGATTTTTCTAGAGTTGCTAATAGCATCGAGAAGCTAAATAGCAACGATTACGAGAACTGGAGTACCCGTATGAGATATTATCTCATAGGTCAAGACTTATGGGATATTGTCGGAGGAGATAATACTACACCAGTAGTTGGGGATGCGAAAGCTCTGAAAGAGTGGGAGACAAAATGTGGGAAGGCGATGTATGTGCTGACAGTTGCAGTAGAAGATGAGCAGATGCAACGGATCAAGTCGGCTAAAACACCAAAGGAAGCATGGGACATTCTCAAGTCTGCTTTCGCCAAGAAGAACGAGCAAAATTGTAATGGCTCGAAAATGAGTTATTCTCAATCTCACAACAGAACCTCACTGTAAGTCAATACTTTTCTAAAGTAAAATCTTTATGTGAGGAGATTTCGAAATTAGATCCAGACAATGAGATCAACGAGACAAGGATGAGGAGGATCATCATCCATGGTCTAAGACCTGAATTTAAGGGTCTTGTGACTGCTACTCGTGGTTGGGCTACACAACCAACCTTAGACGAGTTAGAGAATATCTTGTCCAATGAAGAGACTTTAGATGAAAAAATGTCTAAAGTAGCTTTGAAGGATGATGAGGAAGCTCTCTTTGCTAAAAAGAGGGGATTTCGAAACGTTGTGAGAGTAGATGGTGGAAAAGAAAGGAGCAATCAACAAGGATGGAGAAAGCAAAAGTGGAGACCATCACAACAAGGGAGAGCAAGGCCAGGACAAAGGAAAGACGACTGGCGAGAAAGTGATCGTTGCTATAAGTGCAACAAAAGAGGACATTTCGCCCGAGAATGTCGAAGCAGACGAGTAGAAGGAAACACAACATCAACCCAGAACGAGCAACAAAGTGAAGAGGAATGGGATATTCACAATTTCTTTGTTCAGGAGGAAGAAAATTTGCCACAGAAGCCAGTAGAGATGATGATGAAAGGACCCGAGCAAGAGTCGTCATTAATATCTGTAAGTGATAGAATCAACTATGATGATGATTGGATAGTTGATTCTGGAAGTTCTAATCACATGACAGGAAACAAGGAGAAATTATCAGATATATCCAATTATGATGGAGGTCGTGTTGTAGTCACAACAAATAACACGAGATTGCCAATAGCTCACATTGGAAAGACAACCATTGTTTCTCCCTCCAGTAACGAAAAAATGGAGTTACAGATGGTTTACTATGTGCCAAGGATGAAGAAAAACTTGCTCTCTGTATCACAAATAGCAAGTGCGAGTAGAATCAATCTACGTCATGTCAACACAAGAAGCCTATGTTGACAGAACAAGGAAAAGTGAGACAGCTGACTTGTGGCATGCTCGTTTGGGACATGTTAGTTATCACAAGCTTAAGGTGATGATGAAGAAGTCCATGCTTAAAGGTCTTCCTCAGTTGGAATGCCGAGAAGACACTATATGTGCTGGATGCCAATATGGAAAAGCTCACCAACTTCCCTTTGAAGAGCCAAAACATAGAGCCAAGGTGCCATTGGAGTTAATACATTCAGATGTTCTTGGACGGATCAAGCAACCTTCAAACAGTAATATGAGATACATGATTACTTTCATCGATGACTACTCGAGATATGTTTGGGTAGATTTCATGGTAGAGAAGTCGGAAGCTTTTGAAAAATTCAAAGCTTTCAAGAACAAAGTTCAGAAAGAAGTCGGAAATAAAATTAGATGCCTTCGCACTGACAATGGTGGAGAGTACACGTCTGACGAATTCACTAAATATTGCCAAGAGCAAGGCATTCGAAGGCATTTCACATGTCCAAGAACACCGCAGCAAAATGGAGTTGCTGAGAGAAAGAATCGACACCTAGTGGAGATTTGCAGGAGTTTGCTCCATGCGAAGAATGTGCCAGCTAGATTTTGGGCAAAGTGCATGAAGACAGTTGTGTACGTCACCAACAGACTACCTCAAGCAAGACTGGAGTTTACATCCCCATTCCAGAAATTGTGGAACATTACACCAACTGTAAGTCATTTTCGTGTTTTTGGATGCGTGTGTTATGTCATTGTTCCGGATGAACTTCGAAGCAAGTTTGACAAAAAGGCACTTCTCTGCATATTCGTTGGTTATGATGAGCAAAGAAAAGGATGGAAATGTTGTGATCCTACAACTAACAAGTGCCATATTTCACGAAACGTGGTCTTTGATGAGACATCATCTTGGTGGTCATCTCAAGCAACCCTGTTACCAGACTCAAAAGAAATTCAAGAAAAAGTTGAAAAGAAGATAGGAGAGGGAGAGTTCATCCCAAAGAAAGCTCAAGCAGAGCCATCCAGAGTTCAAGAGAAATCGAAGAGCTCATGGAAGATAGGTGCATACGAACAACAGTAGCCAAGTCAAGAAGAACAATATCCAGATTATCCTCCACTTCGGCGATCGAGTCGAGAAAGAAGGCCTAATCCAAAATATGCAAATGCTGCTATAGCAGAGATAAAGGAGCCAACAACTTATGAAGAAGCATCAAAGAAGATGGAGTGGACTACTGCAATGGAAGAAGAAATTGCTGCTTTGGAGGAAAATCAAACATGGGAATTAGTGCCAAAACCAAAAGATGTGAAACCTATCTCTTGCAAATGGGTCTACAAAATCAAAACTCGCCCGGATGGATCAATTGAGCGATACAAAGCAAGACTGGTTGCTCGTGGATTTTCTCAACAGTATGGCTTGGACTATGATGAGACATTTAGTCCAGTTGCCAAGATCACTACTGTGCGTGTATTACTAGCTGGCAGCTAGTAAGTCATGGCCTTTGTGGCAGATGGATGTGAAGAATGCATTCTTACATGGTGAAGTTGATCATGAAATCTACATGGAGCAACCACCAGGGTTCAGAAGTCGTGAGAATCCTAACTATGTGTGCAAGCTAAGGAAAGCTCTTTATGGTCTAAAACAAGCACCGAGGGCTTGGTATGGAAAGATTGCAGAATTCCTTGTCAAGAATGGACATGTTATGGCACTAGCAGACTCCAGTTTATTTGTAAAAGATCGGGAAGGAAGAATAGCTATAATGCTAGTATACGTTGATGATTTAATAGTCACTGGCGACAATATCGAAGAGATTTAACTCATCCGAGAGAATTTGGCTACTCATTTCAAAATGAAAGAGCTAGGAAAGCTCAAGCATTTTCTTGGATTGGAAATAGAAGAAGCCAAGGAAGGTTTGTTCCTCGGACAACAGAAGTATGCAAGAGATCTACTGAAGAGGTTTGGAATGATGGAATGTAAGCCGATATCTACTCCAATGGATGCTAATGTCAAGCTGTGTGCTCATGAAGGGAATGATCTCGAAGATGCTACTATGTATAGAAAACTAGTGGGAAGCCTAATTTATCTCACTATGACACGGCCAGACATTTCCTTTGCAGTTGGAGTAGTCAGCCGATTTATGCAGAAGCCTAAGAAACCTCACTTGGAAGCAGTTCGAAGAATATTGAGATATGTCAAAAGTACAATTGATTATGGGATCTTTTATAAGAGAGGTGAAATTATCAAGTTGGAAGGATATTCCGATGCTGATTATGCAGGAGATCACTACACTCGGCGCTCGACAACAGGCTATGCATTTAGTCTTGGTTCAGGAGTAATCTCTTGGTGCAGCAAGAGACAACCTATAGTGTCACTTTCCTCAACAGAAGCAGAGTATCGGGCAGCAGCAACAGCAGCTCAGGAAAGTGTTTGGTTGTCACAGCTTATGAATGATCTGCATCAACCCATCGACTATCCAATTCCGTTAAATTGTGATAATCGTTCGGCTATACAAATGGCTGAGAATCTGGTGTTTCATGCGAGAACAAAACACGTGGAGGTTTACTATCACTTTATCAGAGAGAATGTTCTACAAGGAGAGATTAAAATGAAATATATCAAGACGAAGGATCAACCAGCTGATATTTTTACAAAGAGTTTAAACACAAATAAATATGAAGATTTTCGCCAACAATTGGGAATGATGAAGAAAGAGAAATTAATCGTTGAGGGAGAGTATTAAAATATCGCCGAATAATTTAGTTACCACCAAAATGGGCTGCTATAATAAGCCAAGACTTGAGAAGCCTTAAGCCCAAAGTTGGAGGTCCAAGTCCACATTCTAGAATACTCCACATTACTCCACCCAAAAGATATTTTGTATAATGTCAACATAGTTCTAGAATTCTCCATGTAATCTAAGCCGTCCATTTTTGTAGACAAATCTTAGCCGTACATTGAGGAGGTGGAAATGCCTATAAATACCACCCCTCACCTCATTTGTAAGAACCAAGCAAACACCAAGCAAAAACCAAGTAAGTAATCATTTCCTTAAGCTTTGTGAATGTTTGCTTCTTATTAATACAATTATATTTGGTATTTTGTGTTAGTATTATTTTGATTGCCTTTTCCATTATTATTATTGGTGTTATAAATTATTAATCAATCTTGGAGTTTATCACTGTGCTAATATCCAACAAACTCATTGTTTTGTTCTGACAATAACAACATAAGAAAAATTTAGATATTAAGAATTGAAAATAAATAACGAAAAATGAACACTACAAGCACCTAATGTCGAACTCAGGTCCAATCTAAAATTGAAGCCACTTTCAAATTCAATCACCTCTATTGCACAAAACATTATTGTAAATATAAAAATACAAACAAATTTTTGAGGGGGGATGCCTCCTGTTCGCCACCCCTGCCAATATGTTGAAGATTAGGATTCGAAAATGGAGCGTGAATATACTGTTGATAATAGGAGATGTCAAGTTTCCTTCAAAGGTGTTGTTCTTCGTGACTTGTTGATGGATGATTTTATGCCTGGTTTTGTAAATGAGGAGGATGCCGTCTCGAGGAGGAATCCATAGGTGATGAAGATAAAGATAATGACTTGGAATACCCAACATTTTTGATACGATTTTGATTCATTTACGATATAGTTTAATTCCGGTTCAGTTTTGAATCGAACCGAATTGGTGGCCATATCTGGCAAAAAGCATTTAATATATATAATAATTATAATAATTTTCTCCAAATCAACAAACGGTGAAACCATTCTTTGCTGTTTCTTTCCATTGACAAATTGTTAGGTAATAGTTTTCGGTTTTGATAGGTGATATATATATATATATATATATATTTCTTTGTTTTATTATTATATATATGTCATATTTTACTCGCATATCAATCTTTCTTCTATATGCACATTTATAGATTTATATTATCTTTTTTTTTTTTTTTTTTTTTTTTTTTTTTTTTTGCTTTAACAAAATAATAATTAGCTGGAAAGGGCTCTAATTATAATAATTACTTTTAGACCAGCAAATGGGAAAAGTTGCTCTTATTTCTTTCCATTGGCAAATTTGTCAGGTAGCAATTTTCCTGACAAAATAAATCCATTATTAATGAAAATACGTAAATTTTAGTAAATATAATAAACTAGCGAATTAGCATAAATCATAAAATATTCCAAAATTAAAAATTTACTAAAATAATTATAATTTACTGATCACAAAGCCCTAAATGGTCCTAATATTATTACTTTCAAACAAATAAAGTTAAATCCTTATTTTTTTCAATTTTTTCTATCTTTACCATTTTCTTCAACTTTTCAATAACGAGAGTTGATGGCATTTCAACTTTTTGGATACCCGACGTCACGTTTCCTTATGCTATTTGTTATTTTCTTCTTCTTTCCTCATTGGAAACTATCTTCTTGCTTGATTACATGGGAATCTTTTTCTTTTTTAATTTGGAATAGAATTTTTATTTTTCTTTGATACACCTAATCAACCTCCTATAGTATACACTTTTTTCTTTTGATCCCTGGTAAATTAAAATAATTAAAATAATTAGACAATCAAGTATCTGTTTGGTATTTTCACTTACGCTGAAGAGTGAAAAGTATTGAATTTGAGTCCTTACAACCACAAGTACTTTCACCAATTTGATGAGACTAGAAAAGGCTTACCTCCTATTTTATAGCCTTCAGTGTTATTTCTGTCATCGGACCTCTCATTGAATAATTAAAATAAATACATTTTAAATAAATAATAAAATAAAATTTATATAAATTAAATAAACTATATGGGCATATCTAATTGGCTTTGAAAATGAAGTGCCTTTGATTTTCTTTTTTCTCATTGGCTTTTCTTTAACAATCTCGATACAATCAATATTTTCACTATTTTTGTGGGACTAATTTTTAAGAGGCCCGAATTAAAAAAAAAAAAAGCCCACATTTTCTAGAAAACCCTAGAAATTGAATTAAACCGGTTTTAACCAATCCGATTCACCGGTTTTTAGCTGGTTTTCATCTAATTTTACCGGTTTAGGCTGATTTTTTGAACAATCGATTTTTCTATACAATTCGGATCAAACTACAATTCAATTTTAATCAAACCTGTCGAACCAATCGGTCTGATCCGATTTTCAAAACAATGAGATAGACTTAATACTTTTTCTTTAATTATTTGCTTTAATAGTATACATGCATAAATGTAAAAAACAATAATATATAATATTTTTTAAATAATAAATACATCGTTTCCTTCTTTTTGTCCCTTTTCAAGAGTCGCTGGATTAATAAATGATTTCGACTTATCACTCACTATCTTTATTGTTTTTAATAGTAGAATCTTCCTAATATTATTGATTAAAATTTTGAATATACTTATTATCTATTTAGTAAAAAGAATTCTCTGTAGACAAAGTTTTTTGTGTATATTGCTGAGAAGGATGACAAAAAAAATTGACACATGGGATTTGACGTGTCAACCATTGTAGTGAAAAAACGAATGGACAAAACTGTCCTTAATAAAAGGAAAGGCAGCTTTGTTTGACATGTCGATCAAGAACTGCAAGTCCCTTCTACTAGAAAAGCAATGGAAAATTAAAATCAAACCATACTTCACCCAGAACACCAATCTCATATTTATGTGTGTGTGTGTGTGTGTTTGCATATATATATATATATATATATATATATATATATATATATATATTACTGCATGTACTATAAAGTGTGACAGCAAAAAAAAGAAGAGTACCTGTACAAACGAAGGAAAAAGAAAAGACAAACAAGACAAGTGTGAGAATGAGAGATGGAGAGAATAGTCCGATTTTCATCTTCAGAACTGGAATATAGACTTTCTTCAGAATCTGAGAAGAAAGAAAGAGATAGACCAACGATGGCAATTTTGTCGATCAAAGCTGCCTTTTCTTTTACTAAGGGCAGTTTTGTCCATTTGTTTTTTGCACTATAATGTTTCACATGTCAAATCCACCGTGTCAAGCTAGTTTTTTGTTTACTCAGCGATATTTTGATCATTAAGTGGTCCCTACAATTTTTATTCATGTTTCCGGCAAGTCATACTCAGCGATATTTTGATCATTAAGTGATCCCTACAATTTTTATTCATGTTTCCGGCAAGTCACATAAGATGGTAACACTTGATTGAAAAAAATTTATCGATTTAGCTACTTAATTGTAAATGTTTTCTGTGAAATATTGAAATAGAAATTTTTCAAAAATTCACCCACTAAAATTTGTAGAAAACATTAAATATCTAACTAGAATAGGACAAAACTTCCTAGTAAATTTATATTATTATAAATTCGTAATGTTAAAATAATATAATATATAGTTATAAAATCGTTAATGAATTAAAAATTAATAATATTTCAGTCACTACAATAATATCATTAAATTTGCTAGTTAGGATGTGAATACATAATCTTTTAGCTAATATAATATAATATTTTAGTAAATAATCTTCAAATTAAAATTTAAATTTTGTAAAATAAGTTCCTAATTTTTAATTAAAAATTTTTATATTAATTAGAATTTCCAATTGAAATAAAATTAATGATTTCAGTCAATATAATAATATTTGATATTCAAAATTTGTAATTGGCCAACTTTCATAGAACTTTCTTTTTTGTTTTAGGAAACTTTCATAGAATTTCAAATAGCTATAATACATATCCTAAACCATATATTATTATACATACGTAAATATAATTATGAATTATTTTCCATAAAATTCCTAATTTAAACTTAAGTTTACATAAATTTAAACTTTTCTTTATATAACTTCAGCTATATTAAACTCCAATAGTTCAAGCCACTGATTGCTACATCTCCTTGCAAACTTTCTGTATAAATAGAGGAGTGACTAACTCCACTTTCTCATTCAAAACTTGAGCAAATATCTTTTTTGTTGTTTTGGGTCACTTAAGAAAAATGAGATTCTCAAAAGCTTTTCTTTTTCTTATCGGCACTGTCTTGGCCACTTTTTTTCTTACCTCGTCGGAAGTCTTAGCTCGCCAACTTGTTGAAACTGTCCAAAAACGTGAGTTTTTAGCTTCCTCTAATCAAATATGCATTTATCTTTCATTTGTTATGTGTTTATGCTTAAGCCTTTGTTATGTCTTTGAAAAAACTGAAAACTAGCCTTCCTCTCTCATTTTCCAACGATTAAATTTTTGTGTTAACATTTATACTAATTAATGTAATTATTTTATTCAATTTGTAGAAGATAATGCACAGGTGCACAAATACGAACATGAATATCAACATGTGCAGCAGTATGGGCACAAACATGACGATAAGGAACAACACAAGCGCGACGATGACTGCAAGGAAGACCACAAGCGCGACGATGACTGCAAGGAAGACCATAAGCGCGACAACGACTGCAAGGAAGATCACAAGCGCGATGACGATTGCAAGGAAGACCACAAGCGCGAGAATAACCACAAGCGCGGCAACGATCGCAAGGAAGACCACAAATGTGAGAAAACCGGTAAGAAAGATAACGAGCACAAGGACGAGTGTAAGAAAGATCACAAGCGTGACGACAACTGTAAGGAAGATCATAAGCGCGACCATGATCGAAAGGAAGATCACAAGTGCGATGACGACCATAAGGAAGATCACAAGCGCGACCACGATCGAAAGGAAGATCACAAGTGCAATGACGATTGTAAGGATGATAAGCGCTACCACGACCGAAAGGAAGATCACAAGCGCGACGACGACCATAAGGAAGATCACAAGTGCGACCACAATCGAGAGGAAGATTACAAGCGCGACGACGACCGTAAGGAAGATCACAAGCGCAACCATGATCGAAAGGAAGATCACAAGCGCGACCATAAGGAAGAACATAAGCGCAACGATGATCGAAAGGAAGATCACAAGCGCGACGACAACCGTAAGGAAGAACATAAGCGCGACGATGACCGTAAGAAAGATTACAAATGCGATCACGACCGAAAGGAAGCTCACAAGCGCGACCATAAGGAAGATAATTAGCTCGGGCACAAAAACGAACATAAGCGTGATAATAAACATGATCATGATCACGATGACAAGCATGGACATTGACATGGATATGGGAAAGGGCATCCGTAGTTATGCAAATAAAAGCTAAAGTTTGAGATATAAGTTAGCCATATATATATATATATATATATATATAAAAGAAAGTTCATACATGAATAAGAGTGTCCATTGCTGGTGGTGCTGAACCATTAATAAATCTATTTGCACAATAAATGTTGTCATTTGTATTGTTTTACAATATGTATGTCATACATTCTTCTTTTGTTATATGCCGTGATGTATTATAATATTATCAAATTGGTATTTGTTCCCATGGTTGATTAGTTCTTTTTCTTGTCTTTTTTTTTTTTTTTTTGTTATGATGAGTAAATTATTTCTGGGGTGTTTTAATTATATATTGCTTGAAAAGAAGGAAACAACTCGAAAAATTTTGACTTCATTGTTACAATAATTCACATAGACAATGTTGTTCAACATCATTATCAACATCGTATTACAATAATTAATCCCCTCAATTTTGAAATTTGTCTTTATAGTATCCTCGACTTTATGAATGACTATCATACACTTGAACTTATAAATTTTGGTAATATTAAATACTTCTCCATATTAAGAGCAATAGTTGTTTTATGATTTTTAGTTTTTATATGTAAAATATTAATTTGATGTGTAGTTAGCATAACTTTTGGAATAATAATGGTCACATTTTTTAACTATTTAAATGATCTAATTTTACAAGTTAAAGTGTTTAATAAAATAATTCTAAAACAAAGTGTTTAACGGTTGTAATTTTATAAGTTGAAATATTTAATGGTCAAACTAATAAAAACGAAAAATTGAAAGTACTATAAGATTAAAGTAATAAAGTTCAGGAATAAATTTATGTATTGAGTCAAATCTACATCAAGACTATGTCCTTCGTTTCTCATTTTGTATGATAAAATTGATGCAACAATAAAATATTTTCATAATGCCAAATAGATTTCATTAAGGTTAGGAGGCTAGGTTAAAGAAACCTATTAGTTGATTTTGATATCATGGGGAGCACTCAAGTGTCGCCCGTTTTATCTGAAGAAAACGATCAACTCTGGCGAAGTACTAAATAAGTGAAGCTTCGGAATGGCAGCGGAATTCTGTTGAAGCAGCGGCAGACTTAGGATTTAAGTTTTGGGGGAAGAGAGGATATTAATTTAAATCTATTGAGACTTAATTTTATTTTATATTAAAATTTAAAAAATAAATTTAAAAATTATTTAACAAAAGTCCAAACCTTATATAAAATTTATTAGATTCAATTTTTACTTGGCTTTTTATTTTTTAATTAAATTGTAAAAATAAATTTAAAATTTAATTAATAGAATAAAATATCTATTTTTAAATGAAAAAATGAGACTTAAATGAGTACTCATCTTACTTACAAGGAAATTTAAATTAAATCATAACGAAACCGTCGAACACATCACTTACAAAACTCATTGTTTTATTCTAGCAATAACAATAGATGGAGACTATTTAACAATTATGTATATTATTTAAATTCAATATATATACTGTTTGTTTTTTATTGACTTTTAATTAATAATTTCATAAGAAAAGTTTAGATATTATGAATTGAAAATAAACAACGAAAAATGAACACTGCAATCACCAAACTCAAGGTCCAATGTGAAAATTTGAAGCCACTTTCAGACTCAACCACCTCTATTGCACAAAACATTATTGCAATATAAAATATAAACAAATTTCTGAGTGGGGGGATGCCCTCTGCTAGCCACCCCTGGGTCGAAAATGGAGCGTGAACGTATTGTTGATAATAGGAGACGTAAAGTTTCCTTCGAAGGTGTTGTTCTTTGTGACTCTTTGATGGAGGATGTTATGCCTGGTTTTAGAGATGAGGAGGATGCCGTCTCCGAGGAAGAATTCATAGGTGATGAAGATAAAGATATTAAAATATCATCGATTAATTAAGAAAAGACAACTACCAAAATGGGCTACCATAATAAGTTAAATACTTGGCAAGCTTCAAGTTTAGAGGTGGAAACCCAAGCCCAAAGTTGGAGGTTCAAGCCTACATTCTAGAATACTCCACAATTCTCCACAAATGAGATGCAATGAAAATATCTTATCTAACTGTAGAATGTTCCTTGTAATCTAGACCATCCATTTTTGTAAACAAATCTTAGCCGTACATTGAGGAGGTGGAAATGCCTATAAATACCACCCCTCCTCTCATTTGTAACCAACCAAGTAACTAATAATTTCCTTAATGTTTGTGAATGTTTGCTTCTTATTAATACAATTATATTTAGTGTTTTGTGTTAGTATTATTTTGGTTGCCTTTCCCGTTATTATTGTTGGTGTTATAAATTATTAATCAATCTTGGAGTTTATTACTGAGCTGATATCTAACAAGTGGTATCAGAGCATTTATCCCAACAAAAGATGCCTATTCGAAACGCTGGATGGTTTCGGTGTGATTTTGATTCATTTATAGTACATTTGATTTTGGTTCGATTTTGATTCGAACCGAACAAGTGATCATCCCGGCAAATACCATCTAATATATATATATATATATATATATATATCTCCAAATCAACAAATGGTAAAGTCGCTCTTTGCTGTTTCTTTCCATTGGCAAATTGTCAGCTAGTAGTTTTTAGTTTTGATAGGTGATATATATATTTCTTTGTTTTATTATTGTATATATGTCATATATTTTACTCCCATATCAATCTTTCTTCTATATGCACATTTATTAGACTTATATTATCTTATCCTTTTGTTTTGCTTTAACAAAATAGTAATTAGCTGTAAAGTTGCTCTTATTTCCTTCCATTCGCAATTTGTCAGGTAGCAATTTTCAGGTTGGTAGGTAATATATATATATTTTTTTCTTTCTTCTAATATTATAAATATCACATTTTTTTTAGTCGATTTAAATTCCTAATTATAATATATTAACCTATAAATTAGCTAAACTAAATATAAATCCTTCAAATTATGTAAAATTAATGAGTGAAATAAAAGCTCATATATTTATAATTTATCAATGGATTTAAATTTCTAATTATAATAGTTTAATCTATAAATTAGCTAAGTTAAATATAAATCCTTCAGACTATGTAAAATTTATGAGTGAAATAAAAGATGTTAATGAAAATATGTAAATTTTAGTAAATATAATAAATTAGCAATTTAGCATAAAACTTAAAATATTCTAATATTAAAACTTTATAAAATAATTATAATTTACAAAGCCCTAAATGGTCCTAATATCATTTTTTTCAAACAAATAATGTTAAATCCTTATTTTTTCAATCTTTTTCAATCTTTATCTTTTTCCTTCTTTAATTTGAAATAGAATCTATATTTTTCGTTGATACACCTAATCAACCTCCTATAATATACACTTTTTCTGAGAGTGTCTATTAAACTAAAATAATTAAAATAAATACATTTAAAATAAATAAATAATATAAATTTTATTTAAATCAAATAAACTATATGGGCATTACCTAATTGGCTTTGAAAATAAAGTGCCTTTGATTTTCTTTTTTCTCGCTGGCTTTTGTCCTCTTCGTTAACAATCTTGATGCAGTCAACATTTCCCTATTTTTGTTTGCCGTCGGAAGGCGAAATGAAGATATGAATTTCAACTTATAGGTGTTAAATAGTCGCGATGTATTATATATAGAATAAAAATATAATATTATATAATTTTAATCTATCAATGAAATTAAAAGCTCTCTAATTAGAATGAGACTAAATTATCTTTAATAATATTATTAATCAACCAAAATCAAAAGTTTCATAATCAGAATAAAATTAAATTATCCTTCATTATATCATTAATCAACCAAAAAAATTAAATAGGGGCGTGAATGGGTCGGGTTGGGATGGGAATTACATAATTTCCGGTCCCATCCCAAAATATCGGAACATAAAAAATGGAATCATAATCCTATCCCATTTTTTGGGACGAGACGGGACGGAAATTCAGGTCTATGGAGCATATGACAGAATAGGTTGGGCCGAAAATCAATCAAATTTCTCGTATACTTACTCCATTATTTTTCATCTAAATTATTATTTTCATCAATTATAATCGAATAAAATTCATTTATATATGTTTGAGTTAAAAAAAAAAAAAAGAAAAATTTCAATCATTGATGATCTACTATTGAAGTTATAATAGAAGACTTTTAAATAGTTATTTTCTAGCTAATAAAAGCGTTAAATACAATAAAATAAAATAGTATAAAAATTATATACAATTTAACTTTACATATATTTTATCAATTTTAACTCATTATTCTTTTTGTCACTGTTATCTTTAAGCTAATTTAAATTTGTTACTTAATTTAATTTTGAATATTATCTAAAAAATAAAAAATGATAGCATTAAGTACATCTAATAATTTAGTAATCAAATAAATTAAAGTTAATATTTTCTCTTGTATTGATCAATCTTTTCATTTTCTATTTAATAAAAAAGTTATTTAAAAAGTCTTACTAAACACATATTGTCGAATAACAGAGGAAAAACCTATATTAAAAAATATATGTTTAATTACTTGAATTATAATTTAAAACTTTGTAAAATAAGTTCCTAATTTCTAATTAAAAAGTTTTATATTAATTAAAATTTCCAATTGAATTATTTTCATGATATTTCTGTCAATATAATAATATTTGATATCCATAATTTGTAATTGGCCAACTTTCATAGAATTTCAAATAGCTATAAAATATAGCTTATACCATATTATTATAGATATATATTATAATGTAAATATAGTTATTAATTATTTTCAATAAAATTCCTAAATAAACTTAAGTTTACGTAAATTTAAACTTTTCTTCATATAACTTCATCTATATTACCATTAGTTTAATTTTTATTTTTATTTTTATTTTTTGAGTAGGATTCTTTTAGCCTACTTATTATCATAGAATTTCAACTTTTCTTTGAATAATTGAACAAAAATATATTGTGAAGGTATTATTTGAGTAATATTTATTTTTATTTTATTTAATACTCTATTCAATTAAGGAAGGTATTAATTTCAATTATTAGCCTGCATAATTAAGAAATGATTCTTTTATTTTTTCTAATCAATAAAATTAAAATACTTAAAGATATTTTATTCTTACTATATTTAAAATGTACCACCTTATTTAATATATACCTTATAATTTCTTATTATTTTATCCAATAAAATCTAGATTCAAAGAGAAAATTAATATAGCTAATCAAAATGAATTACCTTTATTTTTTTTCAACCAATAAAATTAAGTCCTAAATGATATTTTTTTATCAATCCATAAATTTAGAAGGAACATTTTAGGAATCCAATATTCGTCGTTCAAACTTTTATATATATATATATATATATATATATATATATATATATATATATATATATATATATATATATATAATATGAAAAAAAAAAATCAGAATGAATCCCAAATTTATTTGGAGTTAAAAAATATATATTTCAACAAGCAATTCAGCATTTCTCTAGTTAAGAAAATGGGAAGGACTTTTAAATAGAGGATAGTATTTCCTTTTATGAACTCTCACCAAAATATAAAAACTCTATCATATAATGGTGGAGAAGACGTTTCTTTAAACATTTTGGATGACTAAAAAATTGGTAGTATGTAGAAATATCTTTAACATCATTTTAAATAACTAACTTTTAAACTATTCAACCATTTCATTTTGAATATTTTAACATCAGTTACAGAATTACAATAAAATCAACATTCTCCCATGGACGGATTCTCAAAATTCTTCATAATTCAGATCTTTCCTTCCATATTTGTTTAAATTTTATTTCTTTTCCTACAATCAAATACAGAAACTACATACGAGCTTCACTGCCCTATTACTGCCTCTATACTCAGTCTTGGAAAGTTATCCATTTCATGCTAATTAATTACTGAAACGAAATTCTAAACCTGGACTATTGAACTTCAATAGTCCAAGTCCTTGCGAATTTTCTTGTATAAATAGAGGAGCTGCTAGCTCCACTTTCTATTCCAAAACTTGAGCAAATATCTTTTTCTGTTGTTTTGGGTTACTAAAGAAAAATGGAATTCTCAAAAGCTTTTTTTCTTCTTATGGGCATTGTCTTGGCCACTGTTCTTCTCACCTCGTCCGAGGTCTTAGCACGCCAACTTGCTGAAACAGTTCAAAACCGTGAGTTTTCAGCTTCTTCTAATCAAATATATGTTTATCTTTCATTTTTTATGTGTTTATGTTTAAGCTTTTGTTATGTCTTTGAGAAAAACTAAAAACTAGCTTTCCTCTCTTGTTTTCCAATAATTAGGCTTTTTTATTTTAATATTTATACTAATTAATCTAATTACTTTGTTCAAGTTGTAGAAGATATTGCACAAGTGCAGAAATACAAGCATGGATATCAGCATGTGCAGCAGTATGGGCACGAACACGAACATCTGCAGGAGCAGAAGTTTGGACACATACAGGACCATAAGGACGAGCATAAGCACGACCATAAGGACAGGCTGAAGGACGACCATAAGGACAGGAAAAAGGATGACGATAAGAACCACCATAAGAATAAAAATGGTCACGATCATGATCACGATCGTTACCATAAGGACGACCACAAGCACGACCATCAGGACAGTCACAAGGACGACCATAAGGACAGGAAAAAGGATGACGATAAGAACCACCATAAGAATAATCATCAGAATGGTCATAAGGATGGTTATAAGAATGACCATAAGGACGATCATAAAAATGGTCACGATCATGATCACGATCGTTACCATAAGGACGACCATAAGGACAGGCATAAGGACGACCATAAGGACATGAAAAAGGATGACAATAAGGACAACTATAAGGACCATAAGGACATGAAAAAGGATGACAATAAGGACAACTATAAGGACGATCATAAGAATGACCATAAGGACGATCATAAGAATGATTACATTCGCGATCACAAGCATGGCCATGGACCTGGATATGGGAAAGGGCATGGCACCGAAATCTTGCATAGCAAGTCACGGTGGACACTTGAGCCATAGTTATGCAAATAGAAACTAAATTTGGAAATATAAGTAAGCCATATATATATATATATATATAAAAGAAAGTTCATACATGAATAAGAGTGTTCATTGCGGGTGCTGAACCATTAATAAATATATCTGCATAATAAATGTTGTCATTGTACAATTGGATTATTGTTTTACTTTGTTCTAAAATAGAATGACAATATTTATGTCATTACAGTTTTCTTTTATTATTTGCAGTGATGTATTAATATTAAAATTAAATTGATATTAGCTAAGAAAGTACTGTTCTCATGGTTGATTAGTTTTTTTTTTTTATGATTAGTAAATTATTTTAAGGGTACTTTAATTATATAGTGCTTGAAAAGAAGGAAACAGCTTGAAAAATTTTGGAGCCCCTGCCTCTGTCAATGGATTACTATTATACATGGCAAGTTAATTACAAGATTTATGGTATTAATTAATACAATTGAGTATTTGGACTTATTACTCAAGAAAATTCAGGTTTAGGTTTGTGGATTTTGATATATAATGCAAGACTTCAGTATTTAAGTCTTATGCATTAATTGTGCATAAGCTACAAATAATAGAATAAAAAATTCTTTAATCAAAATTCTTCGTATTTTTTATGATTTTTTTTCGCATTTTATTATATTTCAATCAAATCTTAATCTTTGGCTCCTCATGCAATCAAGGAATTTTAGGGTATTTGTACGGGGATGAAAATATGAATAAATTAAAAAATATTAATAATTGAAAGGGTTTAAGAATCCACAGTGAAGTGTACCCGGTCAAGAGAGATTTTTAAACGACAATTATAAATAAATAAACAAAGGTTGAGCAAATCTATTGAAGAAAAATATATATATTATAGAGAGGAGAAAATATCATCTTTCGGGTGTAGAGATAGAACAC
Source organism: Jatropha curcas (assembly GCF_041381405.1). Lineage (NCBI taxonomy): Eukaryota > Viridiplantae > Streptophyta > Magnoliopsida > Malpighiales > Euphorbiaceae > Jatropha > Jatropha curcas. The sequence continues at coordinate 25,815,637 of NC_143158.1, forward strand.
CATATCAGGTATTTTTTGCAGTTCTGCAACATTTGTGCTAGAATGTCTATAGTGCCATTGAATGTCTAAAATCATTAGGACCCAGCAATACTATTTCTCTTCCTACTCCAAAAGGAATGATTTCGATTCCGTGATTACATTATCATATTCATATTCCTTCGATAGTATCCAAGCTCCAAATAGGTAAAGCTAGGCCAATCAGATATTAGTCTGGTTGATTTTTGACATGTAAAAAATGAGAAATCATGAGTTAGAGTTCTCTAGTAAATCTAAATCTAAGGGAAGGCCAGAGACCTTGGTATTAGGTTGGATCCCTTAGTGGGTTGTAAGGGGTTGCCTGCAAAGTGTATTAAAAGGCAAAAAATAAAAAATAAAAAGAATATTTGCCGTTTCTGCCTTATGCGAACAAATAAATATGCATGATAGGCCACATTCGAAGGAGGTAATGGAGTTGCTGAAGGGATTCCGAGTTAAACGCATGGGCTTTAGTTTAGAGAAAAGAAAAATCTGTTTGATGAGATTATGTCATTTAATGCTACTCTTGATATTATATTATAAATAACCAATAATAAATATACATTAAAAGAATTTTTTAAAATATATTTTATGAGTTTTTTTTATTTTTATTATTAAAAAGTGAACGCAGTTACTTTTTTATACTTCCTATTTTTTTTCATTTTCTTAAAAAATAAAAAGTGTTTTGTGTGACTCCTGGCTGGGCTTGCGTCTTCTAGAGATGCTTTGAGGAAGGGTAAAAGTCAATAGCAAGTTAAAATGTAAATGTAATTTTTTTACTAGGAACCTGAGTTCAAACTCATAACATGTACATCATTTGTAGCAAGTGGTTTGATATATCTAGACCGCATATACGACAAAAACTGTCCAGGCAGCTCTTCCAATAAGGCTTGAACAACGGACATCTGGCCACCTGCCACCCCACAAACAACTTGTTAATTGAAGCCATAGAAATATTATGTTCAGCTAGAATAGTTGCTTCCAAGCTTAATGTATTTTTCTATAGATTGATTGAAATTAACTTGTAGGGGCAGAGAGATTCAATTTTGTACTCACTGTCCACTTCTCGCATCGGAATGAATTGTACTATATCTCGGGTAGCTACCCTACCAGTAGAACTTTCTAATCGGCATCCGTTATCAGCATCAAGGATCTGCAGAAGGTTTAGATTTATCAAGTGACAGATTTCAAACAGGTGCAAATGGCAGCATCTCATCTGTAAGACAAATGTTTGTTAACAGAAATATGCTAAACGATGCATGAAGATAACTAGACACACCTCCATTTGTGTAAAGTCTGCACTTCCAACTCCAACAATAAGGATTGATAGTGGGAGATCAGACGCTTTGACCAAAGCATCTTTAGTTTCTTGAAGATCTGTAAGGACTCCATCCTAGAAAAGGTGGCAATTCAGTTATTATCCGGATAAAGGAAAACAAAAGACATTAATATTACTATCTCATAGTTTAATTACCGTTATGATGAGCAAGACAAAATACTTGCTGTTACTATCAGATAGAGACTGACACGCAATTTGTGCAGCTGTGTTGATAACTTGGCTAAATAAAGTGGGGCCTGCAAGAGCAACATTGTGTAAAGCAGTCGCATAAGCAGCCATGATGCGTTCAACCCCCTCAACCTGTTTAAATAATGGAGTTAAGAAAATCGGTAAGATTCTGCAATTTGTAGCAAATGTGCCAGTTTGTGGGGCATCATTATAACATACTCCAGAATCAGAGAGATGGGAGAATATCAATCAGAAATTCCAAGCAACAATTATTCAGTCAGACATTATACCTCAAAGCCACTTGGACTTCCATTCAAGTTAAAACAATGTGATACTGTACCAGCAGGTGTCCTTCCCCCAAAGCCCCAAGCAGGAAAACGCCTATCAGAATCATAAAATTGTATGACCTCCCCCACCTTCATTATAGCCTACGAAAAGATTTAGCCAATTGATTCATGAACAATATTTTCTTCCAAGTACATATAAAAGCAAGTCCAATCCCAGAAACAGAAACGAGATGAGTAAAATTACTACTATATACCTAAAAAGTCATTAGAAAAACAAATAAATAAATAACAATCCTAACTTTCTTATCATTATGGAAATAATACAGTGATAAATCATTAGGTCATAAGGGTAATTAGTGCAAGATATCTTCGAGAGTGATGATTCTTAAGGTAAAATAATAGCATTTATTAAACCTTCAGCAAACAACTGCTACCTATGTAATCACACCAAGGTAGCTTAGTCTCACCTGCTGATAAGAATTCAAGCGGCCTGAAGGATCAATGTAGTGCAAGGAATCCGGATTTTGAGGATTTCCATTTGAAGCTGAAAAAGGTTGAACAGCATGAAAACGCAGATGCAAAACTGAAAAGGGTCTTCGCAAGGAGAAACTGGAAGAAGGATGCACTTGAATGAGAAAACTCAAAGTTATTTACCCGTAAAGTCAACAGCAACCATAAAATTTATTTCAAAGCCACTCGAAATATAATCCAAAAAACTGTACTCTTCCTTCTCCAGAAACTGATCCACAAACAGCTGACCTTTCAGAACCTGTAAGGCAAAGCAAAGAATTAGTAGGCAGTGGCAAACAACAATAGATTTTGCCCAAAGTAAGAATTAACACCTTCTCATGACCTCGGCGCGATGGTAAGACAAAATTTGCACCACATTTTTCTCTATGAAGTTTTTCCAGATCAGCCACTGATTTCTGAAGCTTCCTGAGGGGGAAAAGCAGCTACAGTATCAGCAGTGTTCATAACCACTAGACTGTCGACAAGCAAAAGAATGAAACAACAAAGGAAATAAGTAAAAGGTTACCCAATAAGGATGTGATTGCCACTGCTGTTAAAATCAAAACACTCAATAACTAGTGGGTTCGCCTGTATCAGAGTGGAAAAAGAAAAAAACTATTTCAACAAGTAAATGATATTTCCAGAAAATCTACAACCTCTAGTCCACCAACTAACTGAGATGTAAACCAAATATATATAACAAACTTGCCTTGCTTTTAAATTGCTGCATGCTCAGATGTAGAGGCCTCCAAACTGGATTGAGATTATCATTAACCACCTCAGTCTTGCATATTGGTATGGAACCTCCACTCTCAACTACTCTAGAGATTCTTAAGAAAGGGTCCTGTACATAGAAAATAAGAGGATAAAAATTGATAATCTAACATGGTAGAAAAGCATTACACATAGGAAATGTGAAACTCTGAACATGAATGGCTTCAAACACATACACTAAGAGAAAATACATCTTTGTTATCTAGGTTGGAACAACGGAATGTCAATTCAAAAGCAGTCCTGGAAGCAACCGTTTCCTCAGCTTGGATAGTGAGTGTACCAAAATTTCTCAAGGCTTCCTGCCCATTTCTGTTATGGAGATTCAGGGTTAATTTGCGATTCTGTTTCGTCACTATCTGCATGGAGAAGGAAAATATATATATATAACATCGAATGTTAATTCGTAAATCTCTGTAAGATCCCAAAAATCATAAACGTAAGTCAAATCCTTTCTAGCTGCATCAGTAGTCATCCAATGCAGGTAGATCACAAGCTTTCCAGACAAAATCGAGCAATGAAACAGTTCAAAATTTAGTTGTCCCTTGAAGCCCCCAAAGAAAATTTTGATTTATAACTAAGAGAAATGCATCACCAGATCCTTAAACCAATAAATGATTCACAATAAATACTTCAAATAAATTTAACTAGCATCAGACATGGCATCAAATTTAACTAACCTCAGATAGAACACAAGTGGCTTCTCCCAAAAATTCTTGATCATTCAACTTCAATGACTGCAAGGCAATAAACATAGAGTTCAAATATCGACTTAACCTTCAGCAAAATGCATCCCAATGTCTTGAAACATACAATTAGACTTATTTTTGCCCAATTAGTCCAAATAACTAATGATAACCAAAAGTTTTGAATTGCATTAAACCATTAGATTACTTTCCGTCTTACTTTCTTTTGATTCCCTCAAGTCTCTTGCAAACTATATCCCATGAGGTCTGCTCAAAAAGATCTGTGCTTTAAGTCTAGGTCTCACTTCTTTATTTTCTTCCATTCTTTTTCCTCTTTTTTCCCCCTTTCATTTGCCTGGACATTGTTTGCATGTGTAATTTTACTTCAACCAACCAAATTTTCAATTTCATTAATTGATTTGAGTACGTCTTTCCTTTACAATGTCCATGAAATACAGCTTTACGTTACAAGGTGTGATCTTAGAATTTAATGGATAACTAATATGCAAGAACTGCTCTGGAACTCTTCCTAATAATCATCATACTGGAATTGATATTATAGGCAAATGTAGAGAGGAAGTACCTCCACAGGTAAATTGTGATATTTGGTATCAATATCATAGATGTGAAAGCTGCATAAAGCAGATAACATAAGTTCAACAGTAAAGCAAGTGAAAAATACATATGTAAAGCTGGTAGTTGAACAGGAATGAGAAGCTCACACTAGAGGCTGCACTATCTCAAACTGATAAGCAAATGTAATCTTTTTGATCCAAGAAGGATTCAAGTTGTTTAAAATGACTTCAGTGCGACCAACTTCCTCTAGTTTTCCATCCTTTTTCTTTGCATATACAACTGTCATTGGGTCACTCTGTGACAATGAAAACATAATTTAGTACAAATCACATAGCAACTAGCATCACCAAATATTGATTTCCCTTTCTTTAAGAAAAATAAACAGCAAATGGAGTTTCCAATCGTCCCTTTTCCTTTTCTATTTCTTTTTAATATTGATCAAGGTCAACCACATCAATTATGTTAAACACATATGGAAAGGAGAAGGGAAAGAAGGCTGGATTAGCATTCACTTGAAACTCGAGCCCCCATGATCACAAATATGATGTCATACAGCTCTTAAGATTGGCATCTATTACCAGCATAATATGTGATTTAGACCATAATTTCCTACCTTATTAGGCAATGGATGTTAAAAAGAAGATTGATAACTGGAGCAAATGATACATTCAAATAAACAAATTTATTTGAGGAGCAAAAGAAAGACGGTGGACACATGATAGGACAATACAGCAATCTAGCAGCAACCCAAAAGATTAAACTGACCAACAGTGAGTAGAAATAATATTGCATATTAAGGTACAGTCTAAAACATACCTTTGATGTGATGTCACGATCTAGTAAGTTTGAAGCTGATAAAAACAACTGCAGTGCATATATGAAAAACATGAATATACTATAAGGAATAAAAACAATTGCATATAGGTACAAGATAATACAAAGGAGAAGTATTTAGCCATGCATGTGATCATCCACACAAAGGTATGCCATTATCTTCATCAAATCATAATTTTTCAATGTGTAATATATAGCTTATTGAACCATATAAGGTATTATAGTTATGTATTGAAGAGGTTCGCCTAGCAGTCGAAAAATATGCATTTCTGAATAACTCAGTGAAAATCCATTATTCAAAATTGATTCTATTCTTATATTCAGTCATATGTATTAAACCTAACAAAAGTAGATGTTCTTCTCCACAATACTGCAACAAGTTGCTTTACACTACTGCCTGCTACTATATAAATTAAAATTGAACGTTCAGTTAGAGCCATGGATCCATTTGATGAAACTTAAACTGAAGCAAATGTATGATGGAAGTTGCAGCACGGAATGGAGCCGTGTCTCTTAAACACTATGTATATCACACAGCACAAACAATATTTTGAAAGCCTCGAGATTTTGTGACCCCAGAAATACATATATCAAGTCAAAATAGAAGAAGAAGAAGAAGAATAGAAATAAAGGAGCAGGGTAAAGGTTCAAATTCTACATTTGGTCACAAAATCATATATCAAGTCAAAATAGAAGAAGAAGAAGAAGAATAGAAATAAAGGAGCAGGGTAAAGGTTCAAATTCTACATTTTTAGTTCTATATAATTGATTATACTTTAGCTAAATTCTTCTAAATTGATTTTTATATTTTAAGTATCAAATGGTTTCTCAACTAGCAAGACGACAAATTAGCTTCGATTAAACTTGGTAGAATTTGCAAAAAAAATTTATATATTAATGCAAAGAAAACATGGGGATTAATTTACAAATGAATTCTATTGATAATGTTCATTTGCATACAAAATGGTTCTTTGTTCCTAACACAATAAAAAGGTAAACAAATAAGTTGCTTTTCTTTTTTACAACAAATGAGATTTAAAAATCAATTTTGGCTCTTTCCCATAACCTTTACCAGCATTTAAAAGGTCAGAATCATAAAATATAGCATCTGAAGTACAAGTCAAGGGTAATTTAATATGAGCAAGCTAATTCAAACAAGTGGGACAAAAGTTTAGATGAAATTATCAATGTTCAAAAATATGCAAAAAAAAAGATTGTGACATCAATTAAAAAATAATAATAATGAAACAAACTTCTCCACTTGCATGCTAAACTTCTTCCAAAAGCTATTACATTTTTGGATCATTTTCATTGAAATTACACCATATATGCAACATTGGTCAACTCAACTGGCCAACAACTAAAGGGACAAAGCTGAAACAATAGGATTATGGGATTCCAAGACTTGTCCAGTACATCATAGAAAGCCTTTTTTTAATTTTTCTTACAAGAATCCTCAGATCAGTCTCAACAGAAAATCAAACAACAAAGCACACAAAGTTACTAGCTTTCTAAAATACCTCAACAGTACCAGCAACAGCAGAGTTATATATGTCCTGTTGTCAAAACAACTCTACCCATAATAATTTACCATGCCTGAATCAATTGAAGCCAGGAAATTGGTGGCCATATAACTTCAATAGCTTCAATATTTAGTTATATATGTTTCACATTTTTTTTATGTTTAATATTTTCGTTGCAGTGCAATCTATTTCAAATATTAAATTGATAACAGTTCTACCACCTATATGTTCTATCCCCTTATTTGGCCATCACAAATGACATTACTACTTTTCTGAGTGTACCGGCCTTCTCTAAACCAGAACCACAACAACCCATATTAACCTAATTCAGAATAATAACTATATAAAACAGAGGATTGGGGAAAACCCTAACCAAAAAATTAATATAATAAACTAAAAATCTCCACATGAAGACAAACAGGAAGAATGCAAAATTGAAGCGGCTAAGCATAGTACAAACAGTACAAAAGAAAAAGGGATGTTTCAGGGTTCACAACACACATACTATCCAAACACCTAAAAAAATAAATATAAAATACGCATGTGTGTATGCATATACACCTCAATTTGGGTGTAAAGCGGATGGAGGCCACGAGAACGGTAGAAGAAATCGACAGCGTCATTGTGACCGGCATTGTTTGGTGGATCTGTGGGCCTCTGTTGGGCCCCTCCAATGGCTTGTTTTCCTCCTTTCACATCACCCGATACACACCCTCCCATCCTTCTCTCTCTAAAGTTTAAACTACAATCTAAGCGAAAACCAAATATTCTATCAACTCTTGCTCTACACTTACGATTTGTCTATGTTCATGAGCGCACACATATATATACATGCGTATATACGCGCTCACACATCTGTTCGTTTCAAGAGAAAAAACCAGGAAATTTTGGCGCAGTTACTTCAGCATTTAATTGAAATTTTGTAGTCCCGATGATAATACTAATTTTGGTACCCCTTTAACCCTTTTCCTTCACGCGTCACGCCCTCTTTTTGGGCTGCAGTGCGGTTAAAAATTCGCTAAAAGCATAAAACACACCAACAAATCTTTAAAATTATCTAAATTATAATAAATTATTGATTAAATTAATTATATTATTTTTAATTAAATATTAATTTTTTAAAATATAATTAACTTGACGTAATAATTATTAATCACATATAAAAGATAAATATAAAAAAAATATTTATTACTCCTTGAAATCATAAATATGATAAATATTATGAAACAGACTATTTTCTCAAATGTGACAAGTATTATAAAACGGAGGTAGTATTAATTTTGACAATATTCTACACCTTTTTACACTAACTAATAATAATTCTCCATCTGTCCCAAAAATATAGTTCGCTTTCTATTTTCACACATATTAAGAAAATAGTAATTATTATAGATGAAGGACAATTTTTATTTGTATAACTTTCATATTATGTCCACCTTAAAACATGAATAATTATTGTATAGGAATAATAAGTAAGAATTAACGAGAATTAATAAAAATAAGATAAAATTTAATAAGATTATAATAGATAATTTAAAAATTAATTATAATACAAAAAAAAAAAAGTGGACAATATTTTGAGACAAACTTCCTACTTCTCTAGAACCCACTAGGTTATATATATATATATATATAAGAAAAAAAGAAAGGGAAGTGGGTCCAAAAAAAAAAGGTCGCTTTTGTGGAATTTTCTGCATATAAAATTAACATTAGAGTCGTTTTGCACTTTGTAATGAAGTTTCACTTTTTTGACCTTTTCAAGACTTGGAATTCAAATTAGATTTGCTATGCATGAACAAATGCAATGAGATCATCATTTCTTATGTCACGTTAAAAGACTTATCCAAATCAAATTAAAAATCTCTTGGTCTAAGTAGACTCTACAGAGACAATATCAACTATTTTTCCTTGAAATTCTGTTAACCAGGCTAGTTACACATGTTCATTATATATAAGTCTCGTGGATAACACATACCTACACCCAATATACGAGATTATTCATACACTAAATTATAAGCGCACTTTAAATATACCAACTTTACAACCATTTTTATTTTTTATGTTTTTAATTTGGCACAATTGAGTATTATTTATGTCCATTGATTCAAATAAATAATTGAGATACTTGAAATCAATTAAACTAGATTGTAATTAAAAATTTAAATTGAAACAAAATCATTAAATTAATAAATTATTTTTTGACAAATTAAAATATATATTTACAATTTAAAATTTAAATACTTGATTCATAGGCTTATGTACCACTTGAGTGGATCTATGACGAAAATGACGGTTGTTGCATTTGAATTCTTGGAACCACAGGAAATAAAACTATTGTAACTTCCCACAGGTTATATACTTCCCACAGGCTTATATACTTCCCACAGGTTTTTTATTTCTTTTTTGGTCATATACAATGATGTTTCAATACATATCATCAAATCAGTATTACCCAATAAAATATTGTAATCATGGTTGATGAGTTATTATCACATGGAAAAACTTATAAAAGTCCATTTTGGTCAAATATATAAATCCACCGTTATATATTGTAAAAATTTTGTGGCACTTTTATCTTTGATTTTAATTTATTGCACGCTTTAATTTATAATTTTGCACCATATTTTAATTTATAAAATTATTTTATTGAACATTTCAACTTGCAAAATTTGATAAATCAAACACTTACTAGATAGTTGAAAAATATAAAAATTATTATTTCGAAGTTGTACCTACTTATTAAATTAATATTTTCATATAAAAATTAAAATTTTCAAAATTATTATTGTTAATGTGGATAGCTGCATGATTTTATTAAAATTCATTATTTTAACAATATAATAGATTTTCCATAAATTTCAAATAATACAAAATTTCTTACGATAAATAGACAAGTGAATTTATGTATTTGACTGATCCTTCTATATTAACAAAATTTCTATCTCTTTCTAAAAAAATTAAAAAAAAAAAAATCTATCTCTACCCTATTGAGCCTATTCATTGATAGTATTTATGTATTTGACCGATCCTTCTATATTAACAAAATTTCTATCTCTTTCTAAAAAAATTAAAAAAAATTCTATCTCTACCCTATTGAGCCTATTCATTGATAGTGCAATGGGCTGCTAGATATTCAAGCGATCATTATTCATTACACATTTACAATATATTAGTTTTCCCAAATATGCGTTATATGTTATTTTTACTCATTAATTTTTCTTAAGTAAATGTAATTTAATTATATATATAATTTTGTATTATTTTTTTACTATAAATTATAATATTATGGAAAATTTATATTACTAAAAATTCAAAAGCATTTACAAAATAAAAAAATATTTATAATAATAAAAAAATTTTCAAAGTGAGGATTAGCTATTAACTTAACTTATTATTTTTTGAAATTATATTATAGATCTTATATATTATAGATAAATAGCTATTATAATAATTAATAAATTAATAATTATTTTAGAGTCTTATTTATAATTTTGTTTTATTTTTAACTTTTTGCAAAAGCATTGAGCATATAGTTAATTTTATGGTTGATTTCTTTGAAAAAAAAGAAGAATTTCTTTCAATATGTTATATGGTAGCTAATATATCGTGTTATATTTTAATTATATATATATATATATATATATATATATATATATATATATATATATATATATATATTTAGCTGATTTTATTTTCTATTTTATATTACATACTAAGGTATAGCGTAGTGATAAGTGCATATACGGTATGAAAATAGATCCAAGATCAAATCAACCATGTATCATCAATGTTATGCAAATCAATAAGATCAACTAAATAAACATTTTTAAAAATCTTTTTGCAAGGAATAATGTTTTGTTATCATACTTATCTTGGAGTTCATAATGACATGATTCAAAAATAATTCTTCCATTTTTGCAAGCAATAATGTTTCGTTATCAAAATAATTACAAGCGACATGTCATCTCTTACTGTAGGGTAAGGTGTGACATGTTTATTATATATGTATATACATATATGTATATGTGTGTGTGTATATATATATATATATATAATTTGACCGAATACATAAATTGTCCTCTGAACTTGCGTATAAAAGTCTTGCGTATAAAAATCTTGTGGTCTCCTTTAATTTCCAAGTGACCCTGTGGTCTCCTGAATTTTACTTTTTATAAACTAGACACACCTAGACTGAGTAAAAATCATTAAGTGAATTACAAGCACATGACGTGGATTAATGGCAATACAGATAGCAATTATGGTGCTATGCTGAATGCCATGTCACTTTAATGGTTTAATTAGTTTTTCTGTCTCTAACTAAAATTATTGACAATTGTAACATTATTAAGAAATTTAAAAAAAAAAAAAAAAAAAGAAATTGAATGGCATCTACGCCACCCATCACTGCAACAATCAAAACCTATCATCAAAACCACGTTTATCCACAAAACCACCCTTATCTACAAAACCATTTAAAGAACCACCATCAAGCCATCACCACAATCCTAAGCTTGCTGGACTAACCAAAATGCCTCTCTTACTAAATCTCCTCTCTCTTCTCGACTCGCAATGTAATAAAAGTAAGAGCTTCTGCCATTGTCGCCGCCCATATCTAAAATCTCAACTTTAGAACATTTGACCATGTACATGTAATCAATTGTGTCATACCAAATCCAAGATTATCGCAATCCAGATTAGCATGCTCATCTTCGCCATCACTACTAAAAGCAACAGCAACAGAAAGCCAAAAAATTAAGAAAGCAAACACAGGGGAGAAACAGAGGAGTACTTTACTTTAGAAGGTGAAAAGTTGTTACCAAGAAGGAAATAGTTTGGTCGCATGTGACGAGTAGAAAGCGTAATATCAAAGCTACAACCACATGGAAAATTTTATGAGATTGACGATGGACTAATTAATCAAAAAGCAATATTCTTTAATTTTGAATCTAAAAGGAAATGAGACAATTCGTTTTTACATAATCACAAAAGAAAATAACATAATCAAGATTTTTTTTTTTTTTGAAGAAAAACATAATCAAAATTAAAGATTAAAAAAATTAACTATCCTGAGATGAAGAACCAAAATATAAAGGGGTGAAATGAAAGCACTGTTGAAGTAAAACATAGAAAAATAGAAAGCACAATACGATTTGGTAACAGTGGGTATAGGTTTTTGTTGACGCGAAGCTTTTGGGGTGAACTTAGTTTGCACAAGATGATATTTTTAAGAAATCAAGATCTGGTAATACTAAAACAGAAGGGTTGAAAGAAACTCAACAGAATTGAGAAATTTTGATAATAGAATAAGCAAATAAATGGATCTACATTACTGGGAGTGGGCGATGACTGCTCTTGATCCATTCTGGCGAAAGAAGATGGCGAGAAAAGAAAATTATTGGAAAAAAGCGAAGGCGTCGACGTTTGGATGCAACAAGATAGCAGTAGGTTGCCACGTAAGATGTTTTTATGTGTGAAACTCACTCGTTTTATGCATGTATTTCACGTCCCCTTTTCTAACGTGGCCAAACACGCATAAATTACAAAAAAAGTAAGTTTAGGGAGCCACAATGTCATTTTTAAAGTATAAGAGGCAGCAAGATTTTTATGCGCAAAGTTTAGAGGACAATTTATGTATTCGATCTATAAAAATTATCTATTAGAAATTATGTTATGAGCAATGCATTGTTTCTACACATCAATATATAAACTAACAAACCTCATAAATCAAGGGACATCCTTCATCCTTCATCTTTTTTAGCATACTTTTCATCTTTTTTTAGCATACTTTTCATGACAACTTTGGTAGCATCTTGCTTAGCTCTCTTTCGGTACAAAAGTGTTAAGCTCTCAGAATTTGAGATGTAATAAATTGTGAATTAACCTGTACTTGGAGTAAATTTGGAGTATATATACTGGATCTAGGATAGTTGTGTTAGGATAAGTATTATATTCCTATATTACTCGTTAATTTGAGTTTATTTAGGAGTTTAATATTATTTATTTAATATATTTTATTATTATATGTTAACAAAAAGTATTTGGATAATTGTATTGTTTTTCATCCCCTATCACAGTTGATCTAAATTTAAGCACACCTTGATGTCCTTCATTAATAGTTTGATGTATTGGTAATTACAAAAAAGATTGTTGTGTGTACTTTTGTAATCGATTCTTATGTACCAATTGGTCTACAAAGTCAATATTAGAAAGTAATTCCTATATGAAAGATCGAGAAATAATAGCAAAAAGTAATTTCGATTCTAAGGCTCCATTTGTTACCGAAAAATAATTTACCTTTGAACAATATTTTTCAAGAAAAATATTTTACTTGAAAATATTTTTCAAATAACTTATTTTCCATTGTTTGGTTGCAATATTTAAAATTAGTTAAAAATATTAAAATCTTTAACTTAAAAGAGCATAAAATATTATTAATAATAGAATTTTATATTTTTAAAATTTTGTTATTAAATATCAAAATAATTAAAAAAAAGGTAAGTTATGAAAGTCACCGGTGACCAATGGTGATAGACGACGGTGGTCGTTGGTGAACAGTAATTGATAGTAGTAGCTACCGATAATTAATAAATTAAAAAATATAGATTTATAAGGTTATAATAAGTTTATCAATGTCTGAGAAATGTTTTACTCTCTTGAAAATGAGAAGTTATTTCCCTTAAATATGACTTGATATTTTCCTTTGACCAGGAAAATATATATTTTTCATTGACTTATTTTTCTGAACGCCTCCAAACAACGGAAAATTGTAAAAAATATTCTCCTGTAAGTTATTTTACAGAAACAAACAGAACCTAAGTAAAAAACAATTTGAATAAACAATAGACTATTAAAAGAAAATATTTCAATAACAATGTTATAAATTTAAACAAAAGAAACGGATTGAAATTCCATTTTTTAGCACATTAATAATATGAAATAGATATAAGAATGAAAAGAATCATTTAAAAAAATCTCTGAAAATCATAAACAATTGGTGAATATCAATAATAGCAAAAATAATATCAATAATATCAATAATGGCATATTTAGATGAGAATCGAGACAAGGAGGTCAAATATTTTATAGAATCAGGTAAAGAATTGGAAGGTTTGACTATAAGGAATAAATTGAGCATCAATAGAAACGTTGTCCTTCGCAAATACCTACGTTACGAATTTAAGAAAAGTTGAATCTTCGAGTCTTTCAACCTTAATTGGTTTTCAGGAATACTCGATGGGAAAAAATGTATGATGACTTTTCTTGTCCCTGCCATCCTTAAAGGTCTTTGATCTGTCATAGTGCTAGCTCCATTGAACGACTTCCTCAATGGATTCACTTAGCAAGTTTGTTATACCTAAACTTGTCACAGTCTAGTGTATTAGAGTTGGGAGAAGAGCTAAAGGGTTAAGCAGCTTGAAGATGTTGGTTTTGAGTTTTACAAGGAAACTCAAACTTATCCATCCAACTGCCGCTTCTAACTTGAGTCAGTTGTACAAATATGTCTCTAAGGTTCGAGGAGGGACTAACGACATTTTGTTTGAATCTCTTGAACAATTAATGAATGAATTAGAAAGCTTAGAGGGTTTACAAGAGGTTAGAATCACAATAAGAAGCCGATTAGCATTCCAAAATTTGGCAAAATCTCCAATTTTAGGATGTGTCCACAACATTTCCTGGGTGACTGTAGAGGTGTAAGCTGTTGGTGGTGGTGTGCCCGCTCAAGTGAGACCCACACAATTAGACACCAACAAGTGAGAGAGCGATAGAGAGTGTTTTGAGTTTTAAGAATAGTGAAGATTATTAGGGTGTTTTTGGGAAACATGTGTGAGTACCACTATTTTGTATTACTCTCTTTGTAAACCTACTATTTTTGTAATAGTGGAAGAAATATTCGGAGTTGGTCCCGTGGACGTAGCCCTAAATAGTTGAGGGTGAACCACGTAAATTTCTGTGTGCCCCATTTCTATTTTTCCGCTGCCGTATTATTCTCGTATTTTTATTGTCGGTATCCTAACAAGTGGTATCAGAGCCGAAAGTTTCAGCTGGTTCAGCCGGTCAGATAGCGGTACCAGATCCGTGGATATATTTTGAAAATAAATATACCACGAAGACGAGAAAATTACGACGAGTCCGTTGGTGCAGTCTGCTCGGAAAGACGTTGCAGAATCGACTTAGTGGTGAATAGTAAAATAGTAACTCGTGGTTGATGGTGAATAGTTACTATTGGCGTTACTGTTGCTGAGCCCGTTACTGTTGCTGAGCCCGTCACTGTTAAGCCCAGTACTATTCACGCATACAGGTACTATTCACGTATAGTACTATTTCCGTATACAGTTACTATTCTTGTATACTATTACTATTCATATATACGGTTACTATTCACTCAAAAGTCATGGAAGCTAGAACAAGCAAAATGATCAGTCTAAATGGCGCAAATTACCATATATGGAGAAATAAAATGAGAGATCTCCTTATGGTAACCAAAATGCATTTGCCCGTGTTTGGTTCAAGGAAATCGGAAGACAAGACTGATGAAGAATGGGCTTTCGAGCATGAACAAGTTTGTGGCTATATTCGACAATTTGTCGATGATAATGTGTACAACCACATCTGTAACGAGACTCACGCCAGAACATTATGGGACAAGCTTGAACAGTTGTATGCCTCAAAATCCGGCAATAACCAATTATTTTATTTGACAAAGCTGATGAATTTCAAATACCAAGAAGGTACTTCTGTAGCAGATCACTTGAGTGAGATGCAGGCGACTATTCACCAGCTGTCAAATATGGGCATAAAATTTGATGATAAAATCCTCGGCCTTATGGTGCTTGCCTCCTTACCAGAGTCTTGGGAGACTTTGAAGATATCAATAACAAACTCTACACCACATAGTGGAGTTAGCTGGGAATTTGTTAAAAATGCTGTTCTGAATGAAGAAATGAGACGCAAAGCACAGAATCCTTCTTCATCTCAGTCAGACATTCTTTTAGTAGAAGATAAAAGAAATAACCAGCCCAGAGGGAGGAGCCAATCTAGAAGTTCAAATACAAGAGATAAGAGCAGAGGTAGATCAAATAAATTTGCCAATATTGTGTGCCATCATTGTGGGAAGAAGGGGCACATTAAAAGGTATTGCCGGAAGTTCAAAAGTGATCAGGAGAAGATCAAAGGCAAAGCAAAGAAAGAAGAGAGCAGTGATGATGAAGCTAATGTCATTGCTGAGTTCCAACTGTTCATTGAAAACACTATCAATCTTGCAACCCAAGAGACCAGTTGGGTAATTGATAGTGGGGCTACACTTCATGCAACATCTCGGAGAGAGAATTTTTCATCTTACACACCAGAAAATTTGGGTGTGGTCAAGATAGCAGACGGCAAACTGTTGAAAGTCGTCGGTAAGGGAGACATTTGCCTGGAGACAGAAAATGGTTCGAGATTAATTTTAAAAGATGTCGTGCATGTACCAGACATGCATTCTAATTTAATCTCGGTTGGCAGACTTGATGATGAAAATTTCTGTAGCACCTTCAGAAATGGGCAGTGGAAGCTCACAAAAGGTTCTATGGTGATAGCAAATGGAAAGAAAGATCCAAAGCTGTACGTGATGCATGCGAAGCTCTCCCGAGATGCTTTTAATGTAACAGAGGATGACAGTACAGTTGAATTGTGGCATAAACGGTTAGGCCACATGAGTGAGAAAGGAATGACAACTCTGGTAAAAAACAACATGCTATCTGGATTGGATAAAGTCCACTTAGAGAAATGTTCTGATTGTATGGCAAGAAAGCAGAATAGAGTAGCCTTCAAGATTTCTCAGCCTTCCAGAATGAAGAATGTGTTAGATCTGGTACATTCAGATCTATGTGGACCATTGACGATGTCATATGGTGGAAATCGATACTTCGTAACATTTATCGATGACCATTCTAGGAAGACCTGGGTGTACACTTTGAAGTCTAAAGATCAAGTTTTAGATGTTTTTAAACAATTTCTAAACTTGGTTGAGAGACAGACAGGCAAGAAGCTGAAGTGCATCAGAACAGATAATGGTGGAGAATACACTGGGCCATTTTATGCTTTCTGCAAAGAGCATGGTATTCGACATCAAACAACACCTCCCAAGACGCCGCAATTGAATGGTTTGGCTGAGAGGATGAACAGAACTTTGATGGAGAGAGTCAGATGTTTACTCTCACATGCAAAGTTGTCTAAAAGATTTTGGGGTGAAGCTCTTCTTACAGCAGTTCATCTTATAAATCGTTCACCTTGTGTTCCTCTTCAGGATGATACTCCAGAACGAGTATGGTCGAGAAAGGATGTTTCCTATGATCACTTGCGGGTGTTTGGTTGCAAAGCATTTGTGCATATTCCTAAGGATGAGAGGTCTAAGCTTGATGTCAAGACTCGACAATGTGTATTCATTGGCTATGGTCAAGATCAATTTGGCTATAGATTTTTTGATCCAATCCAGAAAAAGATGATAAGAAGTAGAGATGCTGTATTTGTTGAAAATCAGACTATTGAAGATGTTGAAAAGACTCAGAAGCAAGCTGCCGATAGATCTGAAGATGATTCAACAGATGTACAAATAGTTCCTCCAGCAACAGAACAAAGACAAGTTGGAGATGAAGAAAATGTTCCACAAGAACAAGAGCCAGAGTTAGAAAATCCACAAATTCCTCATCAGAATGAACCAGAAGATGATTTTGATGGTGTTCCTGTTCAGCCACCAGCACCAGAAGGTTCTCAAACATTAAGAAGGTCTAGTAGAGTCAGACAACCATCTACTAGATATTCAGCAAATGAATATGTATTGATGACTGACGGGGGAGAACCTGAATGTTTTGAAGAAGCAATGGAAAGTGAACACAAAAGGAACTGGATTGAAGCCATGCAAGATGAAATGAAATCCTTGCATGAGAATAAAACATTTGAGCTGGTGAAGTTGCCCAAAGGCAAGAAAGCTTTGAAGAACAAGTGGGTGTTCAGAATCAAGCAGGAAGAACACAGCTCCCAACCACGATTCAAAGCTAGACTGGTTGTGAAAGGATTCAATCAAAGAAAAGGTATTGATTTTGATGAGATCTTTTCACCGGTTGTGAAAATGACATCCATTCGGACAGTGCTCGGAATGGCCGCCAGTTTTGATCTAGAAATCGAGCAAATGGATGTAAAGACTGCCTTCCTACATGGAGATTTGGAAGAAGAAATATACATGGAGCAGGCAGAGGGTTTCATAAAAAAGGGGAAAGAAGATTATGTTTGTAAACTGAAGAAGAGCCTGTACGGCTTAAAGCAGGCACCAAGACAATGGTACAAGAAGTTTGAGTCTGTTATGGGGGAACAAGGTTACAAAAAGACTACTTCAGATCACTGTGTCTTTGTAAAGAAATTCTCTGATGATGACTACATTATTCTCTTGCTCTATGTAGATGATATGTTGATTGTTGGTCAGAATTCTGTCAGAATTAATAGCTTGAAGAAACAGCTAAGTAAGTCTTTTGCTATGAAAGACTTAGGACCAGCAAAGCAGATTCTTGGCATGAAGATTACAAGAAATAGAAGAATCAAGAAATTATGGTTGTCACAGGAGAAGTACATTGAGAAGGTACTTCAAAGGTTCAAAATGGAGAATGCTAAAGCGATTAGTTGTCCTCTTGCTAATCACTTTAAATTAAGCTCAAAACAATGCCCTTCTACCGATGGAGAGAAGGAAGAGATGGAAAAGATCCCATATGCTTCAACAGTTGGAAGCTTGATGTATGCCATGGTCTGTACACGGCCAGATATTGCTTACTCAGTCGGAGTAGTGAGTCGGTTTCTTTCAAATCCGGGAAAGGAACATTGGGCTGCAGTGAAATTGATTTTCAGGTATCTTCGAGGTACGACTAAAGTATGTTTATGTTTTGGAGATGAAAGCCCAGTATTAGTCGGTTATACCGATGCAGATATGGCTGGGGATGTTGACTCGAGAAAGTCCACATCAGGGTATCTAATCACATTTGCAGGGGGAACCGTGTCATGGCAATCAAGATTGCAGAAATGTGTTGCTCTATCAACAACTGAAGCAGAATTCATAGCACTAACAGAAGCATGCAAAGAGTTGCTGTGGATGAAGAAGTTCTTGAATGAACTCAGAATTCATCAAGAACGATATTTGATATTATGCGATAGCCAGAGTGCGATTCATCTTGGGAAGAATTCCTCCTTTCATTCAAGATCAAAGCACATTGATGTTAGATATCATTGGATCAGGGATGTACTGGAGATGAAGCAGTTACAGCTTGAGAAGATCCATACAGATGAAAATGGGTCAGATATGTTAACGAAGACTCTTCCAAAAGACAAATTTGAATATTGTCGATTAGCTGCAGGGATGATGGAGAATATGGCTGACGTCCCCACTTGAGCGTGCATGGGGAGATTTGTTGGTGGTGGTGTGCCCGCTCAAGTGGGACCCACACAATTATGAAAAAAAAAAAATCAAAGGTTGGCAACCAACCATTGAATGGTTGGCATGCCAGTTGAAAATAATAAAGAGCCGTGCATGAGCAATGCACGGCTCTCTCAAATCTTTGCCTATAAATAGAGGCAGGAGCATTCAGCATAGACACCAACAAGTGAGAGAGCGATAAAAAGTGTTTTGAGTTTTAAGAAAAGGGTTCTTCAAACTACGGGTTTAGAAAATAGTGAAGATTATTAGGGTGTTTTTGGGAAACATGTGTGAGTACCACTATTTTGTATTACTCTCTTTGTAAACCTACTATTTTTTTAATAGTGGAAGAAATATTCGGAGTTGGTCCCGTGGACATAGCCCTAAATAGTTGAGGGTGAACCACGTAAATTTCTGTGTGTCCCATTTCTATTTTTCCGCTGCCGTATTATTCTCGTATTTTTATTGCCGGTATCGTAACATAAGCAATTTTCAAGACTTGTATACTTTGAAAACCTAAAAGAAGTTGAGATTGATAACTGCAATGACTTGATGGAAATCTCATGTGTTCGATATTCACCAAATGGAGAAATTCTGAATATAATGAATTGTGAGAAGTTAGTCAACATAATTGATAATGATGCGCGTGCAGATTTGTTTAGTAACGTAAAGCAGCTGCATTTGGGTAATCTCCCTTGACTGAAATGTATTTGCAGATGTGTTCACTTTCCTTGCCTTGAAGAACCTATAATGATCAATTGTCCATCGCTAAAGAGGCTTTCATTTAATTCTTCTACCAGCAATGAATCTCTAGAGCGGAAAAAAACGAGAAGAAAAATGATGGTATAATATAGATTGGGAAGATAAACCAAAAACTTGTTTTTCATCTTTCTTTGAGGTTATTTGATTGGTT
This sequence comes from Jatropha curcas, assembly GCF_041381405.1. Lineage (NCBI taxonomy): Eukaryota > Viridiplantae > Streptophyta > Magnoliopsida > Malpighiales > Euphorbiaceae > Jatropha > Jatropha curcas. Next base: position 25,835,695 of record NC_143158.1, read on the forward strand.
ATCTTTATTCGTACAAGTAACTTATTTTACAATCACAAATGTAATTTACTATTATTTATTAAGGAATATATTATAAAATTTATAATTCGATAAAATAAAAAATAAAACTCATTAGAAATATATATGTATATATAATATATAATTACAAGTAACACGTTATATTAGCAAATTACATAAAACGTTGAAAGAAATTTTTTTTCTTAAAAAAGGCGACCATAAAACTAACTATATACTCATAGATTTTTGCAAAAAGTAAAAAAAAATATATATATATATATAAAATTAAAGACAATGCTCCAAAACAATAATTAAGATATTAATAATTATAATAGCTAATAATTGATTTTCATATTTTAGTAATATAAACGATTTATAATATTATATTATATTATATATAAAAAATAAAGTCAATTAAATTTAAATTGTTACAAGAAAATTAAAAATTAGTTGATAAGTAATTTTAGTAATATATTAAATTAAAATTACTTGCAACAAGTTAATATCAATGAGTATAAAGAACGTAAAACATATGTTTTTTTTATTCTAATTCATGTATTAGTTTTATGAAGATCTATCTCTTTTGCTGGTCAATTGTTTATTCAAATTATTTACTTAGAATAGTAATTATTTTTGCTATAATTGATATTCACTAATTGTTTATAATTTCTAGAGATTTTTTTAAATGATGCTTTTCATTCTTGTATTTATTTCATATTATCAATGTGCTAGAAAAATGGAATTTCAATCCGTTTCTTTTGTTAAATTTCTAATATTGTTATTGAATTAATTTTTTGAATATCCTCAATTGTTTATTCAAATTATTTTTTATTTAGAATCGAAATTAATCTTTGCTATTATTTCTTGATCTTTCGTATAGAAATTAAATTTTAATGTTCACGCTTTGTAGACCACTTGATACATAAGAATTGATTATAAAAGTACACATAAAAATTTCTTTACAATTACCAATATTAATTATTAATTTTTGAATATATAGCAAATTTATGAAGATTGGCAGGGATTTATCATGCCTCGAGACATTAATGTTCATTAGTTAGTGTTTCTTCCGGGCTCACTCCCTCCTTGTATAAAAAACATTTAGATTCAAATAGGAAATTAATAATATAATCTATCAATATTAAACTTTATTTTTTAACCAATAAAAATAAAATTGTTAAATCAATCACATGTGATTTAGTTGGTCTTCTCACTTATATGATAAGTGAGAGGTCTCAAATTTGAGTCTTTTTAAGCACAAGAGTTTTCGTCACTTTGAGATTTTACTTGGGAGAGTCAATAGGCTGAAATTCTAGTGTCGGCTGCACAACAAGAGTAGCTCTTCCATTACTTATCGAATTGATGAAAACTTTTGTGGTCAAGAGGATTCGAACTCAAGATCTCCCACTATTCATATAAGTGAAAAGACTAATCAGATCACATGTAATTGGCATAACTTTTAATAATTTTAATTCACAACGATTTATTATTTTAATATATCTAATATCTTTATCCACAAGCACGTTATTCTTGTTTACTAGCGGTATGCATGGGTTGAATGGGAGAAAATTACATAATTTTCAGTTATGTCTTAAAATATTGGAATATAAAAAATAGAGTTTAATTTCTTTCCCACTAGGTATGTAGTTTCATTCTATTCCATCCCATTTTTTTGAAACAAGACAAGACGAAAATTCCGGTCTATGGGACAACATAGAATGGATCATATCGAGAATTAATCATGATTTCCCTTATTCTTCCTAAATTATCTTTTTCACTAAAAAAGATAAAATTATTATAATCATCACAATTTGAATTTGATACTTAATTTAATATTGAATATTATTTAAAAGTAAACAATAATATAATTAAGCTGATATTCATGAATATGATTTGAAATTCATAAAAGAAACAACACCTAGAATTTTAAAGATAAATTGAGATGAGAATACTTGATTTTTGAGATGAACATGATGGAAGTGGAACTTGGATCGATAAGAGCTGATTTTAATAAAAGACCAGTCTCATTTCATAATTACTTTTAAGATGGGATTCCAGACGGAACTATCAAAATAAATCGTATATTTCGAGATAGAAAATTCGGGATGAATTCCGGCGTACCCATGCATACCCGTATTGTTTACTGTGAGAATATATTATAGTACAAGAGGAAGCTATCGATTTTTTTTTTTTAAAGGTAGGCTGAAATAAATTTATAATTTAATATGTCGAATATATATATAGTTATATTTCTTTTCTGGTTTAATCTCATTATTACTAGTCCTTCCATTAATCTACTGCATTTAATTATACGGTAATTGTTTAATCAAGTACCCGATATTATATTAGCTGAAATTTTAATCAAAGACATAAGTGATTTGTGACCACCGTTCGATGAGATTACTTGAAAACGTGTCACAGAGATGTGCAGTACACTGCCATTTGTATATATTATATTTTTTTTATAAAGAATAATGTTTTTTTACTTTTTCATAGCAAATCTTGTTTAAGAACGTATCAAATACAAGTACCCGTATAACACTGTAATCCTTTTTATGAGATTTAACATTTCAAAGTTTTAGAAATAAGAATTATAGGGCTTTACCCCGAGGGAGCCCTTCCAGAAATTCTCGACGGCCAAGGTCAAGCCCAGGCCGAAGAGGGGGTTTGGAAATAGTTTTCAACCAGCAATAGACGCGCCTCGGTTAGAACCTCACTAGCTGCGTCATTGCCCCAAGCGCAAAGACAATTCGTTCTATCTTTGAGAACCTATTTTGTAGCACCGCACCCTTTTGCTTCATTTTCTACTTAAGCGATGTGGGATTTTGGCTTGTCATAAGTATCATCCTGCTCGTCATATCCGCGCAGCTAGATGCTCATCTCATTATTGGAATGAAATGAGTTGCAGATCATAAAAATTTCTTCAATTTTTACATGGAGTCAATCAAATTTCTATCTTTTTTTATTAAAGGTACTAATTGAAAGTAACTCAGTAAACGTTTTATTTATGTTTGATCATAAATAAAAAAATACATAGTTCTTTCGAATTGTTAGATAAATAATAATTTGCATTTTAAAATTAGCAAATAATAAGTATACACAGTAACCTAGTTAAAACATTAGTCTTTCATCGAACAAAGGCGATTTAGGAATATAATCTAAATAAAATAAAAACCAGTTAATGTGGATAATTACTCTAGATGTCAAGTTCCATGCCTTAATATAATCTTTGACTGTCATGTTCCATGCCTTATAATCTGACCCTCGATGCAATTTAGGAATTTGGTGTGAACCTGAAGAATTCTGGGATATCCTCACAATAAAATATATTTTATTACTATTAAAAGACACACGACACCCTGTGTAAAAGGGATCCATTGGAGCTCCCAAATGTTAGTTACAATTAAATTTCATAGAATTTGTGAGCAATTTTAATAAGAAAATAAAAAGTTGACTAAGAAGTATATAATATTAGTATCAAATGCTAATTAATTATCATGTATACATATTATAAGAAAATAGTCTTCTTTTCTCTAAACAAAAACAATCGGATTGCAACAATATTATATTTTGCTTTTATAGTTATAGAGTAATATACATAAAAAAATTTGTAGGGATAATAAGAGGTAAAGCACGTGTAAATTCAACAAACAATCTCTGTAAAAGTCAGGATTTCAATCTCTGAATGTAAACTCAACAAACAATCTTGTAAAGTCAGGATTTCAATCTTTGAAAAAATACCTACTGAGAGGAGAACGAAATTAGTCTCATTTACTATGCTTAATTTTTCTGAAAGATGTACATCTGTGTTCAAATAATTTTCTGAATCCCATGCCAAAATGGGCAAAATTAGTGAATATTGATTTAATATGCATTAAAAAAGGCCTAGCTTACGTTCTCAACAGATATAGGAAATAGAGTTGTTAATAATTTTCTAAGCAAGGTTAAGATCTGTATCTATAGCTATTTTATTAGATCCCACGGCATGAAACACCACGGTTCTGCCTGTTTTGATCACCTATTGATATTTTTCAACAGCTATAAATACTCCTGTAGAGAGGCCCCTTTCCACGAGACAAAGAGCCTACGTAAAAAATTAATCTTATACCATATTCAACAATGGCTTACCTCCAAAATTCCATTTTTGAAACCCAAATCTCAGCCGAGCATCTCATAGCTCGCATTACTGAAATCCATAATAGCGTGTCCAAACTCGATTCGCTAAGGCCTTCGAAACAAGTCAATACCCTCCTGACTAACCTTGTCAACGTATGTATCCTTCCATCGTCTATAGATATTAAAACTTTATCCCCACAAGTGCAAGAAATGCGCAATAGCCTCATTAATATCTGCGGTCGAGCTGAAGGTCTATTAGAGCTTGAATTCGCAATCTTTCTAAACAAAATCCCAGAACCCGTAAACAACCTTAATCTTTTTCCTTATTATGGGAACTATGTGAAGCTAGCAAACATGGAAATCAGAATATTGAATGAAAATGGAATAGTGCAGCCTAAGAGAGTAGCCTTTGTAGGATCAGGGCCAATGCCTTTAACTTCTCTTGTAATGGCTACAAATCACTTGAAATCAACTCATTTTGATAATTTTGATATTGATGAGTCTGCAAATTATGTGGCACGACAGATTGTGGCTTCAGATACTGATCTTGAAAAGAGAATGAAGTTCCATACTTGTGATGTAATGGAAGTGAAGGAAAAATTTGGAGAATATGATTGCATTTTCTTGGCTGCTTTGGTTGGAATGAGCAAAGAAGAAAAGGTGAAGATTCTTGGGCATGTACGGAAGTATATGAAAGCAGGAGGGAATTTGTTATTAAGAAGTGCAAATGGAGCAAGAGCATTTCTTTACCCTGTGATTGAAGAGGATGACTTGATTGGCTTTGAGGTTCTATCTATCTTTCACCCGAATAACGAAGTTATCAATTCAGTTGTTCTTGTGCGCAAGCCTAGCTTTTAATTATGTGGTGGTTTTTTAAATATAGAAATGTATGTTTTCAATAATCACTAGAGAGGTAATTATCCCTTCTCTAGTTTTTAATTTTCTTCACAGTTAGTGTATTTGTCGTTTGTTCCTGTAAACTTTTTTTTTTTTAGTATTAGGACAGCAGATTCCAACCTTGATCTATTGTCAGGTCTTAATGCATTTGCCACTATTTTATACCTTGATATGTTTCTGTAAATCTTACTATATATGGTGATAGTCGTGCATTTATATATTTGCTTATTTAAAAGAGTGATGCTGGAAATATTTTTATATTTTTATTTAACGGTAATATACGTGACGTGATCCAGTCAAATCGAGACCGGACTAATAAAAAAAATATTTAGAGTCTATATTCAGAATTTAAGTTATTTTGAATTCTTATTTTCCTTAAAAGTATGCAGGGTGTCCAAGGATAGCCAATATCTATCAATTGCAATTTTCCCACAAGCGGAATTGGACCCATGATCTCATTTCTAACACTTTCATGTAGCTCTATTCATTAAGATTAATGTATATATTGCATCCTATTCACTTTTTAAATTTTAATTTTTTTTTTCAACCGTGCTAAAGAAAAAACAAGGTTAATGTAACCATTTAATGGCCTTTTATATGCTCCAGTTTAAGTTTTGTGTACCAATTATTTTTGTAATAGAAAAGACTGTCTGATTTTTTTTTCTTTTTTTTATATCATGAAAATGATTCGAATCTAAATTTATTTTTAGGTCATACATGCATTTAAGTCATACTTTTATCTTTTTTAACTCGACTTACAAATACTCTATCTGGCGCGTTTATATTTACATTTGAAGAAAATATTTTCTTATTATTTTTTCTATATGAATATATAAGAAAAGCAGAAACGGATTCTTATAATTATTAAGTATACTTTATATCTTATTATAGTCTTTATGAATATATATATATATATATATATATAATGAATTACATAGTAAATGAATTGATTTTATGAATTAATTGAATCATCGAAAACAATGTAAAGCACAAAACAAATAAAAATAAATAATGCAAACAACACACTTGTGTGTACAAGACAAAAAATAAAGTCAATAGTTTTCACCAAATTGTCGGTGAAAGGTTATTGCGTAGCTCACTGGTTATTGTGACTCGTTAGGCAGAATAAAAAATCAAGACAAAATACAATTAAATTGCCATACTGACTTTTGTTCCTACAGCTTCAAACCAGCTGATTGGTGACATAACACTCAGTAGGAAGGCCTCGTGGAAATCGTCCAGTGTCTTTGCAGTAATCATATTTCATGTAACTATCTTGCACCCATTTCATCTGACCTTGTTCAGCATAATCAAGCATTCAAGCTCCTCCCAAAGCCATGAATTATAGTCAGCCACATGAAGATGTTCCATTAGACCATACACAGGCATTGACACTGAAGTTTCTGTAAGAAGCAACGAATGAAGCTTGAGTCCAATCTGTCTTTACAAGAACCCTTCTTGTAGCCTAATCATCAGCATTCCAGAGACTTGAGTAAATTTTCATTGGTTGATAACTTGGAAATGGAACTCCACTAGATTCCAAGCTCTTGAATTCTCTAAAAGGAATGCCAATTAGCATGTTATCAGGTCAGCCAATGAGCAAGTTATCGGGTCATCTTTCTTTTATTGTTATCTCATTAATATATATTTGTATGACAAATTAAATTTTAAGTACGACAATGATTACCTATATAATTCAGGTACGACCCGTGAAATTAATCCTACTTGTGCGCTGTGAACCAAATAACACTATACTCTTGAAGTAATACTACATATCAAAGCATTTATGACACTTAGTAACCCTTTATTTGTTTACCAAGCATTAAATATTACATATACAATAAAATAAAGGCATACAGGGGTACCGGATCAAAAATAAGTATCAAGGACTTTTCTTTTTATTGATTGATTAAGCAATTTATTTATATAATCCTAAAAAAAAAAATTTACAAAAAAGCTGAGTTCGCACTCTTTAATCTCAGATTTTCCTTTTTCCTGTTTTTACAAATTTTCTAATTTCTTAAAGATTTTTTAATTATTTATTATTAACTAATTTTAATTTTTAAATAATCTTTTCCTTTTTTTAGGTTTTATGATAGCTTATTATTGTTATAGATAATTTAGAAACGCAACCTAAAAAAACACTCCTCTCACCAACCTAATCTCCTATGAATCTCCGACGAATCTTCGGCGAATTCCAGTGCATCAGGTTGAGTTAAGATCAACTCTACTCTTCTTTTTGTTTCATCACTTTCCTTCATAATCTTAAATTGTCTTTTCTTTCGCCGACCATTCCGTCCAACCCTATTAATCTCTAATAATTCTCAGTCGCCGTCAATTCCGACATAGTTCATTTCGCCGTTAATGGACTCTGTGAGATCTCATCGGCACCGTCAATTATGGCATAGTTTATTTCGCCGATAATGGACTCTGTGAGGTACTTACTCATACCCATCTTCTCCTTCTTCTAATTATCAGTTCAAAAATTTAAACTTTGTTAATATCTTTGTATAAAGATTTTGAATATACCGAAAAGAAAAAAGGGACCAGGAAAAGCAACTAAAAGCAAGAAAACAGAATATATATATATATATATATATATATATATAATTCTAAAGCAAAAAAACTTACAAAAGCTGAGTTGGCACTCTCTAGTTGGCACTCTCTAATCTCGACCTTTTCTTTTTCCTGGTTTTTACAAATTTTCTAATTTCTTAAAGATTTTTTAATTATTTATTATTAACTACTTTTAATTTTTAAATTATCTTTTCCTTTTTTTGGGTTTTTATGATAGCTTATTATTGTCATGGATAATTTAGAAATCGCAACCTAAGAAATACTCCCCTCACTGACCTAACCTCCTATGAATCCCCGACGAATCTTTGGCGAATTCCAATGCATCAGGTTGAGTTAAGATCAACTCTACTCTTCTTTTTGTTTCATCACTTTCCTTCATAATCTCAAGTTGTCTTTTCTGTCGCCAATCCTTCTATCCAACTCTATTAATCTCTAATAAATCTCAGTTGCCATCAATTCCAACGTAGTTCATTTCACCATTACTGGACTCTGTGAGGTACTTACTCGTACTCATCTTTTCTTTCTTCTAATTATTAGCTCAAAATTTTAAACTTTGATAATATATCCAAATAATTAATTGATCAATAATTTCCCTTTATATATTCCAGAAAATACAAATAGTTCAATTTGAACTCTTAATAATTTCTCAATAATTAATTTATTTTGAGAACAAACTAAGCATGGATAATTCAATAAATTTGAAGAGACTTTTAGTGCTTCAGTAAATAATTTATATAAGGATCAAATTTTCTTTTTTCGCATCATTGATCGGGATGGTCCATGCCAAATAATATAAGTACTTAGATTTGTAAATTTCTAGTTTATAATTATATTTATTTCAATCATTATCTCTATATGATATCCATTTTGATGAATATTTTTGGAGTGATACATTATGCATAAAATTCATTCCTCTAGGTAGTAATACTTGCTTTTCCGGAGTTTTTAAATATTTTTTACAATCAAAGTCTAATTTGCCTTTCAATATTTTTGTATATAACAAGTACATAATCAATATCTATATATGCCACCTTATTTGTTTCGCTTTTGGTGATAAATTTTATTCTTAATTCTACAGCCACTATTTGTTAAGATCATTACTTCAATTGTGATTTTATTGATATTTTAAATGACAAGTATATCTTTTTCATTGTTCATGTCCACACACAATTTCATATATTATTGCATTCACTTCAGGAAATACATCAAATCTAATTGGATAGATTTGAATACTCCCATGTCCAGCATTATATGTCATTCCATTCAGTTCAAGGAATAGAAAAAATTTAATTAGACAAGCTTCATGATATTAATTAATTAAGAGCTCAATATTTTGCTCAATGAGAGAAAGAGATGAAATAAATCCAAAGTTTATTATAAAATTTTTCTCTCGATATTACTACTTCAGGAGCATATTTGAGGTATAAGTATCATTGACAATTCTAGATCAATGCCAATATAGTTCCAAATATAATAACGAGAATATCTTAATTATATTTAAACATAAATCAATCAATTCTCAAAATTGCTAGCACATTAATAATATATGCCAATGTATAATAATAATGTTAGCCTCTTTTGTTGAATGTTGAAAATAAAAGAAAAAAAATAATATAAAATTAACTTTTGCTCAATCCCACATCGGGGAGATTGAGATTTGAGGGTAGGTGGTTTGGTTATAAAAGGAAGCTAATGTTTAGCTTTCCAAACACACCAAAACACACTTGAACGTGTTTTATATTAGGGAGTCTTTTGGAATCCCTTGGAGTATAAAATATTTGGGGTGTTTTGAGGGTGTCAAGTAGAAAAATATTTTGTAATTGTGGTTGTAACAATTTGCCGCATAGTGAATATTTTTCTTGATTGTCGTTTGGCAACGGCCGTGGTTTTTCTCCACTTGGGGAGTTTTCCACGTTAAATTATCGTGTTCTCTTTAATTTCTCAGTCATTATTTTATTCTCATTTGTTCCTGCTTGAAGCCTGTCATAGCCCTCCCCTTGGTAAGTATTGTCCGCTTTGGGGCGTTACGCATCGCCGTCCCCCTCACGGTTTTGTCCCCTCAGGCAGGCTTTGCAACCCACCCAAAAGGCGCCTACCAAGTTGAGGAACCACCCCTCTTATGTATAGGACCGCCCCCTCGTACTTAACCGATATGGGATTTGCCTAAGGTGTCACATACACCCCCCCTTAGGGACTCAGCGTCCTCGCTGAGGTTTGCCCCACCACCGGCCAGAGGAACGAGGGTCGGCTCTGATACCAATTGTCATAGCCCTCCCCTTGGTAAGTATTGTCCGCTTTGGGGCGTTACGCATCGCCGTCCCCCTCACGGTTTTGTCCCCTCAGGCAGGCTTTGCAACCCACCCAAAAGGCGCCTACCAAGTTGAGGAACCACCCCTCTTATGTATAGGACCGCCCCCTCGTACTTAACCGATATGGGATTTGCCTAAGGTGTCACAAAGCCGATCCGAAGGGCGGGAAAAATAGCGATTTTCCCAACAAGTGGTATCAGAGCCTAGTTGTTAGGCGGAGCTTTTAGTGTTAAAATAATTTCTTGTAATTATAAGTATGCTCTGTGGTTGCGGCTTAGTCTGATCTTCCACATCAGAAATACTGTTGTTAGAAATTATTTTATTTTAAAAGCAGGTGGAGTTTTGGAAGTCTTGAAGCGAGTGGAGCTTTGCTTTGGTGTGCTTGAGTATCGGTGGTGAATGTCCTGACGATAATTATTGAAGTTATTCTATTCTGATAATATACCGTGCACGTAACTTCTGTCTAGAAGGCCGGATTTTAAGTGGGACCACTTGTGACCCCTCCGTCCAACTGAGATTTTAAGTGGAATGGTAATATTGTCTAGGAGATCATTGTGATCTTTCCTGGGTATTGCCGAATCGGTTTACTTCACTAATTATTGGGTTCACTGTTATAAGCACAAGTAAGCATGTCGGCTATGAGATGTAAGATTGAGAAATTTGACGGGAGAATGAATTTTGCACTGTGGCAAGTGCAAGTCAAAGACGTGTTGATTCAGTCTGGACTGCATAAGGTTTTGAAGGGTAAACCAGTCAACGGAAAGAATTCTGGAAAAGACAGTAGCAGTGAAGACTCAGAAAAATCCAAGATTAGCGATGAAGAATGGGAGGAGCTGGATATCAAAGCGGCAAGTCAAATTCGCATGTGTCTAGCAAAAAATGTTCTTGCTAATGTGCTTGGATTGTCCACGACAAAGAAGTTGTGGGAGAAACTGGAAGAATTGTACCAAGGCAAAAATATATCCAATAGGTTATATTTGAAGGAGCAATTTCATACGTTGAAAATGGCAGAAGGTACAAAGCTGTCAGATCATCTGAGTGTTCTTAATGGCATCGTCTCTGAATTAAAAACTCTTGGAGTGCAAACCGAAGATGAAGATAAAGCTCTCCGACTCATCCTGTCACTTCCTTCGACATATGAGCACATGAAACCTGTTCTGAAATATGGTAGTAAGGAAGTGGTGTATGCGGATGTGGTTAGTAAGCTCCTTACTGAGGAGAGAAGACTGAATGAAATGAAAAATAAATCATATGAGGATTCAGCTTTATTTGTCGGTACCAAGAAAAAGAATAAAAGCTCCGGAAAGAGGAAGGTTGTCTGCTGGGTTTGTGGTCAAACTGGACACGCGAGGAAGGATTGCTCGAACGGTGGAGCTGATTCGGCTAGAAGCTCTAACGTTGTTGCTGCCAATGTGATCTCCTGTGGCGAAGGAGATGATGTGTTCTCTCTGTAATTGAGAGATGTGTGTCCTCATGGCATGATTGCTACCCGTTGAGATGCCATGAAAGAGGACGGATTATTGGTAGCTGGTCCACGGAAATGCGCACGGCATTGGTTGACAGTTGATGCAAAGTGTGTGGTGGAAAAAATATGTCGATGGCTAATGAACTCTCAGAAAAGTCAACAGGAGGGTTGCACCATAAACTACTAGCGGGATCCGACATGGCCGATGGAAAATTCTTGGAGTCGGTAAAGTGGTTCCAAGTGGCGATACTCTTTTATGGTGGAGTATGATAATTCTTGACGATAAGAATTATGATTGTCGGTAGCAGACAATGTTGTGTTTTTTTTTTATTTTATTTTCAAGGTGGAGATTGTTAGCCTCCTTTGTTGAATGTTGAAAATAAAAGAAAAAAAATAATATAAAATTAACTTTTGCTCAATCCCACATCGGGGAGATTGAGATTTGAGGGTAGGTGGTTTGGTTATAAAAGGAAGCTAATGTTTAGCTTTCCAAACACACCAAAACACACTTGAACGTGTTTTATATTAGGGAGCCTTTTGGAATCCCTTGGAGTATAAAATATTTGGGGTGTTTTGAGGGTGTCAAGTAGAAAAATATTTTGTAATTGTGGTTGTAACAATTTGCCGCATAGTGAATATTTTTCTTGATTGTCGTTTGGCAACGGCCGTGGTTTTTCTCCACTTGGGGAGTTTTCCACGTTAAATTATCGTGTTCTCTTTAATTTCTCAGTCATTATTTTATTCTCATTTGTTCCTGCTTGAAGCCGATCCGAAGGGCGGGAAAAATAGCGATTTTCCTAACAAATAATTATAATAATCTTAATGTTGCAAAATCAAAATAACTTACAATTTTACAATCTTGTAATAATACATCCATTTATGTAAGGTTTTGGTCGTCGTACCTTTCTTTCAAACCATTCCACAGAAAAAACGGATATTTAATTATCAAATATACAATGAAAGAAAGTTATTGCCTTTGTGATATTTTTTATTAGATCCTTAATTTCCTTCTTTAATTTTATCTATAGGATCCATCGCTTCTAAATATAATAATTCTTGCCCGAAATACAAAAGTTCATAATTTCAAGATCTATATATTTAATATCACGAAAGTTATTATAATAAAATAACGTAATTTTATTAGATAATAAAATCATAAAAAAATAAATAATTGAATAATAATATATAGATCTTACTGGCAATTTAAATTAAATAAATTCAAAAAAAAAAATAAAACTTAAGATCTAAATATAATAAGAACAATATTATTTTTATAATGGACAAATAAATTATCACGATGTATTCCAATATGAATATACATAAACCGATCAAAAATAAAATATCAGTTTATAAACTAATAATTGCTAAAACTGTCATTATTTATCAATGAATTCAAAAACCTTACAAACTGATGCAACGAATATATATTCACATCAGTTATATATTTGTTCTTAATCTTTGCGCTCTATATAAAACTTTATAAATAAAAATATAAACTCGTAAAACGTGATCTAACCATGACTGAGGATTCTCAAAGCAAGCACGCAGAATAACATAATTGATAGTAAAATCGCAGAAAATAATCAATGAAACTAGTATCACATCATAACATAATTATATTTAATCAATAATAATTATTCATGCATGTCAAAAATAAGTATTTTCTCATATAAGCAATCGAATTTTCATATTCCGGATTCGAATGTAATTCTAGAAAAATTTAGAGGATACATACGTAAATATCAATTTATAAATTCTTAAGAAATCGATTCTGTGGCTTACATAGTTTCTATAGTCTCAAATTACAAGATGAACTCCTTTTTTTTTTTTTAACCCATATCAATAATGCCACTATAACTGCAACACAGTAAACAAAAATTCTGCTGCTCATCAAGTGATAATATATAAATATCTACATATATTTTTATTTTATTTTATTATATTTTTTTTATGAACACAGTAAACAAATCTAGCAAAAAAAGCATATTGAGAGTAGCATATATAATATATTTACAGCATAAATTCAGATAAACATATATAATCAAACTAGTATTTATAATATATGTATACTAATTAATTATGTCGATGCACTAATAGATCATAACATTGGATTATTATATTTAATCTTAATAAATCTTGCTATCTCAATGATTCATAATATATTATCATTAGATCAATTCATAATAAACATACCTTTAAATTTTGAATAAATTAAAATACTTCAATCTTAACTTAGTTGTCGCAAACCATACGTTATCCTTTTGATTACAAAAGTGGTAGAATGAAATCGTGGTAGAACAATCATGATGATAACGTATTATAAAATAATAGGAAAAATAGAGAGAAGACGATACTGTATTTATTATTGATGAGAAGCCACATATATATAGTTACATAAGTGGATCCCTAACAGAGTTTTACATAAATCAGGAAGACAGAGTTCGTAATAATTAAGAATATAGACTTTTAGTCTATATAGGACATCTACTTATTTTTTGTAACAAGAAGTAGAAAATGTTTGAAAATAAGAAACAGAAGAAAAAGAGGAAGAAAAAAAAAAAGAAAGAAAACAAAAAGAGGCAAAACGAAAAATGAGGAGGAGAAGGAGAAGAAGGAGACAGAACAAGATGGTGATAAAAAATAAAAAATAAAAAGAAGAAGAGGATGAAAGAAAGAACAAAAAAAAGGAAGAATAAGATGATGATGAAGAAAGAAAAGATAGCAAGAGAAGAAAGAACAAAAAAAGGAAAAAGAAAAGAAGGATGAAGAAAATAAACTAAGAAAAGGAAAAAAAAAAAAAAAAAAAAGAATGAAGACAAAGTGAAAAAAAGAATGGTGCTTAAAAATAAAATTTCGACATTTAATGATATAATTTGTTTTTCGCTAAATGCTGAAATTTTATCCGTATATGTTGTTTTTGCTGTCCATTATTCTTTTTTTTTTTTTTAATATCAGTAATCTGCTAGTAAATGCCAATAAACTAGTGTTCATGAATGCAAAATATAGTTTATTCCATGTATTAATTAATTTGTTGTGCACTCTCTGTATATTAAATTATTAAAAGAAACTATTAAACAAGACTCTTAAATTAGTTTTTCATTTTCAACACTTTATATATATGACTATATTTATTGCTTCACACTTATAAAGATAAATTTAAAAATTTGGAGTTTATTTCCTAATTAAGAGATCGTTTTTGTTTTTGTTAATTTGTTAGTAAATGCAATTTATAAATTATAAATTATAATATATGAATAAAACAATCCTTTTAAAAAAATGATAATAAAGCAAACCGCACAATAGGCGGGCATTCAACTAGTTTAAATATATAATCTCATGTTACTAAAGTTTTTTTACTTACGGGCTGTAACTCATTTAGCAACGTAGGCTGGATATGTGGGAAGAGCTTTCGAATTCGATACGCATTAAATGCATTTACAAAGGAGCCTTAACTATGACTAAGCCCCAAGCCGGATTACGCGTCCTCATATCTGATAATGGGATTCGGATACCGGTAGTTTACACCAAAAAAAAAAAAAAACTTCAGTTTTTCTTTAAATGAGAAATAAACTGATACTATATGAGATTTGAAATCTAATTGTCAACTAGAGTTCTTGTAGCTCAGTGGATAGAGCAACTGTTTCCTAAGCATAAAATTATAGGTTTGACCCCCTATCTGGCGCGTTTAAAAAAGAAAATTGACTTTTTGTACTTGTTAAGCATACTTTATATTTTATGATTTTATGAACGTACATAAGAAAAAAAATGAATTATATGAGAAATTGAATTGCTTATGCGGTATTTTTATTATTATTTTATTTGATTATTTAATTTGAAGAAATTAAATTGTAAAACTCTTCATTTCTTTTCCACTAATTTATTAACCATATAATAAATATATTACATTAATAGAAAAATTCTTTGATTTTTTTTTTTGCACTAACAATTGAAACAATAAATATATTACAATTTAATATATCATATCATTAATAAAAGTAATAACTTTATTAATATTCTTTCAAGTAATAAAAATTTTTATTTTCTTTTATTCAATAATTAATGAAATTAAGTGTATCATTGATATTATTTCAAAGAAATAAAAATTTCAAGATTACTTTTCTAATACTCTATAAAATTTCGGTTTAAATTTGTAGTGCTTCTTTTTCCTACTCTATATTCAATTTATAATGAGATAATATTTAATCGGATACAAAAACAATTAAAATTCATGGCCCAAAAATATTGAATATTTAATAAATAAGAAGATAAATAATAAGTTTGAGCCTGTATAATGTTATTTAATTTTTTTAAAAAAAAATAATAAAATTATACACCCGTGCAATGCGCGGTCATTTGACTAGTAATAAATAATATAAAGCACACACTGGAAATGTGTATGCATAACAAGACAAAAAAATACAATTAAATTGCCATAATTATTTTTGTTCTTACAGCTTCAAACTAGCTAATTGGTGACATAACACTCAGTAGGAAGGCCTTGTGGAAATCGTCCAGTGTCTTTACAGTAATCGTATATCATGTAATTATCTTGCACCCATTTCATCTGACCTTGTCGAGCATAATCAAGCTTTTCCCAAAGCCATGAATTGTCATCAGATGCAGAATTTGTGCCACAAGAAGATGTTCCATTAGACCATACGCAGGCATTGGCACTGAAGTTCCTGTAAGAAGCAATAAATGGAGCTTGACTCCAATCTGTCTTTACAAGACCGCCTCTTGTAGCCCAATCATCAGCATTCCAGAGACTTGAGTAAATTTTCATTGGCTGATAACTTGGAAATGGAACTCCACTGGATTCCAAGTTCTTGAATTCTCTAATAGGAATGCCATCCACAAAGAATCTGAAGTTCACAAAGTACGATTCAATATAAAGAATTTGTATTTATTATTTGAAAGAAGATTAATTAATGTATTCTTACATTATGCGTTGCGAATTCCAGAGAATGGTGTAAGTGTGAAAATCGGCAGTAGGATCGAACCAGAGATAGAATTGTTTCTCTCTATCGCCTTTGCCTTGGCTGTATATATTCGTATGGAGAATATAAGGATCCCCACTTAAATTCCCCAAGAACTCAAAGTCGATCTCATCATGATTTGTTCCTAATGAGGAAACCTGCACCATATATCTAAGTATAATATTAATTATCAGAATATTAATTAAGGCTTAATTACATATACATGCAGAGAAAGAGAGACTTACGTAATAGGGCAGTGACAGTTCCAGCAGAATTTCCAGGGACAAGTTTAATCTGCATATTAATCTTAGCAAATAAATATTCATTCTTTGATTGAAATCCTGACCCAGTGGATTCATCAAGAGAGAGTGTCAGAAGATCTCCATTGTTCATTTGAACATTTCCCCATGTAACGTAAAAATCATTGTAGAAGTTACCGGCGACGAAAGCCGACGAGAAACTGATTAGAAGAGAGATTATTAACCCTACTGCTCCTCTCATACTTGAATGTAAAATGAAAATAGGTTGGTGATGAATTTAATTTGATATAGTGATTGTATTTATATAGAGAAGGAATGCAGGGAAGCGACAAGGTAAAAAAAAAAAAAAAAAAAAAAAAAAAGGAAACAGAATACAGATTTCTGTTAATAGTTTATTAGCTGTCAATTAAGAGGAAGTTGCTTTTAGGCACTAACATAATGGACATCCATGAATAATAGCATTGTTGAAAATTTTGTAGGAATTTAAGAAAACAAAAATTTGAGTAGAATAAAGTCAAAATAAACCATTTATATTTTTAAATATTAAATTTTAATTTGGATCTCTACTGAAAAAGAAAGACGATAGCTTTAACTTTATCTAAATCTCGATCAGAATTAAGTGGTTTGTATTAATGAATCTGGACACTTGCCCTTGACATAAAAAACAGACGTGCGCGTCCTTTCTAACCTACGTGATACGTTGCGTTTTTCCTGTTCAACTAGTAAAGAAAGAAAATAAAAAAAAAAAATCAAAAGACTTGGTTTTTGTTTATGCGCGTTACGACTTGAGCTGTCAGAAATACCGTCACAGTCCATACACCAACGTATTCTACCAAACGTTTTCCTATTTAACGCGCTGTCTATTAGTATTTTCTATTTTGTCATTGATGGTCCAGTTAGTATAAAATTGACTAAGAAATTCATTTATAAATAAATCTAAAAATTGAAAATTTTTTATTTTTATTTTAAAATATATTTGTTCATAATAATCTTAGAAGATTAAGAGGATGGATTGTCTAGATTTATGGAATTTATTTAGAAATTTTATAATTTTTAGTAGAATTTGGTTTAATTATATTCAAATCTATAGAATTGAGTTAATAAAATTTAATTTTTCATTTTTTCTCATACGAATACAAAAATTTTAAAATATAAATAAATTTCACAAAATTTTATGAAATTTATTTATTCCAAATAAAAGGTGTCAAGAATTGTTTCCCGCAGCTATAATAACCGCGGTCGAAAATGTGTCAAGAATTATTTCCTTGTAACTATAACTCGGTTATCAATCATGAAAATACTTTGTAACTATAACTCGGTTATCAATCATGAAAATACTTTTCGCCGATGAGTGAATCGACTCACTCACATACTAAAAGAATAATTAATTTCTTTTTAAAATATAGTTTTTGGTATATAGATGAATTCATATGTCAAACTAAGTTTAGTAAATTATAAATCATGCCAATTCACTGTAATGTTTATTTAATAAAAAAAAAATTTATGTAAGAATTTATCTAATAATCTCTTAAATTTTCATTATTGGTTTTTTAATTTATTATATATATATATATATATATATATATATATATATATGTGTGTGTGTGTGTGTGTGTGTGTTAAATTTGAAATAAAAAGACAGTTAAAAATGGACAAAAAAAAAAAAAGAACCCTTTGTTTAGTTTTTTTTTTTTTGTGAATTTTTGCATTGTTTATGTGTCTATATTTTGATTGCACTACTTACTGTATATATCTTATCTACATGTATTTCTGAAAAAGTTTGCTGTTTCTTCTTTTTCTTCTCCATTAATGGCTATTTCTTTTATTTAGTATTTATTTTATTTTATAAATTTACGGATTTTTCTTTATTTGCTTATATTTGAATAGCCACCTAATGTAGATATCTACATCAGTATATATATATATATATATTTATAAGGAATTGCTAAATAGATTCATGTTATCTAACAATTTCCTTTAGATTATTTTCTAAAAGTAGCTTATTACTGAACATGTACAACAATAAAAATATGTCAACACAAAACCCAGCTATTTTTACCTTTCCAACACACAATTTATTTATTTTTGATTACATTTTAAGATTATTTTATTCTTCTCTCATTTATTGTTGATTCATCTTCAAGTTTCATCTAATAACAAATGGACGTATGACTTGACAAGTCAAATTCAAATCGCCTCAATGCTTAAAAAAAAAAAAAAAATCAATAGTTCATGAAATGCACCGCAGCCACCTAGTCATTATTGGATTCACTCCCAATTGAATTTTTTAAAAAAATTATATATATATATATATATATATATATATATATATATATATACTAATTAGTCATTTTTATCACGTGCATTGCACGTTGTCAATTCTCATTATATTTTTATTTTTTTTATACTTTTTAATTTTTTATTTATATAATATTAAAATATAAGTTTTGTTGAAATTAAAATAAATATAATTAGTTAATTTGTATTAGACGTTACCATATAAGCTACTTGTAATGTTATTTCTTATGTGTTTGATTCTATTTTTATATAATGAAATGGTTTCAAAATAAAGTTCAATTTAATCCTTATACATAATCTTTTAGTCCCTAATTTATAAATACATATTCTTAAAATACTAATAGGTGCTCAAAAAGAAAATCAAGTTATCACACAATACCCAAACCTTGCCCTCAATCCTAAATCAATATCTATATACAGATTTAATGGAAAATAATAATAATTCTTTTACTGGTAGATAAAATAAAAGAAATGAGAAGATGATAATTATTTTGGCTATAGTGAAAGAATTACTTACCAAGTGCATTAAAGAAAGGAATATATGAACATACACACAAACTCTTGAAATCTAAAAAATGACTCAAAACAGAAAGATATAGTTCTAGTTTTTTTAATTCATAAACATTATTTTCTTTCAAGTCAAACATATTTAGGATATAAAAGAAAAAATATCAAGAAAATTAAAAATGCTTAATCACGAGGCCATCTATTTATTGCAAGGGAGATATAAATCTTTTACTAAATTAAAGTGATAGTAGTTACAAATTAATTCAATAACGAAAAAGAAAATAATAAATAAATTTTTATTAAGAATAAAACTCTTTTAAGAATTCAACATGTAATAAGAAATAAATTATATTAAAAGAATTACTAATTTGAATTTCAAAAATAACTTTGAAAATGCTATAATTTAATTAAATTTAAATTTGATGGAAAAAAAATCAAGTCAATAAACAATATTACAAAGCAAATCAAGTATTTGAATATGAATTTGAGTTTATTCAAATGTTTTATTTCTCTATTGTTCTAAGTCGCAAATTTAAAAATAAATAAATAAGTTAATTAAGTAATAAAAAAAAAGATCACATAAAAGAAACGATATATCATCTCCAAATAAACCCACAATTTTTCCTACAACCATAGAAAAAAAAGAAGAATATACTTTTTTTTCTTTTTTATTATATATATATATATATTCATTTAAAAAATAATTTTTAGAAATCATATCCAATCAAAAATGTAATTTTTCTTTTTAACCACAGGTATCTGAGCCCACTGGGCTATAACTAAATACTGCTCGCATTAGGTAGGATCAAGAAGAGATAAAGTGCTCCTAATGAGTATTTGCTTCATCCATAAGGTTTGAACTCTCAACCTCACTTAAGGAAGAAGAGTGTTAAACTACTCATCCAAACACTCATTCGTACAAAACGTAATTTTCGAATTGGCTATGACTAACACTATTTTAAAATATTCTAAATTTCATTGAGGGCAATATCAGAAATCCTATTATTTCCCCCAATTTTCACATTTATATATAGTATAGATATAGACAAATATTTACCATATAACATGTTCAAATAATTGGTTGTGCCTTAGTTAACAACTGTTTATTTTAGTCTAAATTCATGAGTATTATTCAATCAGTATGGAATGAAATGACTCTTATTTTAATTTCATTCCGAAATAATTTATACTTTGAAATTTCATTACATTCGGTTCTAAATGGGTTTTAAAATTTAATATAGCATTTTATACTATTCTATGAAAATTCGGCCTAGAATTTAGTAATTTTAAATTTTTTGGCTATAAGTACAAATATAATCTATATTGTGATATATTTTAAGATATAAATTTAAAATTTAATAAAGAATAATTAATATGTTCATTTAAAAAATTCGAATGAGGTAGTTCAGTGGCAAATAGCATTTATGGGGTTGATTTTATAGCTTAGATTATAGGTTCGAGCACTTACATGGTTGATCATTATAACTTAAGTTATAGGTTCAATCCTCAACAATGCAAATTTCCCCAAGCCGGACTCTTTGCCCCGAAGACGAGCGAAAATTAGTCCAATAGAGTGGGGTATTAAAAAGGAAACTTTCTTGTCAAGCACAATGAAAGATAAGGACAATACCTTTTCTTGATTGCTAGATGACTTCAACTTAAGAGCATATAAATTATGACTCTATGAAGCCAACTTTAGTTTTTTAATTTATGTATAGAGTTTGTTAGGCCAATATTAATTACTAATTAAGATTAAAATTTTCATTAAACTAGGTTGCTTACAATTAAACGGAAGTTTTTTAAATACTAAATTTTAAAATACTTTATTCAAATATTTAATTTAATATTTTTTGTAATTTAATATTTTATTATTCAAATATATAATTAAAAACTAAAAAGAATGAATAAAATTTCAGCATAAGAATTAGAATATAGAATTTTCTAGTATGTTACTTTCTATATTCCATATAACAGTTTTTAAAAAATGCATTCCAACATAAAATTTAGTTTGGAAAGAAAGATTTTGGATTGGAATTCCAAACTAATTTACATGTCTAAGTTTAATGACAACTCATTCAACCTCTAACTTATCCATTCAAATAATAATAACAAAAAGTCAGTCACTAATTAGCAATGAAATATATAAAATTAGTGACATATGCGTCAGTTGCTAATTAGCGTTTTTTTATCTAAAGGTGTATAATGATATTAAACTTATAAGTCACACGATTAAGTTCTGGGAAAGTATAATAAAACATAGGCTAAGGGACATTACAAAGGTGTTGAAAAAATCAATATGATTTTATACATGGTAGACCTACAACAACAACAACAACATTTTTCCTTCTAAAAAGAGTGATAGAAAAAAGAAAATGGATCTATGCATAGTGTTTATTAACCTAGAGAAAGCTTATGACAGAGTATTGAAGGGAATACTCTAATAGATATTAGCTAAAAAAAGGAGTTCCTGCGAAATATATAAGCATCATCCATACAATAACCGGTGTGAGAAAATCACGGTGTAGAGGAGTTTTCTGTAACAGATGGGCTACATCAAGGATTTGCTTTTGAGTCCATACTTATTTATCTAGTGATGTATGAGCTAACCAATAGTGTTCAAGAGGATGTTGTTTAGTGCACATTATTCAAATGATATTGTCCTAATTAGTGAAGCTAGTGAGGGAGTAAACTGAGAGTTGAAACTATAGAGGGTAAGGATTTTAGACTAAGCATAAGTAAGATGGAATACATGCACTGTTAGGTTAAAGAAAAAAGCAGGAAAGTGAGGTTATAATATTAATTGAAATGAAAGGAAAAGAAAAAAAAAAAAAAGGAGAATTTGTAAATGAAATGAAATTAAGTTACAAAATTTCACAATAAAAGTCATTTGCTAATTAAAATATTTTATTTTATATATTTATTTATTTATATGTTAAATATTTAAGATATAAAATTATTCAATAACATTTTAAAATGAAAATAACAACACAATACATTTATTTTAAATTAACGTACAAAACAAACGATGTATAAAATCTGAGGGAATCAAATAATATGGCAGTACAATTATGATTGTTATATTAACAAATCAACGAAGCGCCTGTAGCTCAGTGGATAGAGCGTCTGTTTCCTAAGCAGAAAGTCATAGGTTCGACCCCTATCTGGCGCGTATATATTTTTCCAAATTTTGCTAATAATGGAAATTCCAATTTTTTTTCAAATTTTTTTTAATATAAAATATTTAAAATTAACATTAATATTGACAAACTAACTTATAACATCATCGTATTTTTAAAATTTATCTACAAATATTTTCCATCTATGAAAAAAACAACATTATATTATTACATGTGGAATGTTTATATACATACTTACCCATATGAACATGACACATACACATATACCTTCTATCTTACAATAATTGTTATATTTAGGAATAATTAATTACACTATTAGCTAATGATAACATTCTGGAGGGAAGCCATGAGGGAATCGCTTAGTGTCAGTGCAATAATTGTAAATCATGTAATTTTGGTGCACCCATTTGAGCTTCTGTTGTATAGTCGCATCCAGTTGCTGGTTTAGCGAAGGCTGAGCATTGAAGTTTCTGTAAGAGGCACTGAAAGGAGCTTTACTCCAATCTGTCTTTATAAGACCACCTCTTGTGGCCCAATCATCTGCATTCCACAGGCTAGAGTATATCCTCATTGGCTGCTTTTTTGGGTAAGGAACACCGTTTGATTCCATGTTCTTGAATTCTCTTATGGGAGTTCCATCTACCAAGAACCTAATTCAAGAATTAAAATCAATAGTTAAAATTTATTTATTTTTTTTAAATTAAAATGCAAAGCTATCTGGTGAGGATATTTGGTATTTGAAATTTTAATTTTAATTTTAAATTTAAAATAAAATAACATCCTAAATTAAATTAAATTAATTCGATTAAATTATAATTTTTTTATATAAAAATTTAATTTATTCAATCAATACTAATTCAATTGATTTGAACCGAAACGAAGTCAAGTATCCTAGGATCTGTGTGGACACATGGCGAGAACCAAAACATGGTGCTTGCTTCGCCTGGTTGTACATTTTGGCGACATGGCTATGGCTGAGGGTGAAACATCGCACACGTGGGACAAAATTGTCTCCAAGTGCTACAGCCGTGCTCAACGAAACAATATAGCTGCTCTCAGAAATTGTTCTTTTCTTAGGCCTTGGCTTTTTTAAGAGATGGACTAAAAACTAGTTTAAAACTAACTAAAAATCAATCAGAATCACTTTGGAAAAAAGTAAATTTTTTAAAAAACTCAAAATGAGTCTATCTAATGCAGTCCCCTCGAAGAGTTCCAGGAGTTCGAACCTTGATTTCAAATCCTCTTGACCATAAATATTTTTATTAATTTAGTGAATTCAAATGAGAGAGTTATTCATGTTATGTAGCATGCAGTGTTGACGGCTCATTAAATCTCTCAATGAATATAAAAATAAATAAATGAAAACTTAAAATGGAATTAAAAAAAAAAGAAATGACTAATTAATACTTACAAAATGTGCTGAGGATTCCAAAGAATAGAATAGGTGTGAAAATGTGCTGTTGGGTCAAACCAAAGGTGGAATTGTTGCTCTCTCTCACCCCTGCCTTGGCTATACACATTGGTATGAAGTGTGTAAGGTTGACCACTCAAGTTTCCCAGGAACTCAAAGTCTATTTCATCCCATGTAAATCCTGGTGATTTCATCTGAAATAACACAATTAAATTAAGTAGCTAGCTAGTAATATAGATATACCTTGAAGAATCTAGATATATTAAATATTAAATATTTATATTTTGAATATTTTGAATTTGAGAAATTCAAAAATTACTTTTTTTTTTAGAATTTAGATATATCTTTTCACTTTTTAGTATCCAAGAATCTTTTTTCGAACTGTAAGTCGTAAAAAATTTTAATCTTTTTAATAAATGCACTTTTATTACTGAATTTTAATTTTTATTTTCACCTTAATGCAGCAAATCAACACATTGTTGATATAAATTGCCTATTTGATAAGCCACTTTTTGGTGAGACATGTTAATCTTGCCTACTATGAATATATAAATTAAATCAATATAATACTTATGTACAGAAAAATAAATTTCGAAAAGATGGACAAAAGTTATTTTAAATTTTCAATAAACAATTTAAAAAAATAAAATAAAATTACATTTTATGGATAAAAGAACATATAGAATTGAATATTTATGCAAATTAAAAATATTGGAGAACTTACATAATAGGCAGTGACAGTGCCAGCAGAGTTGCCAGGAACTAGCTTGAGTTGCATATCAATCTTGCCAAAAAGATACATTTTCTTTGATTGAAAGCCAGAGCCTGAAGTTTTATCAAGAGAAAGAGAAAGAAGCTGACCATTGTTTAGGATCTTTCCTCTACCTTGTCCCCAAGTTATATCAAATTCTTGGTAGAAGTTACCAGAAGAAGCAACCACAAAAGAGCCAACCAAAATGGAGAATAACACAAATATAAACCTACTTGACTTAGGAGAAAAGGAAGCCATTAATGGATACAGTATGGCCAGTGAAGCTTGGTTGAAAGATGAGTGTTAAGTTTATAGTAGTGAGAGAAAATACAAGCAAGAAATGAATTGACAAAAAAGGAACAATTTTCTTTTATCTTTTCACGGATCTAATAAATAGTCTTGGTTTTAATTAAATAGAGAACTTAATGCTAACCATGTTGAAAGTTGCTCTTTTTTGTAACAAAAAATACCTTTTCTTTATATATATATATATATATACTTCCGGTTAGTTGTCAAACTCGTGTCCGTTTTAACAGTCTATGGTAAATCTGATTAATCCTCATTTATTTTCGAAAGCAAATACACTGACATATAAGAGTTTGCATTCGAAGATTGAACCCATAATTAAGTTATTGTAATCAATACTAAAATGTTAATGCTTTTCTCTCAAATGTAATTAACACAGTTCACAGTTATTTATATGAAAATCTAAATTGAAACACAACCATAGCATCTACTATCAAAAATTTATAAAAAAAAAAAAAGTAATATGCATTTTCTTTAATAATATTGGCTTATTTGAACTTAAATCAATTGATGTAAAAGATTAATATTAACAAATTAGATAATTAATTTTTCGGACTATATACTTTTTATAATGTAAATTCGGAAAAAAAATCCAACAAACCTATTAAGGACAGAACAAATCCATTAAAAGTTAAAATTATAATTAAAAAATATTGAAAGATTGCATGCATTGTAGGGTTGAAGCTGTGAACAGGTGGGTATAGAAATGGTCCAAACCTGTGATGTCTTTTCCTTTTTCTTTTAAAAAAAAAAAAAAAAAAAATACAAGTTTGAAATTGTTGAACAGGTTCAGTGCTTGCCGCTTTAGGACAAACACCTGATGTTTATCTTTATCCGTTCCAGAACTCCAAAACTGGATTTTCTGCCGCCACCTCAACCATAAATCTGACAATTAACTATTAATTAATAGATATTTTCCTGATACAAACAGAAAGAAATATCTTTGGAATATTCTCGGATCAAGTCTTTTTTTTTATTTTTTAACACGTTTCTTCACTCATATAGAGATGATACTTTAATAAAATTCTCGTGGAGAGTTCAAATTGAATTTGATATATTGCTTTGTGAAATTAAATATGGTTAATGACAAATTTCAAACTTAATAATATTTGAAAGCTTTTAAGAAAATTTTTAATTCAAGTGCCTACTTCATTCAAATATAAAATTATATTTTAAATTTCTGAAAAGTGAGATGAGATAACATGAATCTTTTTTTTTTAACTCAAAATTTTAAATTTATAGCCCTGATATAAAATCTCTTTAAACACTAATAGCTCCTAAAATTGAAAAGATTGTTTCCTCACGGATTCAACTAATTATAAAGGACGAGTCCATGTCCAAATAACTTTGACGACAAAACCATCACATGAAAAACATCTCTTTCTTCCCTCTCCACTGGCTTGTGAACAAACTGTCCATATTCAATTCATGTTGAAACTAAAAGATTTCCAAAGAAATTTTGTTAATTGAATTCAAGAATATCTTTAATCAATGAATTATGAAATATATATATTTGCTATGTATGGATAAGCACAGCACTGACTGTATTTTTTTTGATATTTCGTCCTGGGATAGACTTGGATATTATTTAAATAATTTTAGAACAAATATGATTAGTAAAATTATTAACAGCTTAATATATTCTTAAATGGATTTTAATTCACTTTCATTTCTATTCGATAATGCTTTATCCACTTATATAATCTTTTGATATTTATAAACACATTTACCTACTTGCTATTGCAACCCAATTTATATAAATAAATAAAATATTTTATGAAATAAAAATGAATTATTTAGTAATGCAGATACAGCCAAAAGAAAAAAATTACAGCCATCTATAATTCTAAGGTTCCAGAGGGATTTAGTGATGTAGATCACAACCATAATATATTTGAAACTAAGCTCAATAATGGTCTCTGCTCTCTAGTACAGAAATTTGGAACTGCAGGAACCATAAGAAAATTCTAAAGAACTCAAATGATCATGATTTCAATATATGCTTAAACCGAGTTTAATAATCAAATCACACTACTGTTGCCATCCATAATGCTGGTTGTTCCGGTTTCCGCCCATCATGTTTGAACCTCGACCAGCGCCAGAACTACCATATGGAGCGCCACCTTGGGGATAATTTGGGGCACCTTGGGGATAATTTCCACCACCACGAGGGGCACCAGGCATGCCACTTGAACCATAGGGAGGTGCCCGACCATGTGGAGGATATTGTCCAGTCCCGTAGCCTCCACCTTGACCTCCACGGTTTGGATGGTTGTATCCTCCACTTGTTCCACTTGGGGGGTATCGGCCAGGCCCGGGTTTGCCATAATGGTGGCTAGGCCCTGCAGCGACCGCTGGTTGTGAATTATGTACAGGCTGATTAGGCCCTGACCTCATTTGTGCATGTGCCTGACCAGACTGCTGAATAGGTGGAAGGCGACCATGCTGCTGGGGGTGTTGCAGTTTCTGACGTTTTGCGTTTTCTTCGTGCTGTCTTTGTTGCTGGCGCTTTTTCTTTGTCTGAAACTCGTGGGATGATTCATATTTAGGTAAACTGACCGAGAAAAGGAAAACAATTGGTCAAGGAAACAAGCCTACTAACATATGCTACAATCATTGTGTTATTTAAAATAAAACAATGCAGCCAAGAGCAAGCCAAACCTCCTAGGGTCACAAGGCAATGGGTCAGTCCAGAAATATTCAGCATCAAGTGCATCCTTAGCAGATATTCTCTGTTTTATAATGAAAAATAGTAAAAAGCACAAAGTGAGATATAGTTGAACATAATTCAACTGATGCAGCACAGTGAAAATTTGAATTTTGCATTCAGAACACCACCAACTGATAATCCAGAGAACATTGCAGGGGCATTTTTTTGTCTCTCCCTCTCTTTAATCTTTTTGCATGCACTTTTTTCTGTTTTGCTAGAGTTCATTAAAACTTATCATAGATCAGAAGGTAAATAAACTGTAACCTGGATCTGCACCTAGGTTACCTCGTAAAGAGCAATTCTCATACAAATGTTCAGAGAGAGATCCATATCCATTTACTTCAAAATTAAAAAAAAAAAAAATTAAAAAATGAAAAATGCCATCTTTGCAACACTTAAAGCAGCCAATTCATCAGGCCAATGTCTATCATCAAAACCATGAGGTAAGAAAATCAAATTGAAAATAAAGTGCACACTAGTCTAAGAGATACTAGTGCAGAATGATTAATATTATGGCTGTTGGCTAACAGAGTTGTATAATAACATTAAGCAAGAAGATGGCACATACTCATAGAAGGGCTTCTAAACAAAATCAATCAGAAAGAAAAAAGCAACGCCAAGAAATGTAGAAAGCCAATTTCACTAGTCATGCATTTACATCCCTGATAACTTTATACTCTCAAGGAAAATGTAACACAGATTCATCAAAAGATGCAAGGAACCGGTTTAGTTCAGTCAGTTTACCAAACTGTGTGCAGCCCTAAGGGTGGGAATAGTCCAAACTAACGTTGACATGTAACTCCAATTTAAAAATGACAAATAACTCAACTCCTAGACATTTAACAGACATTCAGACTCCAAACCAGTAGTAGAACATAGGATAATCTAAGCCAATTCTATCATATTAAACAAAATGACTATTAAAAAAACTGATAAAAAGATACCTGAGAGGGATCAAGCATTAGCATTCTCTCCAATAACTCCAGAGCATGACGGTCAAAACTATTACACACACACCAAAAAAAAAAAAAAAGAGGTAAGAAGGCAGAAAAACTTGGGGGGTTTGGCAGGGACGAGTGGTGGGGTTTGAAGAATTAAGCAAAAGGCACAAAAATTGGTAAAACTTACTGTCTGAAAACCTCCCTCAGGCGTCTCTTCATAGGCCTTGTTGGTTTAAAATTATTATACCAAGGAGTCTTAGAAACTCCAGGCCAATTAACCTCATCTGGAGATCCACACAGCTCAAAAATCTTATTTAATTGTTCTGGCTACAAAAGTCAGAAAAAGACTATTAGAATTATAGCAAGTCAGCAAATTACTGATGTAACAATTAAAAGAATCAAATTGCAACATAAAATCAACTCCTATAACTTTTTCTCCGAATCACAACAATAAACTTTTGTTAGGGAAGTCTTGAAAATGACGAACAAGTTACCATACATGTGTCTACATAGTAATGAAACACAAAAGCTAAAAATCCAAACAAACAAGGCAATTTATGGATCAAATCGCACAGCATAGACAGCAGGATAAAAAACTTGTAAATATTTGGACAACTCCTCTTTTTAAATATAAAGTAGGTGAGAATAATTGTTGACTTTAACATTTGACTAGGGAACTAGGTTGGTTGAATGGCGTTAGAAGGGGGAAAAACAATGTTAAGAATTTAACAAGCACTCCAATAACAATAACCACTGTAATGAGCCTCAGCCCCACAGCTAGTAAAATATATATAAGAAAATTCATACAATCCGCTAAATAATAATTAAACACAAATTAAAATCTTAGTAAATTACCCTTTAATTACTCCTGTAACATTTCACCACTATTGCTTTAACCCTATAACAAATTAACAACCTTCTATGTATTTATCCCATAACTAATCAAAGAAAGCACATCTATAGAAGGCTAGCTATCAATACCTGACCAAAAACAAGATAGAAAGATCAATATCACTAGTCTATTTCACTCAAAATTATCTAGACATGATCATGATGCAGGCCTGGCAAGATTGTGAACACTTGAATAATGGGTCTCTCCCCTTGTTTTTCTTTTTCCTTCTCTTTCTAAAATTAAAATGTCATTATCCACTCAAAACACATTTAACAGTGATGCTATTCAAATTAGGGGTGGTTAAATATTGGGAATGAAAGTTAACCTACTTCATGAAAGGAGTTAGATTCTTAGATACGCCGGTGAACTTAATTGAGCTAGATCTGAAGTGAATCTTATATTTCAGATCCATATTTAAATAAGGTTTTTTACTCATATTCATAAACTGACATTCATGTTCAATAAAAAAAAAAACTCAAAAAATGAAATTAATTCATTATCAAATTCACATCTCACAATTCAAATCCTTCTGTCCAAGTGCAAGGTGATGATCATTCATGAGGCATGTAAAAATCAAGAATTCTAATCTACTTACCTCATCTTTTCCAGGAAAAATTGGTTTCCCATGAAGAAGTTCAGCAAAAATACAGCCGACAGACCACATATCAACAGCTGGACCATACTTTGTTGCTCCAAGCAGCAACTCTGGCGGTCTGTTCAAAAGAAGTAAAAGTTGCATTTTCATTTTTATGTTTCTTCATATTTCTCACATTAGTTAGGTGGAAGGAAGTAGTGCACTGTGTAATAGAAAGTAAAATTTTAGCTAATCAAATATGAACAGTCTTTTCATTGTATAAAACTCTACCTGTACCATAAAGTAATAACACGATTTGTAAGATTTCCAGTGTGATCACTTGAGAATGATCGAGCAAGCCCAAAATCTGCAAGCTTTAAATTACCTTCATTGTCTATGAGAAGATTAGAGCCTGCAATGAAAAAAGAGTTCAACTACCCATTGTCTTCTGAAGTAAAAAAACAATATTCAATGATAAATTATTTGTTTCCTTAATTACCTTTTATATCACGATGAAGCACTTGGTTTATGTGACAATAGTGAAGGCCTGTTAAAAGCTGCCTCATATAACACTAAAGAAAAAAAGTGCAAGAGTCTGAGATAAAATGATGAGAAGAAAGGATAGTGTCAATGTGAAGCACCAGAAGCTCCATCTCATCTTGATACCTTAATTTGAGGAACTGAAAATCTCATCCCAGGACGATCAGCAAGACCTGTCAAATCATGGTCCATGTATTCAAAGACCATGTATATTCCACCTTTATACTTGTTACCATCTGCAAACCAACATTACAGTAGTCATTAATCAACTACCCTTAAACAATCTGACCATGTGCATCATTGGATGCAAAACCATCAAAAGAATGGTATGTGCATGCACATGTGCACTTGGATGGACACATCCACACACTAAAAAATTGTGATAAACCAACAGCAAAACATGCAAGAGTGGAGGACTTGCCTGTCCTCCCCTGCTCATCCTTCTCAGGACCTGAAAAACAGCCCAATAAATTTAGATATCTAAAGGAAACAACTCCTACACTATGTCATGAATAATTACATCAAAAGTGCAACACCATACATGTACAATGAAATTGGAAAGCTTACAGCCTTACCAGGAGAAGTCACGATCTCTTTCAACTTAAGCACGTTTTCATGATGTAACTTCTTTAGAATTTTGATTTCACGTATTGCTGTAATGGGAAACTGCAGAAAATTCAAGAATTATTTAATAGTGGAATATATATTTCTTTTCTATATTGAGCAAGATAAACTGACAACCCATTTTTAACTCATTGAACTCAGACACAATGCATAAAAACTAAAAGTATAAAAGGATTAAACAGAAGATATAAAGGGATATATCAATGTCAATCAAGTAATTTGTACAAACAAATAAACTCATAAGAATATAAATGTACCCCTTCTCTTTCATTGTCCATTCTTATTTTCTTCAAAGCAACTATTTCACCTGTCTTGCGTTCTTTGGCCATGTAAACCTGACTGCATGAAGAAAAGCATGCGCGCCAATCATATTAATGTCATCAGCTTCAAAAATCATAAAGGAAAAAATATGGAAATTTTTCTTTGACAGAAATTGAAAAAAAAAAAAAAAAAAAAAAAGCTATGAAGCAAAGGGCTGGACAAGAATGTGAAGCATGTTTAAATTATAAGATACTCATGCTTGTGTTCTTTACAATATATTGTACTATTTGTTATTTCTGTTCACTTTTCAAAGAAATTCAAGGCTGGGCAATAATGAACAGCTTGCAGGAAATTTAGACAGTGGAGAACTTGAGGTTCGCAACGATGAAAACTGCGTTGAACGTTGAAATATTCTTCTCAAAATTATGAGTACCAAGGACATCGTTTAAAAAATTTTGGAAATTGCACAAACAATAAATACCACTTGGCAGAAAAAAACATCAACATCACATTATGTTGCTCTTAGATTATGGAAAGACATGCTTAGATTCATTATTTTGTCATGCCGAATTACAAGCATAGATGTTTTAAAGGAAAATTATGCACTTAGAATAAATTTCTACTATCTCTTACTTTAAACAGTCCTAATCGCATCATCTTATTAGCCCAATATGAACCCAAAGTAACATATTTTCCAGTTTTTTTCCACTAATCAAACATTTCAAATACATTCCAGATCTCAACTTGTGTTTCTATACAAGACATTCCTTCTAGCAGATCATACCTATAAACCCTCTGTTCACCATTGTTCTCTTTTCAAACATCCATGCAGTCAATAACTAATTACTAATTAGTTTACAGGAACTAGATCTCCTCTCTTTTGATACAAACCATGAAATTCATTAATTAGTCAAATTTTTGCACACAATAAAAGTAGCAATTGTCAGATTACTTAAGCTATCTCACATTTTGGCACTGTTAACACATGCACATATCCATTCAGCAATAATTACACCCTTTGTTCTTTTTAGGCTTTTATGTGGGTGAATTAAGGCAAGTATGTATGGGTGACACCATTAACAACTCTCGTTACTTCTCAAAATCTATCCTTTACCAGACATCTCCATCCACAAACCCAAATGTTCAAATTCTCAAATTCATTCAACTTAAGCTTTTCATGAAGCTTCATAACGCATCATGAATTCATTACACTAATGTAACCACAACCACAAGACCATCAGAATATCCTATATGGGTGTAGACAGAAATTAATTTGAAACAACATTAGATTTTGCAAAACCCTAAATTTAAATTTAAAAAGAAAAAAAAACATGCACACACACAAGGAGCACCAAAAAGATAACAAATTTGACGGGGAAAAAAACTGACCCATAAGTACCCTCGCCAACCTGCTCCAATTTTTCAAAACAGTCGACGCTTCTTGAACCCCACAAGGGCGACTCATGGATATTGAGCTGTCCAGCGGCCGCAATAGCCATTGTTTAATCCTCCAACCTTATTCTTCTTCCCTTTGTTTCTTGATTGCTAAAGGTAAAAAGTCATAATATTTCCATCTTAAATGCCAAAATAAGAAAATTACAAAGGGAGAAACAGAGAGACAGCGAAGACATGGATATACCTTGTTGTACTGAGACTATGGAGTTCAGACCCTCGATCAAGAGAGAGACAGAAAAGAACAGTGGCCGTTGTGACGACAGAAGTGTGAAGGAGGAATAGAATTTGACGAGTCGTGTTTTGAGGATGCTACGCTATTAGCTTTTTTGTGTTCCGAGTACGATTTCTAAAACGATGTCGTTTAATTGGTAGGAGAAGACCAACAATGCATTGTTAATGGAGTATACGCCTGTTTGTACCGGCTTGTTTGGTTGAATTACATGTGTAAAAATTCTGTGAAATTCAATTAAATTCTACTTTTTATCTATTTGATTTGACTGGAATGCATAATTAAATTTTAAAATTTTAATTTTATGGATTTAATTACACCTAAAAATAAATTTTATCAAATTTGATTGGAGTATAATATTATTTGTTGGAGTAGATGGTATATATTTCTCTTTCTTCATTTACAATAATTAATAACTCAATAATAAATTTACTACATTAATAATAAATCCTTTAATTTAATTTTCAATAGTTAATAACATCATAACAAATTGATGCCATATTTTCTTTTTTTTTTAAATTTTAATATTTTAATTTAAGTATCTCCTAATTTGAACAGATTCTTATTCAAAAATTATAAAATTCTTTATTTTTTTTCAATGTTATAAAGCTATTCATTTTCTCTTTCCAATAATCTAGGGATGAGCAAAAGTATCGACCGAACCGACTCATTTCGATTTGATTTGATTTGATGTCCAAGAGAGATTTGGTTAGTCGGTTCATTCGGTTTGAACCAAATTTATTGTTCGGTTCAATTTGATTACACAAAAATTCAAGGTTGGGCTTAAAACCGAACCAAAATGGTAAAATCGATAAAAATAGACCGAAATGACTGGTTTGATTTGATTGATTTAATTCATATACAAATTTTGGTCCACTTCGATTTATTGTAAAGAAACATCGGTTTATATTTTATGGCTTCGATTTAGTTTGAACCAAACCGAACGTTTATTCAACTTTGCAATAATCTATCTATCTATATATAAATATACACAACAATAAAAGCCGACATGGCATTTAGAGATTTGAATTATTGACTTGGGATCTAATTTGATATTATTTAATTTATCTAATCTTTTTATACAAAAAAATTATTATTACATCCCTATATATATCGAAATACAGTCACTTTATCTCTGCCATTTTAGAAATGCTTTTTGAAGTCTTTATAATTTCAGTCCGTCGATCATTTAGTACTTCCATCCCATTTAGCAGTGAAGTCAATGAAAAAAGACAAAAACTTTTATCCTCCTCTCACATTTTCGTTTTCTATCAAGATATCCGCTCCTTCATTATCTTCTTCACCAAATACCACCATTAAAATTCATCCCAGCATTAATCAAAAATTAACAAAACATTCAAAATCCAAATAAAATATCAAAGAAATATTCAACAAGAGATCAACAAAATCAAAATAAAAAAAAAGTAAAATAAAATCAAAATAAAACATAATAAAATGAAAAAATAAAAGAAATCCTCGGATTTCATGGTGGGTAATCATGAAAATCTATAAAATACAAAAATAACAAACAAAAAGATTATACATTTTCTAATTTTGTAGATAAAAAAATCTTTAATGAAAAATATGAGAAAATAGAAGGAGGAAGGGAAAAGGAAAATATGCAAAATTAGGGGAGCGGCAATCGTAAATAACTCAAAAACGTTTATTAAAGAAATAAAAAAATAAAGAAAAACCACCTTTGAAACTTCATCCCATAAAACAAGAAAAGTAAAATATAAAAGACATCAGATAAAAGAAGGGACATAGTATGAAAAATATGTCATTCTTTTTTTTTTTTTCCAATGTTAATAACCCATAATATATTAATCTAAAAAATATTTTAGAACTCTTCATTTTCTTAATTTTTTATTTTAGATCAAAATATTTTTTTATTTTATTTTTTTTAAAATATAATTCATTAATTATAATATCAAACATTACACAACACTCATATAGATCATATATGAAATTTTATTATCAAAAAGCTAATAAAGTTTACTAATATTTTAACAAATCAAAAGAATTGTATTAGCTGATATTTTAACAAATCAAAAGAATGGTATATATTATTTTGAATAATAAAATTAAAATATAAAAGAGATAATATTATATCATTCCACATCTTGACAAAAGATGTAAATTTTCGTTTCGACAACATAATATAACTTTTTTAAGATCTTCTATACTTTTGTTTTTCCAATAACATATGATGAGTTTGAACAAATGACGTACTAAGATGATTTTTTTTCCTAAGAATTTACAACATATGATGTACTAAGATGAGTTTCTATGAAATCAAGATCTAAGGTCTTCAACTAAATAAAATTAAATATTAATTATACTTTTACTTTAGTAATAAATTTTCATAAAGAACGGACCAAATCCTCACAGAAAATGAACAAAAAATTCAAAATACAGAGACAACAAAAATAACAAAAACCAAAACAAATCTACTGAAAGAAAAACAGACCAAATTTATTAAAAGTGAACAAGAGATGAAAAAAAAGAAATAAAGAGTAAAAGATGTATTGAAGTAAAAAAAAGAAGATAGGACTACTATTTTACTTTTTCTTATTCCTTTATAATTTAATTTAATCATATACATCAATTTCTGCATTGCTCCAATCTTATATCAGATAAAAGAAAGAAAATCTGGAAAGCTCTAGAGCCAAAAAAAAAAAAAAAAAAAAAAAGAAGCAAAACTCTCTCTCTCTTAATTCTTGTTAGTGATAGTACATTCTAGAGGAAGGCCCTGAGAGAACCTCTTAGTATCTGAACAGTAGCTGTAGACCATATAATTCTTTCTCACCCATTTAAGCTGCTGTTGACTTGCAGAATCAAGTTCTTGTGAAAACCATTTGTTATTATTAGAGCAAGAAGAAGCTCCATTAGACCAAACACAAGCATTGGCATTGAAGTTTCTAAAGGAAGCAGTGAAAGGTGCTTGTGTCCAATCTGTCTTCACTAATCCTCCTCTTGTTGCCCAATCATCTGCATTCCATAAGCTTGCATACATCCTCATTGGTTGGGTTTTTGGGTAACCCACTCCCATTGATTCCATGTTCTTAAATTCTCTAATTGGTCTACCATCAACGTAGAATCTGTTTAAAGATAAAATTAAACAAGTCAGCAATAGCCCAAAACAATAGTTTCCTAATAACTTTTGATTTTTTTTTTTTATAATTATAATAGGGAAAATTCCTATTTTATCCTTATATTTTATTAAAATACATGACTCTGTGCTTGCGTTTTTAGAAATACATAGTTTTGTTCTTATCTTTTACTTCTCTCATACTGTTATACCATTCTGTTAATTTTTTATACATTTCCGTTAAATTCAGGAACATATTAGTTAATTTTTCAAAATACTAGGACAAAATAGTTAATAAATATAAAAATAAATTAGTTAATTTTGACAAAATATAAAGATAAAATAGTAATTTTTTGACGAAAAAGTACAAAAAAATTAATAGAATGATGTAATATTGCAACAGAGATAAAAGATAAGGATAAAACTATATATTTTTAAAAATGCAAAGGTAATGTTGTATATTATGGCAAAAATAGGGGTAAAATCATAATTTTCTAATTATAATAATATAATTAGAAGCAAAGTCAATAATTTTCAAACAGAGCACTATTCGTATGCATATACTTACACAATATGCCCAGGATTCCAAAGCACAGAATATGTATGGAAATCAGCCGTTGGATCAAACCAAAGGTAAAATTGTTCTTCTCTATTTCCTTTTCCTTGAGTGTAAACATTAGTGTGGACTAGATAAGGGTCGCCACTAAGGTTTCCCAAGAACTCAAAGTCTATTTCATCCCAAGATGATCCTTGAGAGTGGAACTGCAAAGTAAAACATTTCTTTTCTTTTAGTAATATATAACAATAAAATATAAAAAGCCGTGTTTCACAGCAACTTTTTAAATAGCTTTTTAACAATTTAATCAATCAAAACGTTAAGTTATTTTTCACAGTGTTCAATAACGTAGTGTTTGAATTATTTTTTAAAAGTTAAGACAATATTTTATAAAAAATTAACTTTTAGCGTATTATGAAAAGTTACTTAAACAACTATCAATTACTCAAACAGCTATCAAATCGGCTAATTTGGACGCACAGACAGAAAGAACTTAGAAAAAAAAAGAAAAGAATCTAAATATTAGAACAAGTATCTTACATAGAAAGTGGTAACAGTGCCAGCAGAATTGCCAGGGACAAGCTTGAGTTGCATATCAAATTTGCCAAAGAGATACTCATTCTTGGATTGGAAGCCAGAGCCAGAGTATTTATCAAGAGAAAGTGTAATGAGATTACCATTATTAAGTATTTTACCACGCCCATCTCCCCACGTAATATCAACATCTTGGTAAAAATTTGCAGCCATAGCAACCATAAAAGAAGAACCCGCTATAAGCATCAATAGTAGTAGAGCTAAAGGATTTGATCGAGCCATATTAGCTAGTAGGGCAAGTAAGGCAGTTTCAGGAGTTTGGGACTCTGAGATATGTTTGTTTTGTTTTTCTGACAAATTGAAAGGATTCAATTTGGTGGGTATTTATAGGGAGAGGTAGAGGTAGGAATGTTCAGATTTTGGGTTGTTGCAAAGAAATGAGAAGTCTACAGCTGGATTCCAGAAACTAGAGCACATAGAAATGCTTGTCATGATCACCTATTCCAACTACATGCAGCTTCTAGGAAGTACTATTTATTGGTTTGTTGTTGCCTAGGTTTTGTGTCCACTGTCTACACCTAACCCACTAGCAAATTCTCCTGCTCACAAATTCTGTATTTTGTACCAATTAGTTGGTTTTTTCACTACTGTTAAACATTATTAAATTAACACCAACATGCAGTTGGATTATAAGAGAGATCGTTCCATTTATATAGGCAAAAATTTTTATTTTACAAGTTCCATTTACATAGGTAAACTTAAAATGGATTTTGCGTGAAGTACAAAAATCATTTTGCTCCTTTTTTTATTTTGTGAAATGCATTAATATATATATATAAGTTTCTGTTATGTTGTGACAAACTTATTTATTGATGTATTGAGGGTAAATAAAGAAAAATAGAGAAAATTTAATCTTTGTGCAAAAACAACTTTGCATATAAATGATGAAACGGATGGAGTATAAATTTTACTTGCAAGATAAAAGGTTTAAATTCACTATTATTGTGTCGAAATATTATTTAGTTCGAGCTTGAAGAAAACATATGCCAAGTAAAAAATATATAAAAATAAAAATTATATTTAAATTTATTTATTCATTATTTATTTTAGATAGCTTTTTATAGTTTTTGAAAATGATTTCTCATGTATACTTTGATTTCCATTGATCTCAATAAAAATTTACATTTTGATTGACTTAGTAATTAAGTGATTAATTTTTTCATAAACAAAGAATTATATTCTAATTGAATTAAATTTTTAACTCATTACAAGCTAAATATGTCAAATAAAAGGATTATAGTGTATTTTTCACATTATACTCTAAATTTATAAAAATTCATAAAATAAAATACTCGAATTTAAGTCTCGAGTGGTATATGCCAATTTTTTGCAGAAAATTAAAATATAAAATGGCTTTTATTTTTTCTTTTTTTTTTTTGGAAAAAAAGAACTTTAATAGTCAAAATAAATGAATAAGGGCCTGTTCGGTAATATTAGCTATTAGCGACTAGCTGTTAGCTGTTTTAATAGTGGTTGAAAGTGAAAATGTTCAATAAAAATAATTGTTCAATTGACAATAAATTTAAAATGACAAAAAAAGGCATTGAAATATTCACCTAAAATTTTCAATTAAATTCATTATAAAAGAATGATTTCATATCTAGATTTTCAAAATTTAAGAGAGTAAAAATTGAAAAGTTTACTATTTTATAAATAAAATGGAAAATTTTTAATATTTTAGGAGATCAACATTTTTAATTTTTAATATTTATTTGAATTTAAATACAAATATATAAATAATATTTTGTTTTCTTTTACTATCAAATAAAAATAAGTTAAACAAAAAGATAATAAAATAATGTGATAATTAAGGATAAGATTTTATATTAATTAAGGATAAAGATAAGATTGAAAAAAAAAAAAAATAGTAAAACAAGTGAAACGCTGAATATTTAGATAACACTCCATAGACTTTTAAAAGAACTTTAACTAATTCAAAACACTAAACACCATTATGTAACACGACCGCCCTTAGTAACCTAGAATTGACTCATGGCTAGTTGGCTACGATGCCAACTTGCACCAATTTATACTGGTTACGCCGGTAATTGGTAAGTTCCCCCAGCCACTTATTTGGTAGGGTAGGCTATAACTAGAATGTTCCTTGGTCTAATAAAATCTTACGCGCTCATAGTGCGCAGGCGGCAGCCACTTAGTTGAGCTTTGACCTTCTAAAGGACCATTTCCACCAAAAGCTTGATTGCCCCAAAATAAACAAACAAATAAAGTAAGAAAATAAAAAATATTTGGACACACATAATGAATGCTCGCAAAAAATCATCTCCCACTCA
Organism: Jatropha curcas; assembly: GCF_041381405.1. Taxonomy (NCBI): domain Eukaryota; kingdom Viridiplantae; phylum Streptophyta; class Magnoliopsida; order Malpighiales; family Euphorbiaceae; genus Jatropha; species Jatropha curcas. The sequence continues at coordinate 25,875,460 of NC_143158.1, forward strand.
TGTTCTTTTCTACCTACAAAAGTTAGAACTAAGTTTATCCATATCTATGAAATTAAGTGAATTATGTGATAAAAGCCTATGAATGAATTATTTTTGTTTATGACCAGCAACACCTTCACTTTTATATTGTTACAATGTTTACTATGTTTATTTCATTAGTAAATCTTTTTCACTTATTCAAAAAAAAAAAAGAAAAAGAAAAAAGAAAGGATAAGGAAAATATGTTTACAAAATCTTTCAATTTTTGAAATCTTGATTTTGAATGAGTCAAAGGATAAAAAAAAAAAAAAATTCTAAATATAGGATTTTTAGATTTTGAATTTCAAAATGAAATTTTGATTTTGTTTATCAATTCAAATCTTTCGGAGAAATTTAAATTTTGATTTTCTGCTTTTTTTTTGGGTTATTTTTATTTTCTATTATTTGTGACAAAAATAAATTTTTTCAGCTGTGTGAAACTTATTATTAAATTAAAAAAATTGAATGTTGTTCTTACATAGTTTAAATACTTCCGAAGTTTTAAATGTATCCGATATATATTTCAGCCTTTTTGATAATTAATAATTTGAAAATATCGATCTTTTCAGAATTAACTATGTATGGTTAGGGTATGTGCAAATTGAGGAGTTTTTTTTTTTTTTTTTTTTTTGCTTGATTAGAGTTCTTTTTTGGTTTTATTTCAACTATTTATTCTCTTATCTCAAAAAAAGAGATAATCTTCTCATATGAACTTTGTATTGTTGATCTTTTATCTAATATTTTCAAATTAGATTGGATTGTTTTGGGTGAGCTTGAACCCTAAAAATGCTATTTTTCCTGTAAAATAATTAGGACTATAAAAAAATGCTAATGGTGGCAATAGTACATCTAACAAGCAAAAAAATAAATCACACAAAGAAAACATTAAACAAACTAAAATAAATCACATTAACAAATCCTAATAGCAAATGCTTAGCATAATCAACCTAGTTAGAAACCATCTTCTAAGCTAAGTCATATTGTTTATCTAGCTATCATGCCTTTTCAAAGATCACCAATCCTAACAGCAAAAACAGCTAAAACATAACCTAAGAATTAATATGTTCAAACAACTAAATTTTGCCTTAAAAAATTAAGGTCAGTACGCCAATGGAAGCTATCACCTTCAAATTGCAGACTCTCCACGCAATATAGTCAATGATAGTTGTCACCATTCTTGTGTTGATAGGGCGGGAAATGATCATAGTTGTCAAAAGAGGAGAAATCACCCAATGTATCCAGATTCTCCAGAGGATGATAATTGAAATAGTCAGTTGAAGGATTGGAATGACTCTGAAATGGAAGGTTGGGACCTAACACAGGTCCGATTCCGTAAGCATACTGCTCGTCGAACGATTCAACATATCCATTAAAATGATGAGATGCAACCAAAGTAGAATTTGCAATATGGGTATTAAGATATGGATTGATTTCATGGTTGTAAGTTCCCACAATAGGCAGTAAGTTTTCTTTCGATTCTCTAATTGGCAACATTGTTGAATGCTCAAGCTCATGCTCATTTTCATAAGCATCAGTTTCTTTTGTCGGAGCTTGACCTCGAGGTCGAGCGGGAGCTCTAAAGCCTTTATCAAATTTCTTATATATCCTACATAAGACCCAGTCATCAAGCTGCCACAAAGAACAAGGTGAGACTAAGAATTAGGGTTTTAAAAGATATTAAACAAAAGGGAAAGAGGAAAACCTTCATATCGTTTCCCTGTCTTTTTCTCTTTTGAGGTTCGTTCACTCTATATTCATGCATAATCCAATCAGTTTTGTCACCTCTCGGAGGTTTTCCTTTGTAGAACACTAATGCCTTCCGGAATCCAACTTTAATGCCTCCACTGTAAATAGGCTTATCTGCACCGGTAGCCTTCCAGTATCCATCGCCAGCAGCTCGATTAGGTCTGTCCCCATTTGGGTACTTTCGATCTCTCGGCGTGAAGAAGTACCATTCATTCTCCCCATGTGGTTTATAATTTGCTGCCATAAATTCATCATATTCATTTTGAAGGACAAAATTAAATACGAAATAATCATAATTGAGAAAGAAAAAAGCAAAATATAAAAACAAAGCAAAACGCACATATCCAGATGCTTTATTGAAATTTAATTATCAAAATACAAAACAAATCAAAACCCAATATAATTCAAATAAATAATATATATATATAGTACGATTCCTTTGTCCTCATGATTTATGTATCAATCCATCAAAGAACTAATTATAAAACGACTCAAAGAATCCAAATATGGAAACAAAAGGTGATAAAAATCCAATATATGATTTAGTATTATATATATAAATTATTACCTGCAAGAGTCTCAGGATTATGCTTATATAACTGAACCTCTCTGATCCTATTAGCAGGCAGAGGTACGTTATCAATTTTCTTTTTGAGGTAGCTAACAACAAGCTCTCTGTCATAGGGTTTAAACCTATACCCAGCTGGGAAAGAATCCAAATAAAGCTCTTCGTTATCTGCCAGAACCCTAAATCCTCCATTATCACCATCAACAGAAGCAACAATAATATTAGTACTGTTATTGTTGTTGTTGCCATTGTTAATCAAAGGATCAATAACTGAAGTATTAGAAGAAAAATCAGTATTAGTAGGAGAAGAAGGCAGATGATATATAGAAGGGCTATGGCTTTGATCAGTAATAGTGTTATCTTTGTTTTCAGGGTTTGTTACAGTAACCTCCCGCTTATATTGGTCCTCCATCGTAGGACTCTGTGAAGGAGAAAGAAGAGAGTTTTTTTCTGATTGAGATACTGGAGTTTTGAATGATTTAGAATACAGGGACTCTATTAATATAAATATCAAACGAGTTAAAAATATTTAATTGAAAAAATATAGATAAAATAAAATAACAACAAAAACAAATTATAAGAATCCTCAGAGAAAAAATAGATAGTTCGGTTGATTAAAGTTTATCTTCTATTTCTTTATGGTTTTCTTATAGTTATCATTTTACTGACCATATACAACCCTATTATTATTATTATTATTTTTTTTTTTTTGAAAAGGCCCAATTAATTAATTAACTATCCAAGAATTTTCACGTAAAAAATTTTCACCTAGACTGTATAAATTGATGTTTAAACTTCGTATTCCCAATTGATGTGAGAGAGTTTTCTAAAGTGCTCAAGATAGTACCGCAGATGAAGCATTTGTTGCAAAAGGTTTGCAGCAGATAAAAATAAAATTAATATGGTCTATATAATAAATTATATATAAATATGAGAATGAGAAAACAATTCAATGGAAAACGCCTTAGGAATTTTTATTATTTTTTAATAGGTTTAGGAATCTTAATTAAATTAGAAATTTTATTTTTTTTATTCATTGGAAGGTCAATGTGCCGAAGGAATACTATAAATTACACAATAGGGTAACGTTCCTCTTTTCTAATCAAATTGGTAAAAACTCTTATATCTCGAACTTAAGACTTCGCATTTCTCATATAAATGAGAATACTGACTAGAGAAAGACCTATTTCGCAAAACAATCTTATTAAGTGTCCCATTTTATAATAGTTATAATTCACATTTGATTATAACTAATTTTACATATTATGTCCAAAACTACTTGCTCTATAATTTTCTTTCTTGATTATGTTTTTACTTGATTTCAGTTTGCATTTCATATTTTTTTTATATATAATATTGCACAAAGTCTTAAGTTAAATGAAGTCGACCAAAGCTCACTCCAATTAATAAAAACAATATTAGTATTTGTATTACCAATAGATTTAAGCTTAAACCAAAAAAATAAGATAAAGGAGCATTAGCTCAACGCTCGTCTGAGTTGCTATATAATCTACTATCACTACGGACTACAAAAAGTCAAATACAAGACAAGCACTGAATACCAGAATTCTTAATCAACAACTTGAAAGTTCTCTAAGCATTTATAACCTCACATCCTATCTCAAAGGTACATTCAATCAAATGCTAATTATCTTTATAATTCTTCATTATATTAAAGCATCAGAGTGCTTGCAGGCATTGTTCTGAAAATCGAACTGAACTGACCGATTCTATGGGTTTAATAGGGAACGAGACTCTAATCTGGTCTAGATTGCATAAAAAAATCGCAAGTCAAAAAAACTGGCTTGACCCAGAGGAGATCCAGCTAAAAACCGGTGAACTAGACTGGTTAACAACAATTCTATTAAAAATCTGGACTTTCCTTTAAAATGTTGGGCTTTTTAAAATTTGGGCTATTAAAAATTGGGCCATCTGATTTTTTTTTTTTTTTTTTTTTGTTTTTGGACCTATTTGTTTCTAAAACCAAAGTCATAATATATTAATTAAAATAATATAATTTCCTAATTTTAAAGTCACATGTGAAAAATAATAATATATTTTATTGTAATTAATTAATTTTTTTAGTACTAATTTAGTCATATTTTATTCTTTTTCTTTAAAATTATTTATTATTTTTTAACGGCCAAATTTGAAACTGTTTTTTATTTGATATCAAAGTTTTTTTTTAACTTATATTTTCAATTTTATTTATTAAATACATTTAAAATAATATATATAAAATCTAGTTGAACTATATTGAACCTGGTCGAATCTTCCGGTTTAATGAATCTCTATCTTCATCAGTTCATTGAACGATCCGATCTTCATAACACTGATAAGAGGTACTCTTCGCCAATGATGTTTTTAGTATGAGATTCTTACGCCAACTGTGATTTCAATCCTCTGCACTTGGGCATTACCCACGGTTTATATATCATCGGGTAACATGTTATATCTTAAACATTAATTTGTGATTTACATAATTGAAAACTACAAAATTTTTTTTCTAAGAACAAATATTGTATAATTTCTAATATTTAAAATTCTTATAAATTTTTATAAGGAAAAATTCTTCAAAAGTAAGAAAGTTCATTCATTTAAGTGCTTGAATTGGGAACATCTAAAATCACATTTCCCAAACAATTAATGGTTCAAAATTATAGGAGGTGTTAATTATTTTGCTTTTAATTTAAGTAGAGAAGTTGGGTGCTTTCGGGTTTCCTTTTCTGTTGATTGAGCTACATTAGTTTTTATTTAGGTTTACTAACGAGGTGTGTTTTTAACGGGTTAGGTATTAAATGGGGAAAGGCTAATATGGATATTTTTTAAATTAATTTTGGCTAAATATGTTGGTTTTTTAATATTTCCTATTTATGACATTTAGTAAAAAATGAAACTTGTGAATATGACATTTGCCTAAGAGCCCCTATTCAATAATAAATCAATTTTCAAAATTCTCTAAGCCAATATTAATATATTAAATAATGTGAACTTTAATAAGTACCACATCAATAATTTTCTAAATTCAATCTAAATTTATTATATATGACTATTGTAATTGCGGAACAATCTAAGAGTTTAAAATTTCAAAAAATATTTATCAATGTATCTTCTAGACATCTGATGAGAGAGAACAATGAGATATTGGAGAACCTGTAACCTAAAAAAAAAAAAAAATATTAAGGCAAAGGTGGGTGCCTAAACTCAGTAAGTAAGATTAGATAACTTTCTCATCCCACACATCACATAAATATGTATTTAAAATCAATTTAGTTATCTAACTAGTTATATAATCATACAATCAATCATGCAAATGGCATGGCAATAGCAAACAAAAATACTAACACCTTTACATAATCATATCAAGTGGAAATTGGTCAGTGGTGTCACCAAAATCCCCAACGAGCCGTTTTCACACATGGTCCGCCCTCTCATCACGTATGCACCAGGGAGCCGATCCTCCATACATGGCCGACTGGTGTCAACCTCACTTGACCTTTTTTTATACTCTCTTTTCTTTTCCATACCAGCTGGAGGCCACCCTGTAGTTTTTCATATCATATTTCATCAAATGCACACGAGGGATGCTGATCTCCTCATACATGGCAGATGTATCATAGACCGCCTCAAAAACCCAACAGTAACCCACTTCATTCCAATTCTACACAAACAAAGCATACAATTAGCACGCCACAATTAATTAAACAATATTCAATAGCAACAAAGTGCAGCACAAATAGCAATATACCAAGTAATGCATGTATAACATTTAGTCATGCATGCATAAATGCAAAAATGCTGGTGGATGATGTGAATTATCTAACACTACTCACTATTTTTTAACTTAGCAAGAAGTTGTGCTCCTTTTTCAATATCCTGTTATCTGACATTTGATTCCTCGGGACATGCAAGAAAATAATCAAAATAACTTTATCATTCATGAAGCCTGATTGTTATTTCTAGATTCTGATTTCAATAATAGTGCATCTATCTTTTTTGCAACTATTTAATCTGAATATTTTGGGTTAACAAAAATTCCTTATTTCAGTTTCCTACTCCTAACTTATATATTCTAATCTTATATATGTTATATGTGCTAGCCTAAGTTCAAAGTTTCAATTCAACTACTTTAATTTTCCAAAATATTTGATTAGTTTCGCTGTCCTTATTATTTTTCTAATATATATTTTCTCAAGTCTAAATTTCTTATTCCATATTATCCACTCAACTACCTTGCCGGGCATTCGACAGCATCTCCCCTAAAATTGAATTATCTAATTTGTGCAAAATCACAAACTAATCAATAGAAACACAGCCCAATCCACGGGTGAATAATGCTAATTAAAAGAAATCTCATCCACCATCATCACATCATATATATCAATATTCACATATCACATCATTACTATTATCATAATATTTCATTTTAAATTTACATTTTCATATTATAAATAATCGTTAATCTCAGTTCGACTGATAGGGATCCGCCACCACTCATCAATAAAGCTCAAGGAAGCATGGAGAACAATGTAGGAGATCCGTTGGTGCTTCCTAATGGACCGATTACACGAAGCCGTATCAAGCGATATGGGGCAGCCATGTCCTTATATTTTCAAGTCCAAACAACACAAGAGCTTCATAATGTGGCATTTAACAAGTGTTGTGAGGAACTTGAAGGCCTTCCTAGGTTTCAATGTTGGAGGCATGTGCTGATGGTGTGGCACGCCCGTGCTAGAGTCTGCCTCCTGTAGCACGGGTGCTAGACACTAGCTTGGACGTGTTTTTATGTTTTTATGCTTTGGCTTAGTTCTTTGTTATTTTTGTATGGGCCTTTTTGTTAATAGGTCTATTCCATAAGTTACCCAATATGTTTAGGTTAGTATAAATATTCTCATCTTCTTTGTAAACAAACAACTTTTGATAAAATTGAATTACAAAAATTATCAAGCTTTGCTTGTTTCTTTGCTTAGAGTGATAGTGAGAGATTGCTTCCTCTAATTGCATCAAGAATTCTACGTAAACTTATCAACTTATTGTGACGTTTATCCAATTTTTACAATCTCGATTATTGGTGTTTTCGTTTCCTTATAAACGAGGGGTGCCATAGAGGCGAATTTTATCTCATTCTTTGATCCGATCCACTCGATTAGGGGTTCTAGGAATCCTTTCCTACGGGTTCCGCATCATCGACATTATCACTAGTTGCATTCAATCTCAATTCATCAATATTTACATAAACATCTATGTATAATATAGATATTTCGGTTTCCACTAATAGATAATTAACAATTAAATATTTATATAAGATCATTTGTTAAGTCGTAAGCTAACCACATTAATATCTTTAAGGTAATTGAATTACTTAAAGTTGTTGAAGCTCACTTTTAACAATAAATAATTCTAACTATTATTTACTTAGATTCGATTCTTCCATCTATATTGGAAATGGTTACACTATTAGAATTAAGCATCTAACCTCCATTAACCGACTAAAATTCTCATCTTACATTTCTTATGCACAACCAACTAGACTTAGCTAATCTCAATTCATGATTATCTAATTAACTAACTAATTAGGGTCACATTACCCATTGTTTTATCAAGTTCAGCGACTTTTCGGCTTCAAAGCCTTCTAACAAAATTTAATTAGTTCTCACCTAACATCCCTACAAGGTTTAGATTCTTAAATAATATTTTAATTAGTTTCGAACCATTTTAGTTAATAGAATTAATCCGAGTCTGCGTAACACTCATACAATTAAGTTTTGTAAATCTTTAGCTTCAGAATCTATTTATCAATTTGCATCAATTTGCAATTCAACTACTAAACAAGTCGGTATATGATTTTTGTTGCATATTCGTAATCTACGAATTAATCTACTCTAATTGAATTTAGCAAGAAAATATGATATCAAAACATAGAGCTCACCAAATTAAATTCGGATTGTAGAACCATGATCATCACGAAGAGGACAAAATTCTGTTTCTTAGGTCCTTGCCGGAGAGTCACGAGCCGGTCACAGGACCGCCGTACACGGTGGCCGAAAAATCAAGCTTGCCAAAATTTAACAGTGATCACACCATCCGACTTGCAATTTGGTAAGGAGCCCGTTTCTGATGTTAATTTAAGGGGTGGCTGAGTTGATTGGTTGGAATAAGCCTCGATAGGTGTTGCACCACCGCCGTTCATGGTGGTTTCCCCATCCAATGCCCGTCGCTAGGATTGAAGGAGGGGAAACTTCGTCTACTGCCTCCTGTTTCCACCTCCATCATCGTGAGTTCCATTTCACAATATCAAAACAACCACCATTACCACCGCCAGAAGGCCCATAACCACCACCAAGTAATAGTATGCATCCAGCGAGACAGATGTGGGGCTCACATGATCCTAATGTGTTTTTTCGGTTGTTCATTTCAGCATGAGACACTAAATTCTAAATTTTTTAAAGTTCAAACAATCAATTGATAACATTTTCTCTTTAGATACCAAAATAGAAAAGAAATTGAAAGTTAAGGCACCTACAATAGTATTATCTCTAGAACTAAAAAAAATTAAAAGATGATACATGGAGTTTTTCAAAATTAAAATTTGTAATAGAATTAAAACAATAAAAAAATTTTCTAATAACCCAAAAACAAAATAAAAAAAATTGGAAAAAAATACATATATTATGAAATCTAAAATTACAAAAATACAATATAAACATCCAAAACTGGAAACAATTAATCAAACGTAGGAAATAATTACACCCACTTTCAACAAATTGTACCTTATTCTTCACCAAAGTTATTTTTGCTTGGCCATGGAATCTCATAATCCCATCTTACATCCTTCTCATCAAATGCATATAAACCATAAACTCCAACACCCCACATGCAATGCTTAAAGCAATCACGTCTTCTGATCTTTCTCCTGTTATCGTACACCACAAAATGGCCTCTGTTTGGATAGCTTCCATTGTAAAACTGCAAATCACATTCAAATTTTGTGTGTCCAAACAAGTATTCATCATAAAATTGCCATTTGAAATCTTGTTTGAATTCTAGGTAATGTTTTCCCAATGTGTTATCTTTAGACCAGCAATTCACCATTAATGTCCCTTCATTCTCTACCCAATTCACTATGTGTATTTCTCTTTCTTTATAAAAGAATCCCAAACATTGTGTCAATGTCTCCATTATACGTATGCTTGCAAGAATTATTGCCAATGTAGAACTTCTCATTTATGAAAAGTAGGTTTTTACCCGGCAAAAATCAAATTACAAATCATAAATCTCCATCTTATTGACTTGAGAGTTCAAATCTGCTAGTTTTGGTACCAACGATTGTCCTTCTTTTGGCATTTTTGTGATTACCATGGCTTTTTTTTAAAATTTTTTTTTAGAATTCATTTGAAAATATTCAAAAGCAAAGAAATTGGAAGGATTAGAAAGTTTCAAACTCCTAATTCCGTTTTTCAAGGGGAACCAACCAATTGTTTTTTATCCCAAAGGTTTAAGATTTAAAGCGATATGATTGCGGTTAAAGTTTCAGTGTTTCACTGATGATGACAGTTCATATCCCAAAATGCTAAAAAAGAATAAAAAAAAAAATATTGATTGTTGTACCAATTTCATGACAAAAAAATACTTTCAATTTTATCCACAGATTGTGACTCAATTGTCAATGGAGGTTGAACATATAGAAAAGTTCTTGGATTTGGTGCCTACTAAATACACTTGCAGGGAGGGACAAAGAGCCTTAAATGTAACTAAGTCCCGAGCAGAATTAGGTTATCACTAATAATAGAATTCAGACACCTGTGGTTTAAAAAAAAAAAAACCTTTCAATTTTAAATTTTGGTATAATTTCATCCTATTTTGATTTTTATACCAATTTTACCCAATGATAATTACAGCTAAAATTCTCTGAAATAGCTAGATCCCTTTAAGCAAGTAATCATAGATTCGATTTGAGGACTTGCGTATGGAAAAAACTCACCTGGAACTAATCTTTATCTTTTGAACAAAGAATATTACTTTTATTAATGTCCCAGGTAATTGGGAACTTTTAACCCTCCGCTGCTCCCATCACTTTGGTGGATTAAAAAACTACTAATTATCATTAAAAAAAAAAAAAAAGAATAATGCTAAATGGAGCAATGCTAAATGGCTCATGCTGAGCCTGGCACAATAAAAATCAACAAGAATCTCTACATATAGAATATCGCTCTTAACAAATTTTTTTTGAGTGATTAAAAATTGAATTTGAAAATTATTCTCTCTCTCCTATTTTAATAATGATAAACTGACAAAATCACTAGGAAATAGGAGTTTGCAGATTTGCGATTGAAAAGAAACTATGAATCACATAAAGGGAGAATTAGATTAATGTGAAGAAAGTCGAAAACGAAGCTTACCCTACCCTTAAAAACCTTCAAAAATACTCTTTCCTTCAAACAATCTTTTATTATCTTTTGTTAAATTTGAAATATATATTTATATATATTAAAAATGTTAAAAATGGAGTAATTTTTTCAATCTTGTTTATCATGCAAAAAAAAAGAGAAGAAATCTAAGGACCAAAACGAATACTGAAACTATTCAGTTTGCCCCTAATTTGGTTAGCCAAAAGTTTGCTCCCTTTAATTTTATACTCTATCTATCTGTATGGACGCCGTCTTTGCCATCATGTATCTTTTCTCTTTATTTTTTTTTTTAATCTTATCTGAATTCTCCACTTCCTCGTTTTTTAGTCGGTGGTAACTACCCAAGAAACCAATAACATCCCACGCAGATAAGTAGGGTAAGCATGGGTAGGCATGGCCAAATTACGGTTCCGGGAACCGGAACCGTCGGTTCGAACCAGCCCGGAACCGTAACCGGAACCGGTGAGAAGCGGAACTGGGATGAACCAGAACCGGAACCGGAAAAATCCGGTTCGGTTTCGGTTCCTGCAAATGAGGAACCAGAATCGGCGGTTCCAGAGAACCGGTCGGAACCGGACTGGAACCGCCGGTTCTCCGGCCGGTTAGAATCGCCGGTTCGAACCGGCGGTTCTAGTCGTTGTAACTGTCAGATTTTTGAATTTTTTTTTTTTTTGTGAAATGTCTTAATTACCTCTCCCAACAGCCATAAACGGCTATATAACGGCTAGTTTTAAGGGTATTTTTGGAAAAATAAATTTTTGGATTTATTATAAATACCTCATTTTATTTACAAATTCATTACAAAAAAATCTCAACTCTCTCTAATTACTCTCTCTACAATATACTACACTCTCTACTTACTCTCTCTACAATATACTACACTCTACTCTATATTATTCATTTATTCTTCTCTACTCTACAATATCTCTTATTAAGTAATTATTCTATCTAATTTTTTTTATTCAATTTTCCAAATTATATTTTATTATCATATAATGGCAAGTGGAGGAAACTCAAATTCGGGTAAGGGCAAGGGAAAAATTGGAGAATCATCTATCCCTACAAACGGCATCTATGATATGATTCCCGACCAATTTAATTTTGAAGGTTTTCCAAATGAAAATTTGGATATTCCAACTCAAGAATCCGAATTTAATGAGCAATTTCAAGAAGATGAAGAGCAAGAGCAAGAGCAACGAGCAAAAATTGTTACAAGAGCAAGACAAAGTTCCGACATATTCTCCATTCATTTCACAAAAAAATTCAAAGGTGAGAAAATGTACGATGTAATTTGCAATTATTGTGGAAAATCTTATAAATTTAAACAAGCGGGCGGCTATGGATCATTTTGGAAGCATTTGGAGGCAAAACATCCAACAAAAATAGGAGTTGATCGGTCTCAACAACAAATTTCCGGATACGCTTCTAACCTTTCTTTATTTAAATATTCTGAAAAAATACAAAAAGAAGAATTAGCAAAAATGATTTCTATGGAACATTTATCTTTTAGTTTTGGTGAAAAATTAGGTTTTAATAATTATTGTCAAAAAGCTTTAAATCCTTGTGCTAAAAGAGTACCAAGAAATACTGTAAAACGAACTATTATTTCTTTATATAACAAAGGAAAAAAAGAGTTAGAACTTTTATTTTCTCAATTGAAAATTCGTGTTTCAATTTGTTGTGATGTTTGGAGTGATCATTGGCAAATGCATTCTTATATGGGTATTACATGTCATTGGATTGATGATGATTGGAAAATTCAAAAAAGAATTATTGGTTTTCGTGTTTTTGATGATAAACATACTGCAAATAATATTTATAGAGTAATTGTTTCAATTTTAGATGAATATAGGTTGACAAAAAAAAATTTTTCTATTTCATTTGATAATACTTCTGCAAATACTAGATCAATTATTGAACTTAAAAAAATTTGTGAACCAAATATTGGTGGTAAATTTTTTCATATAAGATGTGCATGCCATGTTTTAAATTTATGTGTACAAGATGGTTTGAAAATTCTTGATTCTTTTATTTCTCCAATTAAAAAAGCTATTTCATATTTATGGACACATCTCCAAGTGATGAAAAGTTGGGCTAAATTTTGTAAAGAAAATAATAAAAGACCAAAACGTTTTCCAAGGGATGTCCCAACTCGTTGGAATTCAACATATGAATTACTAAACGAGTCTTTTTCTTATAAAGAATTATTTTTTTTTTTGTTACTAATAATATTGAGGATATTAATTTATATCCACAAAATTGGGAGATTTGTGCAAAAATTTTAGATATTTTAAAAATTTTTAATGATGCTACCTATAAATTTAGTGGGGTTTATTATCCCACATCTAATTTATTTTTACCTATGTGTATTAATATTGTTACTGCACTACAAGAATTTCAAAATGATGATTTATTAAAAGATTGTATTTTTTCAATGAAAAAAAAATGGTTATCTTATTTTAAAAATATACCACCTCTTTATCTTGTTGCTATTGTATTTGATCCTAGATGTAGAATGGATGTTTTATGTGATTATTTGACTATTTATTATGACGTATTAAATCTTGATGTAGAAGATAATGTTAATATAAATGTACTAGTGCATGAAGTTAAACAAAATATTATGCAATTATATAATGAATTTGTTCAAGTTTCTAGTTCATCTACTTCTATTTCTACTTCTTCTCAATCTAATATTCCACAATTTTCAACACAAAGGGTAAGTGGTATTGATGTTGCTCAACAAGTTTTATTGCAAAGACAAAAAAGAACAAGGGAATCCAGTTCTATTTCTGAATTTGACAATTATCTAACAACTTCTTTTGAGTTTGGTGATAATTATGCAGATGCAGATTTTTCAATTTTAAATTGGTGGAGTCGTCACGCAAATACTTTTTCAATTCTTTCTTTACTTGCAAAACAAATTTTAGCAGCTCCGGTCTCCACTGTTGCGGTTGAACAAACTTTTAGTCAAGGAGGTAACATACTTGATGAAACACGATCTCGTATGACACCCGATTCATTAGAAGCACAAGCGTGCGTGGATGATTGGACCAAAGCCGAACTAAGAGCCCAAGAAAATCCAAAAGAAAATGAAGATTTATTTGATTTATACGATGGGTCCTCAACGGGAACATCAACTGGTGGTGCAAATAGCGATTAAGGTAAAAGGGGTGAAATTGATATAAGGTAAGTAAGAACTACGTGGGCTTTGATTCCTCTAAACCCCAAGAGGATACGTAGGCAACTTAATTTTTTTTTTAAACAAAAAAAAAATTAAGTTCAAGCCCATTTTTTTTTTTAATTTTGTTCAAACTTAAAAAAAAAAAAATTCAGTTCAAATTTTTTTTAAAAAAAATCATTATGTTCAACACTCAACAATTCAAGTCTTTAAAAAAATAAATTTAATTGAAGTATTTTTTAATTTTTTAGGTGTATTTTTTAATTTTTTACGTTCAAATAATTTTTTTTTAAACCGATCTTCAAAATTTAAAATTTTTTAGGTGTATTTTTTAATTTTTTATGTTCAAATAAATTTTTTTTTAACCAGTCTTCATATTTTAAATTTTTTTAACTGTATTTTTCAATTTTTTATGTTCACATAAAATTTTTTTTTAAACCGGTATCCAAAATTTAAAATTTAAAATTATGCGATACGCCGGAAAACCAATCGGAACCGTCGGTTTTGTAATCGGATCGGAACCGGAACCGGAACCGGACCATTTCGGTTCAGTTCCGATTCCAGCTTTTCTGGAACCGGAACCGCCGGTTCCGGAACCGTGGCCATGTCTAAGCATGCGGTTTCGCTAATTCGATAGATTCGGTTAATTTAGTAAATTTGATTCGGTGAAAAAATGTTCAATTAAAGAAAATTAAATTGTCGGTACTCGGTTAAAATTTGGTTAAAAGTTAATTTAACTGAATTAATCAAATTAGCTGGCTCTCAAAATTACCGTTTTGATTAAGCAGATAATAAAATTAAAATATTTTTAATTTTTATTTTAATTAAGTGATGATTAAAAATTTTAGTTAATTTTTATTTCGGTTAAGTTGGATCAGTTAATTAAGTTTTCATTTTAATGATCAAAATTTGTACGACCAAAACGTTTGGTTAAATTTGATTAAATTCGGTTAAGTCAAAAACAAATTTCAGTTAAAAAAGTTATTCAAATCGACTGAATTGGCCAAATGCTCCCTCCTACAAATAACCCTACAACCAAAAATCATTACAAGGACAAACAAAAATGCATGATATTTTTTAGAATAAAAAGTAAAACTATGGTCATTCAAGAAATTATATAAAGTTCTCATATGAAATTGCAAAAATAAAGTAATAAAAAATGCTATTTATTTAGCAAACCAATTAATTTAACTACATAGTATAAAAACTTTATATGATAAACACATTCTCAGAGCCAAAATAAATAAAAAGAACACTTTGCAAAGTTACAAACACAACTGCCCAGTTCAAAAAAAAAAAAAAAAAAACGCACAACTGCTCTAGAGAACATTCCAAACATATTGCAGAGCAGCTGTTTGACAAAAGTCCTCGCCACACCTTGTCTATTTTTTTACAAATACCTCTAAATTATGCAGTTTGAACAACTAATCGGCTTGAGATTCTCATGTCTACACAATAAATTCCCCAGTTGAAAATTTGAAGTGAAGTTATTAGCTGTCTTTGCATTTCTCTCCTGTTGTTCAATTTGTAGTGAACATTTTTCTTATTATTGTCAATGTTGAAAATTTTCCTTCAGTGTGATAGTGTTATTTTTATAGTATTTTTAATATAGTTTTTATTAGGATTTTTAGTACTTTTAATTACTTTATTTAGTTTTTGTTTTAGTTTTATTTATGTTTTGGTGTAAAGCTTCCTTAATCATAATTCATTTGATCTTAAGAAATTTGTAGGGCTTTGGTACAGAAAAGAGTAAAATAAAACAAAACACTCAGGCTTTAGCACGCCCTACCCGTGCACATCAGCACGCTCGTATTGAATTCAAGGAAAATCAAGTGGAGACTCAGACTCTAGCACGCCCAAGCCGTGTTATATGGCACGCCCGTGCCAAAAGAGGACATCAACCCAAAGGCGTGTTTACCTAAGCATGGCCCGTGCTGCTTTTCATCATGGAGACTCAGAGCCTACCAGGCCCTAGTCGTGCTATGTGGCACGCCCGTGACACAAATCCTTATCTAAGCGTGCCCCTGAACACGGCCCGTGCTGAACCCTCTGTAGAATCAAGTTTCGGCACACCTAAACCGTGCCTCACAGCACGCCTGTGTTATAAATAAAGTGCTGTTTTGAGTCGAAAAGGCCAGCCAATCCCTATCACTTACATGAGCCCACCTAAGATACTTTTTTGATGTGCAAATCAAGTTCTAATCCTATTTAGGCGCATGGAAGAGTCCTAATTGATAAGAAATTCAAAACTTAAACAATTTCCTATTTCCAAAAAGATTTTTTACTTAATGAGGATTCTATTTCCTAAACGAAATCGGATTTTCGCCCAGGAAGTCTATATAAAGAGAAGGCCATTCATTGTATAGGGCATCTCTGGTTCTAGCATTTTTTTGTTCTATTGTTTTTCTCTTTCTCTAAGACTTCAAGTGCTCAAGATTTGTGTCAAGATTTAAGGAAACCGTCCATGTTATTTGTTGACTAGTTTTATCTCTAAATTTTTAATCTTGTTTTTATATTTCATTATTCAGATTGATTATGGAATTATTATCAAGTTTAATTGAGTTGTATTTAATTACTATGTCGAACTAAATTCTCATACTAGCGATTTGATGTAGCTTAATTTCTCCAATTTATAATATTAGATTTGCTTTTCCTTATTTATGATATAATTTAATATTGAACTTAATGCTTACACGCATAGTTTCTCCCCTAAATTGATTTATTTCATTAATCACTATCGGAAGAAGGGTTTTTGATATTGAAAATGTAATAAATTACATGAGAATAATAACTTAATGTGGAAGCTATATGGTGTGACTCATGGGGGATTTTAATAAGTTAATGACCTTAGGTTATGAATTCACAAAATAAACCATAAAACTTAATGATTTAATTCATGTTTGATTGCGCTATTGGAAGATAGGTAATTGGAGGTTAAAATAACTAACAATACATCGGGAGAGCTTGTTAGTGATTTTAGGGTTGTTTCCCCTACTTAAACAATTAAAATTGATTAACGAACTAATAAAATAAATTAGATATAATAAAATAAATTAGATAGAATTAAGTGAAGTCAAAATCCCTAGTAGTTTTTAATCCTTGATTTCTTTTAATCAAAATTGTCTTGCTTATTTCTTTTTATTATCTTTTATTTGTTGAATTTAATTTCTTAAAATAATTTCCAAATTACCATTTAAATAATAGTAGGTTCACATAATTTTGATACTTGATACACAGTCCTCATCGGAACATTTTGATACTTGATACACAGTCCTCATGGAAATGAACTCTACTCACTCACTCTTTGTTATTTGTTGCAATTTCGTATACTTGCAAATATCACTATCAAATTGAAATCGGAAATGAGAATAGAAGCTTATTGAAAGTAAGCTGGCTAATCTTTCTATTTTTAATAAGAAATGAAGAGCTTGAAAAGATTTATGTTATTATGGAGCTTGAAAGCTAGATTTATATAATAATATATAGAAAATTTTGGAGCTTATTATATTATTTATATCTCAAAGGCACATTCAGGAGGTAACCCTTGTGGAAAACGCTTGGTGTCTGTACAATAATTATATATCATGTAGTTATTTCGGACCCACCTTAGCCTCTGCAGACTTGTTGGTTGAAGTTCCTCTTTAAGCCATTTATAACTTGAGGGCCTTGAAGATGGAGACTTTAGATTATTGCAAGAAGACACACCATTGGACCATACACAGACTTGTCCACTGAAATTCCTGAAAGATGCAGTGAAAGGAGCATATCTCCAATCTGTTTTGATGACCCCCCCTCTTGTAGCCCAATCATCAGCATTCCACAGACTGGAGTACTGCCTCATCGGTTGGTTGTTTGGGAATTGAATGCCCTTAGATTTCAAGTTCTTGAATTGTCTTATGGGTGTCCCATCAATGAGGAAGCTATAAACAAGATTTCAAACATATAAATATGCAAAAACAGTCAAAAATCAATTCAAATAATCAAGTGTTAAACTTACACAATTGCGAGAGGATTCCAGAGAATGGAATAGGTATGGAAATCCACAGTTGGATCGAACCAGAGATGAAATTGTTGCTCTCTGTCGCGTTTGCCTTGAGTGATTACATTAGTATGAACAGTGTAAGGATCACCACTTAGATTTCCCAAGAACTCAAAATCTATCTCATCCCATGAAGACCCTTTTGAGGAAAGCTATAATAAGAAATATAAATATAAGATAATAGTACTGATAATTAAATCTTGGACATGAATGAACTGAATACTAACATAGTAAGAAGTGACAGTTCCAGCAGAATTGCCAGAGACGAGCTTGAGTTGCATATTCACTTTCCCAAATAGATATTCTTGCTTTGACTGAAAACCCGACCCAGAATCCTTATCAAGAGACAGAGTAACTAACTCTCCATTGTTGAGTATGTTAGCTTTCCCATTTCCCCATAACATATCAAATTCTTGGTAAAAATTACCAGACAATGCAGAGTTGACCATCATTAAAGACACAAGTAATTGCATTTGCATTAATAATGTTGAAGTAGCCATGTTAAAATCTTCAGTTTTCCTTTTTTTTTTTTTTTTTTCTTTTCTTTTCTTTTCCGGTAGGTGGGTTCATATAAGGAAGGTGAAAGCATAGAAGAGAAGGAAGGTTAAAGGGAAGACAGGTCTTATGCCTAGTTGTAGAACTAGGAATGAGAGCTGAGCACAGATGGCAATGAGGTGAAAAGAAAGAGAATGCATGTCCAACAAGTGACAAAATACTCCATTTTTAGATTACACGTTTGTGTAATTGAATGATGAAAGTTTATTTCTTAGATCACATTGTACTCGGTTTTGCAACTAACTATGTGCATATATTAATATTGAATTGATTAATTTTAGTTAAAAGAAAATTAATTTTAGTTTAATATAAATTTCAACTTGATTCTTTGAAATTTTTATTTATATTATATTAAGATTTTTTTTTTTTTTGGTAACAAAGTGAGGAGGAAAAAAGAGGACCTCTCTCTCAAAAAGCTAACAATTATATTAAGATTTATTTTAATTTTATATAGTGACTACTAAAATTATTTTTTAAGTTAATATTTTTAATTATATAATTAATATATTAAAATAGAAAATTATATATATATATATATTAATAGCAATTTTTCATTTTAATAATTATTGCTGCTAAAATTTTATAAACAATCAATATTTATCAACCAAGAGCTATCAACTATCATTTATGTGTTATCAGCAACTATTATCACCTAGCATGACAGCTAAATTAAACATGTCTTAAATAAATGAAAATATTTAGTATAAAAAGTTTAAGAATTTAGTTGATGTTTTGACTTTTTGTATACTAAAAAGGAAATTATTAAAATATTTTGTCATACATAATATTCGAAATAAATCCTTAAATTGAAATAAAGTCCTATAAAATTTATTTCATCTTTAAAATGAATTTTTTTTTTGAAAACAATCTTTAAGACTTTATTAATAAAATTTAATAGCAAATGAATTTTATATTTAAATTAACTATAGAATTCTTTTGAAATATTTAACTTTATTAGTTTATACTTTGAACTGATCAATTTTAATTAGCCTGTACCCTTGTTACGTTTAGTATTCATTTATAATTCTGTTAATTTAGTGAATATTTTCTGGTTCAAACATAACCAATTTTATAGAATCTACTGGTGAAAAATCACAAACAAATAATGGACATCTATCTCGGAATCTGGAAAATGCTCCCATATTAGTATATTTCAATACTCAATCCACAACTTACAATATGACAAATAACAAAAAGAATCAAAGAATCAAACACACTCCTATATGCAATATTTGGGTTTTGGATCAGGACAGTTTACATTCTGTAGGGAGTCCTTGTGGAAATCTCTTAATATCAGTGCAATAATTATAGATCATGTAATTCTTTTGAACCCATTTGAGCCTCTCTTGACTTGTTGAATCAAGCTCTTCTGAAAGCCAAGAAGTTGTGTTAGATGCAGCATTTGTACCACAAGAAGATGCTCCATTAGACCATACACAAGCATTGGCATTGAAGTTCCTGTAAGAAGCAGTGAAGGGAGCTTGACTCCAATCTGTCTTCACAAGACCACCTCTTGTAGCCCAATCATCTGCATTCCACAGACTTGAGTAGATTCTCATTGGTTGACTCTTTGGAAATGGAACTCCTGCGGATTCCAAGTTCTTGAATTCTCTAATCGGGGTGCCATCAACGGAGAAGCTGAAACAGCGGAGAGAAAGTTTATCATTAGTTAAAAAAATTAAAATTCAACTTGAAAATAAGTAAGTTGAAGATTTGATGGAGTTTCTTGCTTACATAATGCGTTGGGAATTCCAAAGAATGGAATAGGTGTGGAAATCAGCAGTTGGGTCAAACCATAAATAAAATTGTTGCTCTCTGTTTCCTTTGCCTTGGCTAAACACATTGGTGTGAAGAATGTAAGGATCTCCACTCAAATTTCCCAAGAACTCAAAATCTATCTCATCCCAAGTAGAACCTTTTGAGGATAGCTGCAAATTCAAATATATCATTAGCAAAAACGAATATATATGTATTTTAAAAACAAAACAAGCTCTAAATTTAGTGATCCTGAAGCCGCAACAGAAAAGAACTTACATAATAGGCAGTGACCGTGCCCGCAGAATTGCCAGGAACAAGCTTGAGTTGCATGTCAATCTTTCCGAACAAATACTCATTCCTGGATTGAAATCCAGAACCGGAGGCTTTGTCTAGGTTAAGTGTAAGAAGCTGGCCATTGTTGAGTATCTTAGCGCGGCCATCTCCCCAAGTAATGTCAAAATCTTGGTAGAAGTTACCACCCAATGCAGCCAATATCAAAGAGCTAAAGTATGTAAGCAACAATAGTAATGAAACTCTTGAAGGATCCATTGAAAATGGAAATGTGTTTGTATAAGAGAGAGATATCTATATCTTTTGTAATGAAAGAGAAATTGTTTTCAAGTGAAGAGGTGATTTGCGGGTAAAGCTTCGATGGGTTTTTATAGTCGAAAATCGGATGAAGAAGTGAAATAGCTAGAGTAGGTAAGAGCAAATGCATAGGAAGTTTCGGATGGGTCAGGTTGTTTCCAGTTGGCAAAGATTATAGAAAGCTGGACGTAATGAATAGAATAGCAAGGAACAGAGAACAAAAGAAACGCGGTTTCGACGAGTGGAGAGGGCCATCACTTCAGGATTCAGTAGCCAACGCCAACCATCCTTTTCCTTTCGACTTTCACCAAACACAAAAAGTGTGGGTCTGCTCGTTTACTTGCTCGCTCCTTTCTTTTCTATCCACCAGACAACTACTGTGCCCATTTAGTCGGTGATACTACCAAATACGAAACAGGTCTTACAGTCAGATGATGAAGACCCACCATTTATTTGCTTTTGTGGGTTCTTTTTCTATACTAAACTTGTCAAAGCTCCCAAATGACATCGTGTTGACGTATATAGAGTAAGTAAAGGTGACGAGTACATTGATGATTGTGGAAAAAGCAATAAGGTTCAAGGAAAAATAATGATTGTGACTCCCGTCAAGTATAAAAATTACAAACGAAAGTGCAAGCTATACATATTTTTTCTGTATCCTATCTATTGATTCAAAGTAGAAATTATATCAAATACAAATTATTTTAAATACAGATAATTAATCAAATATAGTTTGATTAGTTTATTAAGTTTTATGAAAAGTGGAAAGTTTTCAATTTCGAAACCTCTTGATAATAAGAGTTTTATTTAATTTGGTAAGTTAGAGAGAGATAGTCTGGTATAACCTAAAATATCATTTCTATGACATATAAAAAACAAATTAAGAACTGACTATTTCTGTATTATCCACAATAAAACATAGAAAATACACTCCCGACGAGTCTCTTCTTCTGATCCCTCTCGATCATGGGTCCAAAGCCTATCAAGGCTTTTGGGTCAAAAGTTTCATTAGGCCTATCAAGGCTTTTTCATCCATTGGGCCCCAACTGGACCAGCAATAGCAGAATTCAAATATATAACACGATTGAGAAATGGTTGTGTACATGTTAACTATTTATTAGTAAGTCAGATCAGCCAGAAATGAATATAACTCACCAGTTCATTTTAACACCGTTAGTCTTATATCTAAAAGAATACGAGGATACTCATATGTAACGGGAAAAAAACTTGCTGTATATTTTCAGAATTAACAACAATAAATTTCATCAGTTAAAAATATTAAATTAATATTTTATTATTTAAAAAATATTAGGACAAAAATTGGGACAAAAATTATATATTATAAAGTTAAATGTTTAAAAAATTATACATACTCTGTTTGTTCCTACGTAATTGTCAAATCTGAAATTTTAAATCTCTTAAGAAAATTATTAAATTTATTTAAATTATAATAAATTATTAAGTAAATTAACTATATTAACTTTAATCTAATATATCCAAATACTAAATTTTTAAACAATTGAAGCAATAATTATTGGTCATATACAAATTGTAAATCTAAAAAAAAAAAAAAATTATTACTCATCGAAACAACAAATGTGACAAACATTTTAAAATGAAAAATATGTGGAAATTTAAAGAACAAATTGAACATATTTTTAATTTATATTACAACAATTATCATCATAATTCTAATCAAGTGTCATTTAAATATATTGCGCTCCAAATTTGAACAGGTGATAGTTGAAGTGATGAACCCTTGGATAAACTACCAAAATAATAATAATAATAACAATAATAATAATGTGGTATCATCACCGACAAAAATAGAGGCGTTGGTGAATTTGGATAAGATCAAAAAATATATATAATATCCATATATTTTGGAGCAAGTAAAAGAGCGGACCCAGGCTTTTATGTTTGGTAAAAGCCGAAAGGGAAGGGATGAGGATGGTTGGCTACTGAATCCTGATGGCCCTCTCCGCTCACCAAAACCGCGTGTTATTATTATTTTGCTTCTCTCTCTCTTTTCTTCTGTTCATTACGTCCAGCTTTCCATAATCTTTGCCAACTGGAAACAACTGACCTCTCTGAAACTTCCTATGCATTTACTCTCTTACTTGCTGTTTCTATCTCACTTCTTTCTCCAAGTTATGACTATAAAAACCCCATCAAAGCCTTCTCTGAAAATCACTTCTTCACTTGAAAAGCATTTCTCTTTCATTACAAAAGATATAGATATCTTTCTTTTTATACAAACACATTTAAATTTTCAATGGCTCCTTCAAGAGTTTCATTACTATTATTGCTTGCATATTTTAGCTCTTTGATATTGGTTGCATTGGGTGGTAACTTCTACCAAGATTTTGACATTACTTGGGGAGATGGCCGCGCTAAGATACTCAACAATGGCCAGCTTCTTACACTGAACCTTGACAAAGCCTCCGGTTCTGGATTTCAATCAAGGAATGAGTATTTGTTTGGAAAGATTGACATGCAACTCAAGCTTGTTCCTGGCAATTCTGCAGGCACGGTCACTGCCTATTATGTAAGTTCTTTTCTGTTGCGGCTTCAGGATCACTAAATTTAGAGCTTGTTTTGTTTTTAAAATACATATATATTCGTTTTTGGTAATAATATATTTGAATTTGCAGCTATCCTCAAAAGGGTCTACTTGGGATGAGATAGACTTTGAGTTCTTGGGAAATTTGAGTGGAGATCCTTACATTCTTCACACCAATGTGTTTAGCCAAGGCAAAGGAAACAGAGAGCAACAATTCTATTTATGGTTCGACCCAACTTCTGATTTCCACACCTATTCCATTCTTTGGAATCCACAACGCATTATGTAAGCAAGAAACTCCATCAAATCTTCAACTTACTTATTTTCAAGTTGAATTTTAATTTTTTTAACTAATGATAAACTTTCTCTCCGCTGTTTCAGCTTCTCCGTTGATGGGACCCCGATTAGAGAATTCAAGAACTTGGAATCCGCAGGAGTTCCATTTCCAAAAAGTCAACCAATGAGAATCTACTCAAGTCTGTGGAATGCAGATGATTGGGCTACAAGAGGTGGTCTTGTGAAGACAGATTGGAGTCAAGCTCCCTTCACTGCTTCTTACAGGAACTTCAATGCCAATGCTTGTGTATGGTCTAATGGAGCATCTTCTTGCGGCACAAATTCTGCATCTAACACAACTTCTTGGCTTTCGGACGAGCTTGATTCAACAAGTCAAGAGAGGCTCAAATGGGTGCAAAAGAATTACATGATCTATAATTATTGCACGGATGTTAAGAGATTTCCACAAGGAATCCCTACAGAGTGCAAACTGTCATAATTCAAAACCCAGATAATGCATACACAGTATATATATCCATGAGTGTGTTCCATTATTTTATTGTTTTTGTTATTTGCCATAGATAGATGTCCATTATTTGTTTGTATTTTTTTTCATCAATAAATACGTTTTTGGCATGCATATTATATAATTTCAAAAGGGCATGTCGGAACATGGTGGAGCATATTACAAATATAAAGTATTCAGACGTCTACACATTATTATTGGGTAAATGGTTTCGGCTTACGATTATTTAGACTCAATAATAAATTGACATCTGTAATTTTCAATTAAAGCGTTGTGGTTCAAGCATTTTGGTCATTAAATTGCAGTTCTATTTATTTATTTATTTATTTTGTACATAAGAGATGAAAAGAACACTAAAACTATTTTTTTTTAATTCACTGGAAGGCCTGTTAGGCTGAAATAATATTGCAGTTATATAGCCCTTCTCTAGATTTATCAAATTAGAAAAAATACTTGTGTTTGAGAGCAGTCGAACTTGAGATCTCTTACATCACATCAGACCATACTTAATTGGCTTAAAACCTAAACTATTTAGAATAATTTAAGAGTAAATGTATTGGATTAGGACCGTATAAGATTTTAAAAAAATTATTGAGTTTGATAGAATTAAAGAATTTCCACGGCTCATGTGAAAATCAAAGAATGAGACTAACAGGAGGATGCAGGCTCATCTGCACTAAAATTAACATATTGAAAAGTTAAATAACAGTTCTAATTTTAATTATTTTGCTTTTTTTATTAAAAAAATTAATTTATTTTATTAATATAATAAAAAAAATTAATTCAAGCAAGCTAATCCGAGTCAAAAAAACTTCTCTAGTACACTCAAAACCGAACTTGAAAAAGTTAAGCGAAAAACCGCAATAGCTGTGTAACATCAAAACACAGGAAAAAAAAAAATCCAAACTATTTTCTTGAGTTAAACCTTTGTCTATATCTTTGTTAATCATGTTAATTGAACTATACTTGATGTGATTTTATGTTAATTTAACTTGATACTGTTATTCCTCTTAATTTGTAGAATTTTAATTCTAAAATAATAAAAGCTTTTCATTTTTCTTTTTTTCAATGATTATTAATAGTCTATAATATATTTAATTTAAAAAATATTTCAAAACTATTCATTTTCTTAATAGAATATTTTTCTATTATAGAGCATAATATTTTCTTTTTCACTTTTGACTTAATATTTTTAGAGTTGACTTGTTTATTTATTTATTTGACATTAGAGGTGACTTGTTTATTAATAAGCAATAATATGTGTATTGAATTAATGATAATACTCTTCCCTGTATTTATGATAATGTGTCCTTTTTTGTTATTGGAGAATTTTACAATTTTAATAATTTCCTTTAGTTATGGACGTTTTGTGCATCAAGTGGTATTACTATTTTTTCTTATTAACATTGAATTTTTAATCAGAAAATTATTATTTACTCCCTTTATTATAATAAATTACACTAATCAGAACCTATGTTTTTTAAAATTAATTTGATAATTCTTTTATTTTAATTCTGTCTAACTATATACCCGTCCATTAATTTTTTACTCTTTTTCATGAATTGAAAAGAAAAACTGAAATTGATAATTTATTTATTAAAATACCCTAGAATTTTATCTTAAAAAAAAAGAAAATGAACAAAATAAAAAATTATACTAAATGAAACATCATACAACTATTTAATTTTCTCTACAAATCAATCAAAAATGCAAAAATCTCCAATGAACCGAATAAATCGACCGTACGAAATAAAAATAGTTATCTGATGATCAAAAGCATCAATCAGGTGACAGTCACTCACCAACCCTGCGTTGCATTTATGCGAAACCGCGTCTCTTGTCGCATAATGTCTTTTTAGTGCGCTATATTTTATTCACAACTACAACTGGGCACAGCTGAGGGCTTATACCGTCACTGGACCTTCCTATGCCTTTCCTTTTCAAATTCAAATGGGTATAAATACCAGCCTATCTCCTCATTTACAACATACTAGTTCTTTCTTTTACTCTATAAACATTACACATATAGTTTCTTAATATTTCTGAGTTCAACATCAAGAAAAACTCATCATGGCTTCGAATAGTTCTTTAATGCTGCTAATGCTTCTTGGCATCTTCTCTTCCATGGCAGCTGCAAATTTCTACCAAAATTTTGACATTACATGGGGAGATGGCCGTGCTAAGATTCTCAACAACGGAGACCTTCTTACGCTAAACCTTGACCAAGCTTCTGGTTCTGGATTTCAATCCAAAAATGAGTATTTATTTGGACAAATTGATATGCAACTCAAGCTTGTACCTGGCAACTCCGCCGGCACCGTCACTGCCTATTATGTAAGTACTTTTTTCTTCCTTTTTGATTTTTGTTGTAATTTTTCAAGTATGTATTCATTTTGACTAATAATACCTGTGAATTTGCAGTTATCCTCAAAAGGGTCTACTTGGGATGAGATAGACTTTGAGTTCTTGGGAAATTTGAGTGGAGATCCTTACATTCTTCACACCAATGTGTTTAGCCAAGGCAAAGGAAACAGAGAGCAACAATTCTATTTATGGTTCGACCCAACTGCTGATTTCCACACCTATTCCATTCTTTGGAATCCCCAACGCATCATGTAAGCAAGAAACTCCGTCGCATCTTCAGCTTTGTTCTTTTTAACTTTAATTCTAATTTCTTTATTAATAATAAACTCATTATCCTCTGTTTCAGCTTCTCCGTTGATGGGACCCCAATTAGAGAGTTCAAGAACTTGGAATCCGCTGGAGTTCCATTTCCAAAGAGTCAACCAATGAGAATTTACTCAAGTCTGTGGAATGCAGATGATTGGGCCACAAGAGGTGGTCTTGTGAAGACAGATTGGAGTCGAGCTCCCTTCACTGCTTCTTACAGAAACTTCAACGCCAATGCTTGTATTTGGTCTAATGGAGCATCTTCTTGCAAATCTAATTCACCTTCCGGTAGTAATGTGTGGCTGTCACAAGAATTAGACACAAACAGTCAAGATAGGCTCCAGTGGGTACAAAAGAATTACATGATCTATAATTACTGCACAGACACTAAAAGATTTCCTCAAGGCATCCCTCCAGAATGCAGCATGTCATAGAAGGCTGAGAAGGACATAACATTCAATACAATTTTTGTTTTTCTTTTTCAACATATCTTGATTCTTTTTCTTTACATTCTTTTGTTCTATGCAATTAGATATGACAAAATTCGTTCTATGTAAAGCTGCTTTGAATCTTGATTAATGCTATTTGTTCATTATCTCCATTGAGATCTTCATATCCAGGTTGGAATGAAGCATATATGAGCAACTTAAGGACAAGAGATTTGAAATTCGATAACATGAGTCTAGCTTTTCTTCAAATTGCATAATTCAGAAGTACAAGTAAAAAATTAGGCAAGGTAGTGGCGAGATCGCCCTCCAACTGAAAGCGAGAACTTTTGTCAAACAGCTGGTCTGCAGTTTGTTTGCAGTGTGCTCTGAAAAATGTTAGTTTCTTTTTTGGTGTGTTCTGTTAACTAAAGACGCATGCCGCTAAATGGAAATCAATATAGGATGCATAATTTGCTCAATTAAGAAAATGAATTTACATACAGTTTTTGCACAAACAAAAGATAAACCAATCTGAACAGTAATTTAATGAAATGTAGAGAGCCATCATAATTTTCGCTTGAGAAAGTGCTAGTCTTAGGTCGTATATAGCTTTTATGCTATATACTTATAGCCATCCAATTCCAGTAAGAACAGATCATTTTTATTATACCCCCAACTTTACGGCTTATTATAATTACACTCTAAAACCAACCCAACTGACAGACACTCCAGAATCTGCAGTTCTTGCTGCACTTGGGTTGGCGGTGTTGCATCTTCAATCCCTTCTCTCTAGTCTATGCTTCTCTCCTACCTTGGTTGTCCTCTGTCTTCCTCTCCCACCGCCTTTTGGCATCTAGCATCCAGGTCTGAGAGAGAGGGATTTTGAGATGAGATCCATGAAGGAGGGGTAGAGAAGGGAGAGATGAAACGGTAAGGTTTCTTTTGTTCCTTTAAACAAAACTCACCGTTTCACTTAACTGGGATGGTTAAGTGAACTCAACAAAGTCCAACGGGTCCCAGAAATAATAATATTATAACGTCTAATTTTGACCAAAACCAAAATGGGGCACAATTTTGACAAAAATATAAAAATAAGGTGCCTTAAAGTTGGTTTTGGGGTGTAATCTGTGACGAAGTGTAAAATGGAGGGTACAAATGATGGTTTACCCAAGAATAGACCGAGTGCCATCCAATTCCCTTGGGATAGCTTCAGTCAAAACCTAGTACTTTAATCTTAAGACTAAAACCCACAAGGTATTAGGATTTTTAAGTAAATGCCAACCAATCTTTATAAAAAAAAAAAAAAAAAAATGAAGATGTTTTTGCAATGGAGATGGAGAGAAGGATGCTTAATTTCTTATTGCTTACCAAAAACAACAGTACATAACAATATATGTATATTTGGGGCAAGGACTACTTAGTACAGGAAACTAAGATGAACATTTGAAATTTGACTTAACCCCAAAATTAATACTTCTTCTGTTTTATTTTGTTTGCTTGTTATTCTTTTTTGAAAATGTCCAAAAATATTTACAAGGTTTCTAAAAGCATTTAGTACGTTATTGCGTGTAGGTGGTTAGGGATATAAGGTCTTGGATAAAATTGATCAGCATCTTCCCTCAAAATATTAGATATTATCGTTGATTTATCATCAAACTCAAGTGCCCCTTGGGTTCACCCTTCGCTATGGTTTTATATACTTAGACAATTATTTTTTTCCATTGTAACATATATGATTGTTCATTAATGAATGATTTTTACTAATATCTTAATGAGTGAAGAGTAAAATGATTTTTATTGATTAAATTTTTAATATGCGTGTTTTTTGAAACCATGCAAATAAAATAGGATGGAAAAAGTACATCATTAAATTTAAACCGTATACTTTTTTTTTTTATTTTAACCACAAGGATCCCCGTCCAGGAAAGGACCGAGGGGCTATGCCCCTGCAAATTAAAAAGTTTTTAAAATTTTTAGTGTGAAATGTTTGGAAAAAAATATATTTGAATTTTGCTCCCTATAATTAGTAAAAAATTTTTTGGTCCCCCTAACTATTTGGGCTGATTTTGTCATTGTTCCGAACCCACTGGATTAAAACTAAATCCTACTTGCACCGAATCGGCCCACTACAGCGAGTATTTACTTCATCCATGAGAATTAAACCTTTCGATCTCAATTAAGAGAGAAGAATGCCGAACCACTCATCCCAACGTTTATTTGTGATAAACCATATACTTTATGCCAAGCAAAAATATCAACACATATTCCAAAACTTAGACCATCGTACATAATTTATTTTTTGCAAAGTTCATTTGTGAATGATGGACTGGTTGAGCATGATTTTTTTTTTTTTTTCTAATGGAAAAATTCTCTTGTTTTATCTTTTGGAAGAACCAAATGGAGATTATTGAGGTTCGTAGAATACATATTTGACAAAGCACACAGAGAATGACCTTTTTTGCAGTACAAACAATTTTTTTTTTCCCTTTCATTTTCATTGCATATCAGCTGAGGAATTTTAAGAAAAAGCAGATAAGGAGATTTCTGAACCAACTTGGCAATTGGCATGACTTATTAGTGCATGCTTCACAAATATGCTGACAATATTTTAATTACTTTGACAGTAAAGGAGTTTAAAAAAAAAAAAAAAAGCAAACAAGCAAATTGTTTTTCTTTTTTTTTTTTTTTTAAATGGTAATCCATTAACAATCTTATGTTGAGAAATGATCTTAATAGAATAAATTATTCTTTATTCTTTGAGTTGTAATTGTTTTTTTTTTTTTTAATTTAGAGATCAGGTTAGGCATCAAATTGAAAACAATTTAAATTGTTAAGAGAATATTTTGGGTTACACAGCTGAGATAGTCCTTTTCTTTATCGAGAGATGTTGAATATGTACTTGATAGTGGGTCAGTTTGGTTCGGTTTAAATATAATAATCAAACCAAACTTAAAGTGGTGGTTTGAAAAAAATTAAAATCAAAATCAAATCATGAAAAATTTCAAACCAAACCTAATCTTCGGCGACAGTTTGATTTGATTTGGTTTGGTTTGACAGTTTGAAATAAGAGAAATTAAACTTCCTTGTTCATCTAGTTAATAAATATATATATAAAAAAAAAGATTAACATTATTCTAAATATGAAAAATGAATTGATAAAAACTATGCCATAAAATACACATGATTTTGAATAGCTATTATGAGTTTTTAAATTTATATATATACTTTGTATAGTATAAAAAATATTATTTATTTAGAAAGATAATAATTAAGCAATTTATAAATATAGAATTTAAATTTGATTTAATTATATCTATTACTAGAAATTATAAAAAAATTATAATTTTACTCACATATAGTTTATATATATATACATGAATGTTTAACATTTGAATATTTTATAAAATAATTATACAACTTATCTAATCAACAAGAAATTATTATTCAATTATTATCCAATATAACAAATCTCATAATTTACTATCCAATATAAAGTAATTAATACAACAGAAATTTTCATTAAAAAAATTGAATTGTATTGAAAAATTCAAAATACATATATATAATTATACATGGATGTTTCATTTGGTTTGGGTGGTTTGATTCCAAAAACATAAACCAAACCAAAAGCTCGGTTTGGATGGTTGTGACTGTAAAATCATAAACCAAACCAAAAGCTAGGTTTTTAAATTTTATAAAATCAAATTAAACCATCAATCTTTTAATTAAAACCGCAGTTTTAATTCGATTTGAATCGATTTGGACGGTTTAGGCAGTTTGATGAACACTCTTACGTATGGTTGTCAGAAAATACTTGTAAATAATCGGCATGATGGGTTCCATATTATGTATAAACAAGTCAGACCCAAATGTTACATGTGGCCTTAATATAATTTGAGCTTTTGGTGCTTTTCACCATAATATATACTATTTTTGTAATTTCTGATTCTTTTCACATCTCTAAAGATTTCACATATAAATTTAATATACAAAATTAAAGGTGGATTTGGACGGAAAAGAGTAAAGAAATGCATCACTCGTGATGCATAAAGCTTTTGATCAGTGGAGATTTATTTTAATGACACCCCATAATACATAAAGCTTCATGAACCAGTAAAAGAAGAGAGCGAGTTGAATAGATGCTGATTTTTCTGATAGAAAGCTAATAAAAAAACGTTTTCTTTTTTAAAAATATTATTATTTTTTCGGTGTATAATTAAATATATTCTGGTTTGTAATTAATTTGGTATATAAATGGGCTCATATCCCATGTAAGTAAATTTTTTTATTAAAATTACGGATTCAATGTATAAAAATTGAAAATAATGGATAAGCAAAAATTAAAAGAAGATAAAATAGCAAATCTTTTTTTTTTTTTATTTAGAACTAACAGGTGTAATCCCTCTTCGGCCATTTAAGTGTATTTTAGAAGAATCTAACTTATTTTATTGACTGAATTACCCTTTAGTCAATACTCAATTAATTGAAACTTTGGTGTAGATATCTAAACAAGTAAAATTGAAATAAATAATTAAATGATATTTTAATTTTCAAAAAGTGTCATCTAAATGGTATAAAAAATAAAAAAAAAACTGTCAAATTTAACGAAACAGATAATGCTAACAAAAGAAAGTGACAACTACAAACGCAAAATGAAAATTTTGTGAGGTTGATTAACATCTTTATATCAAGATTATGCAGTTTATCAAAAATACTTATCGCATTTGGGTATTTAATTTCTCTTAAAAAAATTATTTAATTTTTCTAAATTATAATAAATTATTAAATGGATTGATGAAATACTTTTAATTTAATATTTGAGTTGAAACCATTCAACTACTTGTGTACAAATAATAAAAAAAGAAAAAAGTTTATTATTTATTAAATCCACGTATCTGACAACTATGCATTTGGTTTTTGCACGGATCCTTACAAAATGAAAGATACTAATGCAAGAATCGAAAGCATCAACCAGGTGACAGCCACACGCCAACCCTGCATTGCATTAATGCGAAACCGCGTCTCGTGTCGCTTAATGTCTTTTTGGTGCGCTATATTTTATTCACAGTACAACTGTCCAGCTGATGACTATACTGAACCTTCCCATGCCTTTTCCTTTTCAAATTCAAATGGGTATAAATACCATCATCGTCTCATCTTATCTCCACACTTGTAACATACCAGTTCTTTCTTTTACTCTATACATTGTATACGCAGTTTCTTGCTATCCCTTATTTCAACATCAAGAAAAATTTATCATGGCTTCACATAGTTCTTTAATGCTGCTATTGCTTCTTGGCATCTTCTCTTCCATGGCAGCTGCAAATTTTTACCAAAATTTTGACATTACATGGGGAGATGGCCGAGCTAAGATTCTCAACAATGGAGACCTTCTTACGCTTAAACTTGACCAAGCTTCTGGTTCTGGATTTCAATCCAAAAATGAGTATTTGTTTGGACAAATTGACATGCAACTCAAGCTTGTCCCTGGCAACTCCGCTGGCACCGTTACTGCCTATTATGTAACTATTTCTTTCTCTCTTCTTTTTTTTTTTTTTTTTTTTTTTTGCTGTAAATTTTTAAGTATATATGTATTCATTCTGACTAATAATACTTGTGAATTTGCAGTTATCGTCAAAAGGGTCTACTTGGGATGAGATAGACTTCGAGTTCTTGGGAAATTTGAGTGGAGATCCTTACATTCTCCACACCAATGTGTTTAGCCAAGGCAAAGGAAACAGAGAGCAACAATTCTATTTATGGTTCGACCCAACTGCTGATTTCCATACCTATTCCATTCTTTGGAATCCCCAACGCATCATGTAAGCAAGAAACTCTGTCAAATCTTCAGCTTTTTGTCTTTTTATCTTCAATTTTAATTTCTTTACTAATAAGACAATCTTCCTGCTCTGTTTTCAGCTTCTCCGTTGATGGAACCCCAATTAGAGAGTTCAAGAACTTGGAATCCATTGGAGTTCCATTTCCAAAGAATCAACCAATGAGAATATACTCTAGTCTCTGGAATGCAGATGATTGGGCTACAAGAGGTGGTCTTGTGAAGACAGATTGGACTCAAGCTCCCTTCACTGCATCTTACAGAAACTTCAAAGCAAATGCTTGTGTATGGTCTAATGGAGCGTCTTCTTGTGGCACAAATTCTGCATCTAACACAACTTCTTGGCTTTCCGACGAGCTTGATTCAACAAGTCAAGAGAGGCTCAAATGGGTGCAAAAGAATTACATGATATATGATTACTGCGCTGATGATAAGAGATTTCCGGAAGGATTCCCTACGGAATGCAGCATGTCATAAAAGAACGACGACATACTGTTCAATACAAAAAAATTTTTCTTTTCTTTTTTAATTTTTCAACATATGTTGATTCTTTCTTTTTCTTTTCCCATTCTTTTGCTCTATTTAATTGGATTTAACAAAATTATTTCTACTATGATGTTTTGTTCAATCTTAAAGATGTTTTGATGAATGCTATCCAGGTTGGAACGAAGCATGGATAGCAGAGCAACTAAATTGGGATAAGAGATCTGAACTTTGAGAATATGAATTTGAATTTTAAGTTGCATAATTTAAAAAGATTAAACAAGATTTTTTACTTTACAAACTCAACCTCCCTCAATAGCCTATTGAACCGAACCAAATGAATCGATTCAACACTCTTAATTGCAATTATAAACACAGTTTTTTTTTAAAATAAATTTATATTTTTAAATTCAGAAAACGTATACAAGGTATTCTTGTTATTTATGTACTTTTTTTAAAAAAAAATTTCAAATCTAATTCTTATGACATCATATATAGGCATGTCAAGGGTTAAGTGATTTTGGTTAGATTCTGGTTTAAACTAAAATTGACTAGTGTGAATAAATAATAATAATAGATTAACGATAAATAGCAAATTAGGTCAAAGAAGGCATAAACAAGCGCCTAACAATTACTTTTTTGAAAAATAATTATTTAGTCCTTCAGGTTTTACAAATTTAATTTTCTGATCCTTATACTTTATACATTAAGTATTTAGCCTTAAACGTTTAATTCATCTCATTAAAAGGTTTTTCGTCCGAAATTCATAGTTTTTATTGTTAAAAGAGTGTGAAAAGACAAATTACCTTGGAACAGAAAGATCAAAACCCTTCACCTGTTAAAAGAAGACTAAACAAAATTCACAAAAGTTCAATTTTAAGAACTGATTTACAAATTTTAACTATCAAAATATGCTCAAAGCAGATGTTTTTCTAATAGTCCAAGAGAGTTGATTTTACAAATAAGTAAACCATTAAAATACTCTAAACTTTGCATCTTATAACAATTGCACTTTAAATTCAACTTAATGCCTCAGACACTCTAATTATAACTTTTTATTATAATTGTACCTTAATTTGAAATTGGTGAAAATTAGTGAATAAAACATAATAAATATGGGTCCCATAACTAAAATTTCAGTGGATTAACCCAAGGAATGAGTTGGTTAAACTATATAATACTCCAAACTTTGGTTATTAGAACAATTGTACCCAAAACGATCCTAATCCCTTAGATACCCTAATTTTAACTTTTTGTCACAACTACATCTCAAATTCAAATTATGACAAATATAATGCTATAATTGCACCTTGATTCAAATTAGGGTCACATTCAATTACAATTTCACTCTAAATTCAGACTTCTTAATGGAATAAATCCTAGATTACTAGAGAAGAAGTGACCAAGAAGAGATGAGTTCGGAATAAAGTAAATTATAACAAACATATAATCATAATTACACCCTAAATTCAAAATTTCATCTCATATTGATATGCAAACCATAGTTTACTCGAGAAAATATATTGTCCCACAAAAATAATCTTAAACCTCCAAACACAAACTGCGACTATAGAAATTGTGAGTCACACATTTTACACATTAGGTTAGTTTAATTTGAAGAGTTGGTTAAGTGAAATGGTGTGTTTCATGAACCTCTTCTATCAAGCCATTATGAAACGTTTTACTTTATTCTGAACTCATCTTCTATTGATTACTTCTTCTCTATTAATCTAGGATTTCTATATAAAAATAAGATAAAATTTGAATTTAAGGTGAACTTATATTAAATGTGACCCTTAGTTTGAATTTAGGGTGCAATTAAAACATTATATTTGTCATAATTTGAATTTGAGATGCAGTTGTGACAAAAAGTTAAAATTGAAATATTTAAAGATTATTGTCGTTTTGGAGTACAATTGTTACCATAACTAAAGTTTGGGGTATTATATAATTTAGCGAACTCATTCATTGGGTTAAGTTAACTCAAGTATGTGTTGTGGAGCCCATATTTATTATATTTTTTTCACTAACTTTGATGAATTTCAAATTAGGGTACAATTATAACAAAAAGTTACAATTGGAGTGTTGAAGAGTTAAATTGGATTAAGAGTGCAATTGTTACCAGACACAAAGTTTAGAGTTTTTTTAATGGTTTACTCTTTTGCAAATAACCCATAACTGAGAATTTCTATTTAGTTTCAGAGATTCACAAACAAATAAATGACCTAGTTTTTGAAATGTAATTTATTAAGTTAAATCTCAAAATGAATATTCGGGTCTTAATTTATAAAAGAGTTGAGCAAAAGCATAATATCAAAAAATAGCAATAATGAGCCACAATTAACAATAATGAATAACAGAAATAATATTTGGTTCTAATCACATCTGTTTTATTTGATTTAAATAATATTTTCTTTTTCATTGAGGGCACCTTTGGTCATTAAAAAAATTATCTTATGTCCTCTATTTTGTCTTTTTGTACTTTTTTAATTGTAAATATCATGAATTTCAGAGGGAAGAACTCTCGATGAGATGGAACCCAACCTTCAGGACTAAATATCTAACATATAAAAATATAAAGGCAAAATAATTAATTCTGTAAATACTCAGTGACTAAATAATTAGTTTCCCTTACTTTTTTATTCTTCAAAACAGTTTCCATGAAAAATGTTTTTAGATTTCATAGTTGAAAAGAATAATTTACTGTGGTTTACGGAAAGGTATAAACCTTCACAGCTAACTCTGATCAACGGCTTTCTGTCGAGCTCAGACAGTATTTGGTTTTGCACTTTCGCACGGATCCTTACAAAACGATCGAAAGCATCAGGTCAGGTGACAGTCACACACCAACTCAACGCGTTTCGCGTCACGTAATGTCTCTTTAGTGCGCCATATTTTATTCACAACTACAACTGGCCACAGCTGATGACTAATACACCGTCACCGGACCTTCTTCCTTCCTTTGCCTTTCCTTTTCAAATTCAAATGGGTATAAATACCAACATCAACTCAGCCTATCTCCTCACTAAAAAATCCTTTCTTTTACTCTATACGTAGTTTCTAGCAATCCTTGAGTTACCTATCGAGAAAAATTCATCATGGCTTCACATAATTCTTTAATTCTGGTAATGCTTCTCGGCATCTTCTCTTCCATGGCAACTGCAAATTTCTACCAAAATTTTGACATTACATGGGGAGATGGCCGTGCTAAGATTCTCAACAATGGAGACCTTCTTACGCTTAACCTTGACCAAGCTTCTGGTTCTGGATTTCAATCCAAAAATGAGTACTTATTTGGACAAATTGACATGCAACTCAAGCTTGTCCCCGGCAACTCCGCCGGCACCGTCACTGCCTATTATGTATGTACTTACTCTCTCTCTCTCTCTCTCTTTTTTCTGCAACTTTTCAAGTTTGTATTCGTTTTGACTAATAATACCTGTGAATTTGCAGCTATCCTCAAAAGGGTCTACTTGGGATGAGATAGACTTTGAGTTCTTGGGAAATTTGAGTGGAGATCCTTACATTCTTCACACCAATGTGTTTAGCCAAGGCAAAGGAAACAGAGAGCAACAATTCTATTTATGGTTTGACCCAACTGCTGATTTCCACACCTATTCCATTCTTTGGAATCCCCAACGCATCATGTAAGCAAGAAACTCCGTCGCATCTTCAGCTTTGTTCTTTTTAACTTTAATTCTAATTTCTTTATTAATAATAAACTCTTTCTCCTCTGTTTCAGCTTCTCCGTTGATGGGACTCCAATTAGAGAGTTCAAGAACTTGGAATCCGCTGGAGTTCCATTTCCAAAGAGTCAACCAATGAGAATTTACTCAAGTCTGTGGAATGCAGATGATTGGGCCACAAGAGGTGGTCTTGTGAAGACAGATTGGAGTCGAGCTCCCTTCACTGCTTCTTACAGAAACTTCAATGCCAATGCTTGTATTTGGTCTAATGGAGCATCTTCTTGCAAATCCAGTTCACCTTCCAGTAGTAATGTGTGGCTATCACAAGAATTAGACGCAACAAGTCAAGACAGGCTCCAATGGGTACAACAGAATTACATGATCTACAATTACTGCACTGACACTAAAAGATTTCCTCAGGGCATCCCTCCAGAATGCAGCATGTCATAGAAGACTGAGAAAGTCAAATTTTTTTATTTTTCTTCTTCTTTTGTCAAGATAGCTTGATTCTTTCTTTCTTTGTTTTTCCCTATTCTTTTGTTCTATGTAATTAAATTCGTGTTTACGAAATTCAATCTATTAAAGATTTTTTTATTAATTCTTAAAGATTTTTTGATGAATTATTAATGATTTTTAAGTAGTTCCAATAATAGATAAGGTACAGACAAGAGGGTGCTCCAACTCTAAGTGAGAACTTTCATCAAACAGCTGGTCTGCAACTTGTTTTCAGCAAAGACAAAAAACTAAAAATTAAATTTAGTTGTTTCCAATTTGGTAATTTCAATTATTTCTGACCTATCAAACTAATCGAAACGAATAAATGACATAAAAAATTGAAAAAAAAAAGTGCAAAAATCAAAAAGAAAACAAACTGTTCCAACAAAATAGGATCACGTGTTTTTTGTATACTAATAATTTTTTTAATAAAAAAATTTACTTTTTAGGCAGTTAAGGACACAGCATAAAGGCATAAACTCTGGATTGTCTGGTTACTTCGTGTCCGCTAGTGCGATTTTATAGCAATCTTCTTTACATTTTCCCACACCAACCACTTGTTCACAGCTAAGCTAACCTGACTGGATCTTCTCACTCTTTCTTATTTTTCACTTCCTAACTATAAATAGCAACCTAAATCTTCACTTTCTATAAACCCATCTCTAATCTCATCTTAACAACTAATTAAACCACATGAATACTAAATTAATGGCCTTTTCTTTTTCTTCTTCTTCAAATGTGGTGCTTATTCTGCCTGTTTTAATCATAGCCTCCCTGGTTTTTGCTTCTGCTAGTAAAATCTACAATGATATTGATATTACATGGGGAGATGGTAGGGGTCAGATACTTAACAATGGTGAGCTTCTTACTCTTAGTCTTGACAGAACTTCTGGTTCTGGATTTCAATCAAAGAATGAGTATTTGTTCGGAAAGATTGATATGGAGATTAAGCTTATACCTGGTAACTCTGCTGGAACTGTCACTGCCTATTTTGTAAGTACTTCTCTGCTATTACTCAACTGAAGCTCATTTGATTTCATTTTTTTGAAAGTATAAATTCATTTTTCATTAAAAATAAATTTGAATCTGCAGTTATGCTCACAAGGGTCTGCATGGGATGAAATAGATTTTGAGTTCTTGGGAAATTTGAGTGGTGACCCTTACATTCTCCACACCAATGTGTTCACCCAAGGCAAAGGAAACAGAGAGCAACAATTCTATTTATGGTTTGATCCTACTGCTGATTTCCACACCTATACCATTCTTTGGAACCCCCATCGCGTCCTGTGAGTAATCGATCTATCTGACCTTTCTCTTTCTTTTTCCGAAAGCCCACTGGTCTGCAGGACAATTTCTAACCTTTCCCTTTTACTAAGATTTCAATCCACTAATTGTTTTTACATCCTCTTTGTGTTTCAGTTTTGCTGTTGATAACATTCCCATTAGAGAATTCAAGAACTTGGAGGCTATGGGTGTTCCATTTCCAAAGAATCAACAGATGAGAATTTACTCAAGTCTATGGAATGCAGATGATTGGGCCACAAGAGGTGGTCTTATAAAAATAGATTGGAGTCAAGCTCCATTCACTGCTTCTTATAGAAATTTCAAAGCAAATGCTTGTGTTTGGTCTAATGGGGTATCTTCTTGTGATACAAATTCTTCACCTTTTCGCTTGAAAACTAATTATTGGTTCTCACAACAGCTTGATACAATAAGTCAAGAAAGACTTTTATGGGTGCAAAAGAATTATATGATATACAACTATTGTGATGATGTCAAGAGATTTCCTCAAGGCTTGCCTCCTGAATGCTACTTGTCTAATTAGGCCAAAGTGACTAGGGACTATTTTTTATTAAACATTATTCTTTTATTCTTTTTTAACTATTAGATTTTTTTTTATTTATTCATTTGCTTTGATGCAGTAGAAATTGATATTTGTAGCCAATAATATTATTTCACATTTCTCTCATTCTCTATTTTTTTTATTTTTCAGATCATTTGACACTCTTTTTTCTTAAGTTTGATCAAGAGATTCATTCTCATAAATAAAATAAATTTTCATTACAACAACTCGATTAATTCGGCATTAACAAAATTTAATTATAATCTAGTGGGCTGAGAATATTTAGTGAGTTAAAATAATATATGACTCAAAACAGATGGAATTAAAATAAATATGATGAACGCATAATTAAATAGTGGTAAATAATATATAATTGTAAAGATGAGAAAGACAAATAACCAACAAACAAACTTCCATAATTCTATTTATATTCACAGAAAAATAAAGAAAAT
The DNA here is from genome assembly GCF_041381405.1 of Jatropha curcas. Classification (NCBI taxonomy): domain Eukaryota; kingdom Viridiplantae; phylum Streptophyta; class Magnoliopsida; order Malpighiales; family Euphorbiaceae; genus Jatropha; species Jatropha curcas. Next base: position 25,915,579 of record NC_143158.1, read on the forward strand.
AAAAAAAAATTCTGACAGAATATCTTAAACTTTGCAAACTATCTTGCTTAAATTAAGTTAGATATAATTACTAGTAATTATGATAAAATTCTTCCTGTACTTCATACATTTTCAATCGAAAATTAATTTATCATAAATTTAATATTCAAAACTTTTAAAAATTTTTTTATTTTAGTATCAAAACTTTGCTTTTTTTTTTATTATTATTATTATTTTTTTTTTTGGCAATAAAGTGTTTAAACCTCACAAATTTGTCAATCAAATGCCTTATCAAATGTATAGCTCGCTGAAATTTCACTAGCCAGTTGCTCATCAAAACATTGAAAAAAGGTGAGATGGCGAAAAAATGATAAGCTTGTTAAAACTCATGTGACCAGCAAACCATTATACTTTCATGTTATTAAGGTAAAGGACATTTTCTACAATAGAATATATAAAGCTCAAAATGGCACACGCTGTGAAACTAAAACCATCAGAATGGGCTCTTTGTTATCAAATTTCATATTGAAATATAAGAAACATTAAAGCAGACAAAGTATAGTTTGCTGGTAATCCCATACTTGCTCATACTTCTACAACTCAAAAGCTGCAACTTAATTCAATAATAATAAACAACATATTCTTCTGTAATGTGATACCAAGCAACAAGGCTATAACCTTCGACATAGTTGACTACAGTGCATACAAATTAACAAACCATATCATGCGTGGTTGAAGAAAGAAGCAAGAAGCTTGAACAAGCTCTTAGCATTTTCACAATCAGGATCAAATATATGGAAATTATGATCCTCTCCTTTCGTTTCAATTAATTCTGCATTCCCTTGCCATCCACTTTTCCCCAGCTTTTCATAATAAAGCTTTCCTCTATCTCTTAATATATCTTTCTCTGCAACAACCGCCATCACTTTCTCACAAGCCAACCCTTCAAGCCTTAAAGATCCATCCATAAAGGGATTAATCAGAGGATCATCACATCCCTTATCCGATGACGCCGGACAAACAAACATCCACCAATCATCCACCATTGATTTTCTTTGCTTGTCAGTTATTTCTACTCCTATAGGATCTTTTCCCCAAAAGTAGGGATATATCATGGCAATTCCTTGAACCTTCAGGTTTAAACGACACCGTTCGGTGTCTGTCAGCTTTAAACCAATGTAATTTGCCATATTAGCACCGCAACTGTCTCCGGCCAAGAAAACCCTATCAAAGTCTGCGTATTCGTCTAGCCATGGCTCCTGTCTTCCGCGACAAGCTACCCACTCAAGCGCAACCCACGAGTCCTCATATGCACCAGGAAGAGGAGTTTCAGGAGCTAATCTGTAATTTACTGAGACGAGAATGATTTTGGCCTCTGCAACCATTTTGTTGAGACTGTTATGGTATTTAGGATCAGCTGTTGATGATAAGAAAAAGCCTCCGCCATGGTAGTAGATTACAAGAGGAAGCTTTTGATGGGGTTTTGTAGAATTTGGACGATAAAGTCTCACTGAGACGCCAGTTTCTGGTATTACAATTACGTCCTTGGAAAGAACATGGGTCTCAGGATCTAAGCCTGCAGGAGCTATTTCTGTTCCTGCAAGTCTTTCGATAGTTCCATCTTTGTAGACTCGAACATAAGGAAAAATGAAACGAGATACTTCAGCTTTGGTTTCCATGTGAAAATAGAGAGAAAGAGATTTTAAAGTTTTTTCTAATGAAATGCAAGAGAAGAACGTGCAAAATACAATATTACGATAACACGAAGTATGGGGTTTATATAGTTGAAAAGATGTGCTTTAAAAGCTATTTTCTAATATCTATAGGTATTATAATAATAATAATAATAATAATAATATAACATTAATTTGTCTTCCGACAAGTTATATGTTTTATTATTTTATTTACTAAATATTTAATAAATTAATGAAACCAGAAAAGGGTTTGCATGTTTTATATACAGGAGTTTTCAAAAGTAAAAGCGATTGTTAGGATTTTCATACTTTATTTTATATGGAAAATTTCTTGAAATGGATATTTCCTGATTCAATTCTTCAAATAAAATTTGACTTTGATGAATATTTGTTACATATTTCACAAATATAAACTGTTAAAGTGCTTCTCACACATATATGATTCTTATATGTGTCTCCTACAAATAATTGCTTAGCTAAGATTCCAAAACATACACGTTTGAGTGTTTGACCTTCTGCTGTTAAGCAAAGCCACGTGCAAAACTCTGCACCACCATAATAATATATGTCATCGCATTGCATTAAATAGTTTTAGTTTTACAATTTTCTACTATAACATCTTTTTTTTTTTCAATTGTCATTTCATTTCAATTTTCAAAAGGTCAAAATATTTTTATTGCTTTCACCTGTAAATCGGTGACAATTAGATTGGGAAGGCGACATTTTCCAAACTCAGAAATTTTGGAGCACAAAACAAATCGTAACAGAGTCTGCTGAAGCAAGTATGTCATTTAAGTTAGGGTTAGAACACACTTCAATTATTTGTATTGGCTGAACGATGAAGTTGCGAGTTGAAATAATATTTGACTAAATCTTTTTTTTTTTTTTTTTACAAAAATTTTCTATTACAAAACCGTGAAATTATTTTTTATTTGGTTCATAAATATTTTTGAAAATTTACTTTTAGCCCCCAAATTTTGAAGTATGGTTCCATCAATGCTGCCAGTAATTATAATTCACTAATGATTAATGGATTAATAAATATATGTTTATAAAATTGTAATAAACTAGTCATATACTTGGGCATTAATTTTTATTTCTCTATTGAATTTAGGTGAAAAAAATTTCACCTCTTTAATTATTTTTGTTATTTGCTACGCAGCATTAGTTTCAACTTTTTTAACCTGATGAATTGACTTCTCCACCTATCAATTTCGGAGAAAGAACCGAATTAAAAAAAAAAAAAAAAAGAAATCAAAAGTATAAAATGACTTCAAGAAAAGGGTACCAAGAAAAATGTTAAAAAACTCTATTTCAAGAAAAAGACATCAAGACAAATTTAAAGAAATAAAATTTCAAGAAAGGGGACAAAAATTATAAAAAATAACAAATATAAAAGAAAAATAACAAACAATAAGAAATAAAAAATTTGTAAAAGTAAGTAAAGCTCAAAGTTGCAATTGATTCTAAATAAACAAATCTTTATATATTCAAAGTCTTGCAGTAGAAGTAATATATTTGCCAGTTACATATATTTGTTAATAAGTATTTGTGTAACATAAAATTATTTACATGTAATATTTATTTTTAATCTTTTCGAATTCAATATATTAGCATATTAAATTATTTTAATGAAGGAGGCATAAAAAAATATTATAATGTAGTAAATTTTGAGAGGTCATTACTATTATCTTGTTTGCTTTTGGTTTTCTTCTTATTTGGTTGAAAACACTCCATCTATTCACAAATGCAAGTCATTTTAGAGGTGGGTTTTTCTCCATAAGTTTTTTTTTTTTTTTTTTTTTTTTTTTTGAGGAAAATAAGTATTTATTGTTTGAGAATATTAAAAATTATTTAATATCTTTTTTATATATATGCACAATAATTATTAAGTTTTAGTTCCAAACTAATTTTTTAAGCCCGCGCAATGCTGCGAGTGATCTTTTTTGCAGTAAATTGATTTATATCATAAATAATTTTATACATTTGTATTAAATTTAGAACAATTTATATAGTATGTATTTACATAAAACTTATGATATTTTAAAAAACATTTATGTACTCATATCACATTAAATTATGAAATAAATAATTATATAAATAGGTAAAAACAAATTCTGATCATATTAACTGACCTAGTGAAAAAAAAATATGATCAGAATATGATCAAATTCTGATCATATTCCCTCTTTTGCAACTAACCAATATTGTTGAGCCAAATCACTTTCTTGTTGGATTTCAAATCCAAAGTCTTCTTTTGAGAATCGAAACAATGGACATCATCGAAAGCATAAAAAGAATTGAAGCACAGTTAAACTCATAACAGATAAATTGGAAAGATTTAGATAAATTCACATAAACTATAAGTACATTCTCCAATCTGATACCAAAATTTTTCTTCCTCGTAATATCGAGGTTCTAAGAGACGAAATTCCAACATGATGAAATTATTGTCTAGCATAAATAAATATTTTGTTCTTGAAAATAGAATAACAGAACACATAGCTGAATAATAAATGAACACCATAATTCCACGTGAAGATTACAAAAAAGAACTGACTTATGAAGATTAGATGAATATTGGCAATGAAAACTCTAGTCATGGTTGTCTACTGTAGCATCATTCATATACTTGGGAGCTGACTTTAAAGATGAGAATTTCATCTCTCCTAATGGGCAGTGATGGCAATTTGCAAAACTCATCTTGTTGCATTGCCATTTCTAGTGGACTTCAATTGTATCATATGCTTTCAATCGCAACATCTTTAATAGAAGTAAGATATAAGTAATCATATCTATAGTCATAATAAAGAATATAAGTGATCTACATATTTTCTTTTTAAATCATTGATTATATTGTAATTTTTCTAGATGCAAGTAATAATAATAATCTATATTTTCTCATACATATCATTGATTATCTTGTAATTTTTCTACATGTTAAGTCTTAGTTTTATTTTCAGATTTCATGCATTTAAACATCAAAATAGTATAATTTATATCAGTAACTATTGTCTTTCTAAAAATATTTCTCAATATATCTATTTTATCAAAAAAAAAAAAAAAAAAAAAAAAAAAGAAAGAAAGAAAGAACGAAAGAAAAAAAAGATAAATAGAAAGAGAAATATGTGTTTTTCACTATAAAATATGAAATGGTACATATTTTTTGTACCTTTTATAGAAAATTTACTTCATGAGGGATTTACCGTATTGGAAGAAAAAATTTTTACTGCCATTTATATTTGACAAGAAAGAGGAGTAAGTTTAAAGTGTTGTGGGTCCCTCCGACATGTGGGACCCACCAGCTTTGAAAAGAAAAAAAAAAAAAAAAACAGGAAACGTGTTATTTGAAAAAGAAGAAAAGTTAGGCAATTTTTGTGACATCCTACCGAGTCGAGTCTTTGCAGAGAGTCGAGTAGTCGAGTTGAACCAAACCCGGTTGGGGTAGAATGAGATTATAAGTGGACTTACTTGAGTGAGAGAAAAAGATCAAAGCATATGGGTGAGGATTTATTTGCATTAAAAGATCAAGCTTGGGTCTTAAGTCGTAACCTGTTGACAATTGAGGTACCATTTAGGAAGTTTCACATAAAAATTCATTGATATTTTGATGGCCTACCCGTAATAACCATTTCACTTTCCCATTTTCATCTTTATCTTCATCTTCTTCATTTTCTTCCTTTCCTCTTCCACCTTCCTTTCAATTTTCATGGTAGTTAAGCCTTAACTTCAACTTCTCTTCTATCCAAGTAAGTAAACCTTCTTGAAGTTGATAATTGAATCATTTGGTGCTATTTTTAGAATATTCATAAGAATTCTTATTTATAGGTGAAGTGAGTTCAAAGGTAGTAGAAAAAGGAAGTTAAAGAAGAGCTCAAGCTTTTTGGAGTAAAGGTTTGATATCTCTTTTCATTTACCATTTTCTTTGCATGAGAATTTGTGTGGTGTGTTGCTAATGAGACAATATTGCTTCATGTTGAGTGGGAGGACTGGTAATGGTGAGAAAACAGGGGAGGAATTGAATAAATGAAGTAAATAGTGAGTTTATGCTGAAACAGGTTTTGCTGGAAATTTTACCAGTAACTTCATCTTGATTTTGACCCCATTTAATGATGGAATTAGGAAGTGTCATAGAAGAGTTATTTGTTCCTCTATGTGTTATCTTTACATGGTTTTTGAATCATCCAAATCGGAGTTGTATATTGAGAGATGTGACCAAAAGAGTACAGACTGTGCAGGCTGGAAAACGCGACGCGCGCGGGCGAATTGCATGACGAGCTCGCGTTGCACGTCTCGCGCTCGCGAATTTGCACTGCGCGCTCGCGACTTTCACCTGAAACACACTGACTCTCATTTGGCACTTCTTGCGCTCGCGACTTTGCACTGCGCGCTCGCGACTTGTGCCCGATACTCACTGACTCTCATTTTTGCATCTCGCGCTCGCGACTTTGCAAGGCGCGCTCGCGACTTGTGTTTTCATGCACTTTTGGACTTCATTTTCAATGCAATTGGATTCCTTTGCTCAACTTGTATGCCTCCAATCATTTTAAAACAAAAAGACAACATTAGAACATGGATCAAAACAACATGCAAGCATGCAAATGATGTGAAATCAAATAAACATTATGATTTATGAAGTTATGAACTATTAATATGATGTTGTGTTATATTATTGACATACCAACATTATGCTCCATTGAGGTTAGGTAGAAACCACTTAGATAAGGCTATGTCGCGACATAGGATAGCAAATCTGCACCCCATACAGTTTGGTACTCCGGCTAAAGGCCGTTGAGTGGATATGATTATATATGGGCCATAGCAGCCAAGCATACAGTATTCATCCAGTTTCATACAGTTTTTTATTGGCTCAAGGGTCAAAATGCTTATCTCGGATTTTGATGATTATTACAAAACAAATAAATTTAAATTATACTATTTGTGCTAATTTTATTTTATGCAGAATTTCTTTGGAAAGAAATTATACAAGGCAAGTCCTACATTGAGAGTGAAGATTTCGAAGATCCTAGTAATCTAGGCATTTAGGAAACTTTGTAGGATAGAGAGAAAGGTTACATATGAGCACAAAAATCTTTTTCTCTCTCAAAAGTATTTTCGGAAATTAGATTTTTTTTTAAATAAATTCCTTTATTGTATTTTCGAAAATATTTCTTTAAAATCGAAAAGATTTATTTTCCTAAAAACTAAAGAGATTTCCTCTCTAATGTTTTTGGTAATAAAATCTTTTATCTTTTTCGGAAATATATTTTGAAAGATCTAAAGTACTTAAAATTATTTTCTTACCTAAAAACGAAAAGGAATATCCTTCGGTTTTAGTAAGAACATCTTTTCCGCAAATAATTCTTTCCAAAATAAATGCTGTCGAAAATCTTTTCTAAAGGAAAGTGAAAATCGGGTTTTATTCTCTTACCAAAAAGGGGTAAAACAATTTTTGGTAACAAAGATTTTCACATCTTCTAAAGATAAGGAAAGAAGATATTCTGATCTCTTTCCAAAAGGTGACAGCTCCTTTGTTTTTCTATATAAAGGAACATTCACACCTTAAAAATTTTGGTGAAGTAAGAGTAATTGTTTTAAGAGCACTCTCTCTCATTGAACGAATCTTTTTCTCTCAAAACTTACTCTACCCCCATTTTCTTTTCATCTCTATACTTAAACGTCTTTATATTTAAAGAAGAAAAGAATTTTTACAGTTACATTTGAAAAACAGTTCTGTGTTCTAATCGTTCTTCTAATCTGATAAAACTGTTTTTCCTGTGCTTATATAGGCGTTTCTTTCTGTCTATTTAGATTGTGTAATCTATAGTAGACAGGCTCTTTATTTGTTAAACTTTTGTGTGTAATAGCTTAGGTTAGAAGCTATTGAGATAGAGGTTATCAAGCGACCTTCTCCATGTGTGGGATAGTAATGTCTTGAATTGAGTTTTCTGTACTCTGCCAAAAACAGAAAAGGGTTGAGGTTTACTAGAACCTTTGGAAAATCTAGTGGGACAAAAAGAGTAGATCTAGGTGTTGATCTATTTGCCTTGTACTGTTGGTTTGTCTCTTACCCTTGAAAAGAGATAACATAGTTGAGGATCTCAAGATGCGTCTTGAGGAGTGGATGTAGGCGAGTTAGTGCCGAACCACTATAAATCTCTGTGTTGATCTTTTCTATTTTCTGAAGTTTGCTTGATATTGTCTTTATTTCACTTCTGTTTAATTTTAGAAACGCTAAAACTGTTAATGATTCAGATGTTCTAAAACGGTAATAAGCCTTATCTTTTCTGAACATTAGAACTCTGGTATTCTAATAAAGTGAATATACAATGTTCTAACTGTTGTTCTATTCCCAGTATATTTCACTGTTTGGGTTTCTAGTTAATGTTCTAAACTTTATGAGGACGTTCTAATCTTGATAGCTCTTCATCATAAAGTTGTTCTGATATTTGATTAAGGCTCTGTGAAGAAGTTCTAAATTCAATAACTTTCTTTCACATAACCTTATATGATTTTCTAAATACTTTATGAGGAAGTTCTAATTTCTATAACTTTCCTTCATAAAGAAGTTCTGATAGTGTATAAGTCAGTGAGAAGCTGTTCTAATCAATAGCTGCACTTTGCACAGACTTTCTATCTTTTATAATTAGAACATTGTGAGGATATTCTAATCCATATTCTATTCTCACAAAGTTCTGTGTGTTTTTCCGCTGTGCTTAGAATTCTAATCCTTGTTTAGAATTTCTAAAATTTATTTCAGTTTTTAGAAAACCCAATTCACTCCCCTCTTGGGTTGTGCCATATATATTCGGGACCCACAATCTGGTATCAGAGCTCCGGCTCTTGACTTACCGAAGCTTAACCGCTTAAGAGATAAGATCCCATGGCAACCCCACTTCCTCTTTCTTCTTTAGAAGGACAATCTGTTTCTAGACCTCCTTTGTTCAATGGCTCTAATTACTCTTACTGGAAAACTAGAATGGAGAATTTCATGAAATCAGTTGATATAAACTGCTGGAGAAATGTTATCACTGGTCCTCGTATTCCCATGAAAACTGTAGGAGATGAGCTAGTTAGAAAATCAGAAGAAGAATATACCGATGCTGATTGGAATGACATTGCTGTAAATGCAAAAGCCATTAATATTCTTCATTGTGCTTTAGATGCAACTGAATACAACAAAGTGTCTGGATGTAAATCTGCAACAGAGGTATGGCAAAAACTTAAAGTAACTTATGAGGGTACAGATAGAGTAAAAGAATCCAGAATAAACATCCTTTGGAGAGAATATGAAATGTTTAGTATGAGAGAAGGGGAAACTATTGCAGAATTAAATTCTAGATTTACAAATATAGTTAATCCTTTGAGAACTCTCGGAAAGGAAATTTCAGAAGATGAGCTTGTTAAGAAAATCCTTAGAATTCTACCTAGAAAATGGGATTCTATAGGAACTGTCATGAATTACAAAGAGACTCCTGTCACTTATGATTATCTTATAGGAGCTCTAGTTTCAGAAGAAATGAAATCTTCGTTAACAACAGAAGATAAGAAAAAGAAAGGACTGGCTTTGAGGATAGATTCTAGTGAAGAAAGTTCTTCTGATCTTGATAGTGATGATTTAGCGCTTGTTGCTAGAAGATTTAAAAAGTTCTATAGAAAGGGTGGAAGGCCACAGAAAAAGTTCAACAAAAAGAACTTTCCATCCAAAAATAGCAACTTGCCTAAGAAAGAACCTTCTGAAGTGGTTTGTTATGAATGCAACAAACCTGGACATATCAAGCCTAATTGTCCTAAACTGAAAAAGAAGTCAACGAAAGAGAAGCTGAAGCAGGCTTTCGTAGCTGCTTGGAGTGATTTAGATGATTCTAATCCTGAAAGCCATGATGATCAAGAAGAGATTGCTAATATCTGTTTAATGGCTACCATCGATTCTGACTCCAAAGAAATCAGTTCTCTGACTTCAACACAGAAAGCTGGAATCAACGAAACAAATGCAACGATCCATGAGAATGATGAAAGCACTGTAAGTATTTATGAACCCGAATCAGAAAGTGATCTTCTAAATACTTACAATAATCTTTGCAATGAGTTTGAAAAACTTGTTAGAAAGCATAAAGTTTTAAAGAAAGATTTCAGAAAATTAAAATCTGAGAGTAATCATTTAAAAGATGCTTTTTATCAAGAAGTTACATGCAAAGATCTTATTATTGAAATCAAAGATCTTAAAAGTTGCAATAATCGATTTTCTGAAAATCTGACACGTCTTGAAGAAAAATGCAAAAATTTAAATTCTGAAAATGAATCTTTGAAAGCTGAGATTAGAATTCTAAAGTCAATTTCAGAATCATTTTCTAAAGAGAAAACAAGTTCTAATAGCATTTCTAAACTGAATCGTGTTTCTAATCAGAAAAATGCTGTTTCTAATGTTGTGACTTTAGAACATCAAAGTTCCAACAAAAAGAAGAATCATAGTGCACCTGTTACCACTAATCCTCCAGGACCCAATATGAATTGGGTACCTAAATCTGCTTGATCTTTTCAGGTGTGCCTAAGGAGCGAGCTGAAAACAGAGATGTGGTACATGGACAGCGCTTGCTCTAGGCATATGACTGGTCACAAAAAGAAGTTCACCAGATTAGAAAAGAAAAAGGGAGGTACGGTAAGCTTTGGAGACAAAGCAAAAGGTAAAATCGTTGGTATTGGTGTGGTAGGTTCTAATCCTTCAATAGAAGATGTATGCTTAGTAGAAGGATTACATTATAACTTGTTAAGTGTAAGTCAGATTTGTGATAAAAATAGAAGAGTGATCTTTGAACCTTCTCATTGTGAAGTTCAGAACATGCAAGATAACAAAACCTTATTCGTTGGAAAAAGGTTTGGAAATATATACCTTGTAGATCTCTCTGATATGCATAACCAAGATATATGCTTAGTTTCTATTGATAATTCTAGTTGGTTATGGCATAGAAGACTTGGTCATGCAAGCATGTTCCTTATTTCTAAATTATCTAAGAAAGATTTGGTTCGTGGTTTGCCAAAGTTGAAATTTGAAAAAGATCACATTTGTGATGCTTGTCAAATGGGCAAACAAACCAGAACCTCTTTCAAATCTAAGGACATGGTTTCTACTTCTAGACCTTTAGAATTGCTGCACCTTGATTTATTTGGTCCAATTACTCCTTCTAGTCTTGGAGGAAAATTCTATGCGTTTGTTATTGTAGATGATTACTCAAGATTCACCTGGACACTCTTCCTTAGAAATAAGGATGAGTCATATGACATGTTTGTTCATTTGTGCAAGAGAATACAGAATGAGAAAGGCTACAACATCACAGCAATTAGAAGTGATCATGGAGGAGAATTTGAAAATCAGAAATTCGATGCTTTTTGCAATGAAACAGGAATCTTCCATAACTTCTCAGCACCTAGAACACCTCAACAAAATGGAGTGGTGGAACGCAAGAATAGAACACTTCAAGAAATGGCTAGAACCATGCTAAGTGATTCTAATTTACCAAAGTATTTCTGGGCAGAAGCAGTTAACACTGCTTGTTATATTCTAAACAGGGCTTTGGTAAGATCTAAACTTAAAAAGACTCCATATGAGTTATACAAAGGTAGAAAACCAAATATTGGTTATTTTCATATCTTTGGGTGGAAATGCTTTATTCTAGATAACAAGAAAAATCATCTTGCTAAATTTGATGCAAAATCTTATGAAGGGATTTTTCTGGGATATTCTAATAACAGTAAAGCATATAGAATTTTTAATAAAAAGACTCTAGTTGTAGAAGAATCTATTCATGTTGTGTTTGATGAAACTGACTCTACTTCTAGAACATTAGAAAGTGATGATGCTGTAGATTCTAATCCTGAAAAGCAGAATGAGCAATCAGAACAACTAGAACAGCCAGAAAGCAATCAGAACATCAATAGTCAGGCTGAACCGGAATTAGAACATGAAGATCAGAACATTGTTGAAAGTCAAATGCCAGAAACAGAAAATGAAGATTCTCAATTACCAAAAGAATGGCGATTTCATAAGTATCATCCCCAAGAAGATATTATGGACAATCCCTCAGAAAGGATGATGACTAGAGCTCAACTTAGAAGATATTTTGGTAATGTTGCTTTCGTTTCTCAATTAGAACCTAAAAATTTAGAAGATGCTCAAAATGATGAAAGTTGGATTCTTGCTATGCAAGAAGAGCTAAATCAATTTGAGATAAACCAAGTTTGGAAACTTGTTTCTAGACCTAAAAACCATTCTGTTATTGGAACAAAATGGGTGTTTAGAAATAAGCTTGATGAACATGGTAATGTTGTGAGAAATAAAGCAAGATTAGTGGCTCAAGGGTACAACCAAGAAGAAGGCATCGATTTTGATGAAACTTTTGCTCCGGTTGCTAGACTTGAGGCCATTAGAATGCTTTGTGCATTTGCATGCTTTAAAAACTTCATGTTGTATCAAATGGATGTGAAAAGTGCTTTTCTAAACGGTTTTCTAAATGAAGAAGTGTATGTAGAACAACCTCCTGGGTTTGAAATTTTTGATAAACCTAATCATGTTTACAAACTTACTAAAGCTCTTTATGGTTTAAAGCAAGCTCCTAGAGCTTGGTATGAAAGACTGAGTAAGTTTTTATTAGAAAATGGTTTTTCAAGAGGAAAGGTTGATACAACACTATTTATTAAAAATAAAGCACATGATATTCTAGTTGTACAAATCTATGTTGATGACATAATCTTTGGTTCTACTAACGACCTTCTTTGCAAGGAATTTTCTAAGATTATGCAGGGTGAGTTCGAAATGAGTATGATGGGAGAGTTAAACTTCTTCCTAGGGCTTCAAATCAAACAATGTGAGAATGGAATTTTCATTAATCAAGCAAAATATACTAGAGAGTTGTTGAAACGATTCAAAATGGAAAATGCCAAGGTATGTAGTACTCCAATGAGTCCATCGTCAAAATTAGAAAAAGATGAAAAAGGCAAGGACGTGGATATCAAGCTGTTTAGAAGTATGATTGGTTCTTTGCTATATCTAACGGCAAGCAGACCAGACATACACTTTAGTGTTTGTCTATGTGCTAGATTTCAATCGTGTCCCAAAGAATCTCATTTAATTGCTGTAAAAAGAATACTAAGATATCTTTGTGGAACTTCTAATCTGGGTCTGTGGTATTCTAAAGATGATACATTTGATCTTGTTGGGTATAGTGATTCTGATTTTGCAGGAAGCAGAATAGATAGAAAAAGCACGTCTGGGACTTGTCAATTTCTGGGTAGCGCCCTTGTATCATGGTTTAGCAAGAAACAGACATCAGTTGCTCTTTCTACTGCAGAAGCAGAATATGTTGCTGCTGGAAGTTGTGTTGCACAAGTTCTATGGATCAAACAACAGTTGGCAGACTATGGACTGAAATTAGAAACAGTGCCTATCAAATGTGACAACATGAGCGCCATCAATTTATCCAAAAATCCAGTTCAGCATTCTAGAACCAAGCATATAGAACTCAGACATCACTCCATACGTGATCATGTACAAAAAGGTGATATTGTGATTGAGTTCATTCCCACTGAAAAGCAATTGGCAGATATTTTTACAAAACCTTTGAATGAAAGTCAATTCTGCACAATTAGAAGAGAACTTGGTATGTTAGTTCTAAACTCATAACTTTAGAACTCTGTAAGTATGTTCTAAACTGCTTTCTAATTTCGAGAATAGAAGATTTGCTTTGTTCTAATTTTTATTCTGTGTGAAAACTGATTTTTGTCTAAAAACGCACGTTTTCTTTTATGACTTTCTAAAAGTCATTATCAAAATCTTGCTTTAGATCAAAACAGTTATTTTATTGTGTTTGTCTTTATATTATTTTTCGTGTCTTTAGTGCTTTGGCGGTTTTTAGGGTTTATTATTTTTTTTTTTTTTGTGCTCTTTATTTATTTTATTTATTTTGTCTTATTTGCCGTTTTGAATTCCATTTAAAAACTGTTCTTTATTTCTTTCTTCCGCCACTTAAGCGTCTCTATTGTGTGTTAACTGCTTAACGTACTCTTCATCTTCTCTTTGCAAAACTGAAACCCTAAGTTGCTTTTGAGTTTTCGAGAACCACAACAATGGCCGAATCAAGTTCAAACTCCTCTTCAGACTCTCTTACCGAGCAAGAGCTTCAACTTCTGAAGAAGCTCTCTAAGAAATACGAACAGAAGGAGTCAAAGGAGAAAAAGGCCGAAGAGAAAACCAAGAAAAGAAAAATTGAAACGAGCACTTCACAGAAATAGGGAGTGAAAGCTCATGACAAAGGTAAGTCGATTCTCTCAACTTACCCTCTTATGCGCTCCTATGTGATTGATTGGAAATTTTTTGGTGGCAATGATTTTAACTTTAAGGAACTTTTTGAGTTCCAAGGCTGGATGAAGTTTCTGTCTCTAAATGTGCTATGTTATGAAAACCTAGTCAAGGAGTTTTATGGCTCATTGAAAGTCTGTGGGACAGAGGAGATCTCTGTGAAACTTCAGGGTGAAACCAGGGTGATTTCATATGATGATTTTGGGAGAATTTTTAATGTACCTAATGCTGGGTCCAGAGTGACCAAAATCAAAGATGTATCTAGGGTTAGTGATTACAAGAAGGAAGACTTTGTGAAAAAGATAATGAAAAAGGTATCTGCAGACAAACAGGGTTCAATAGAATGCTCCAACTTGACAGAAAGCATGAAATGGTTGTACAAGATCATTGTACATTATATCTATCCTAAGAGCGCTTCACTTACGTATGTGAATCAAGTGGAACTATGCATTATGTGGCACATAGTTGAGAAGAAACCTCTCAATCTATGTCACATTGTGTTTGACAAACTGCAGAACAACCCCAAAAAGCTACCCTATGGTATGATTCTCACGCCTGTGTTTGAGTTTCTGAATGTTGATTTAGATAAGAATGTTGGTCAGTTTGTTTCCAAGCTGGATAGTGGATCCTTGAAAATGAAGGATGAGGAATCAGGTGAAGAGAAAGGGAAAGAAGAGAAGACAGACGAAGAAAAAGAAAAGGGAGAAAAGAAAGTAAAAAGGGAAACTGGAAAATCAAAAGAAGAAGTAATCAAGGAAAAGGAGAGTAAAGAAGAAGTTGAGAAGAAGAGAAAAGAAAAGGGGAAAGGAAAATTAGATGAAATAGAGAAAGAAGAAAAAGTGAAAGAAGAGGAAAAGAAGACTGAAGAAAAGGCAGAAGAAGAAGAAACACAAGAAGAAGAAGAAGAAACTGAAAAGGAAAGTGCCACAGAGAAAGAAGAATTAAAAGAAGAAGAAGCAGAAAAAGAGAAAGAACATGAAAAGCTAGAAAAAGAGAAGCAAGCTGAGGAAGACAGCGATGCTGAGACTGAGAAGATAGAAATCAGTGATGAAGAGAAGACAACAGAGGAAAAGACAGAATAAGAATCTGAGTTGCTGTCAGCCCAAAGATGTAGGGAAGCTATGCTAATAAGATTAGAAAGAGAGCTAACAGAAGAACATAACAGGGAACTTGATGAAGCGATTCAACAGTGCAAAACTGTGATTGAACAGAATCAGTCTCTCATCAAGGTTCTGGAAAGAATGAAAGATGTAAATACAAGAAAGTTAGCTACTCTAAAAGTAAAAGGAACACCCTACGTTCCCTCCTCAGAAAAGCCAAAGAATGTGAAGCACACTGCTGGCAAGCATAGAACACATGGAAGAAAGCCTCCACTGTATCCATCTTCTAAAAAGACAGAAAGTTCTTCTGAAACTGCTCCAGCTCAGCCTTTGAGAAGTTCTAAGAGACTTAGAACTGGTCCTAAGCCTCTCTGATTTGTTTTCTAGATGTTATGAACTATCTATTTTATCTTCTTTGTTTTATTTTCGCAGGATTATTTGTTTCTTTCTTGCTGTGACTATATCTAACCCTTTTTATATGATGACAAAAAGGGGGAGAACAGGTAGTCTGATGGTAATTGGTGACAGATATTTTGGTACTTGGCAACCACAAGGACTTATATTTTAGTGGTTATAGCAGTAATCTGTATGTTTATTGTTTTCTAATATGGTCTATTTTTGGTGAGCTATATTTTCTAAAGCTGTGTGATTTTAGAACTAAGATTCTTATTCTAACGACTGTTTTACAGGTTGGGCGTAAGATCTTCTGTTCTATTCTATTTTATTGCTCTGACCATATGTTCTAAATATTAGAACTCAGAATATCCTGTTTATCTTTGCTAGTTCTAATTCTTGTGCTCTGATTATTAGAACTAAGAATATCTTGTGTATACTTGTTAGTTCTAAAATCATTTTCTAAAAATGCCTCCTTAGTTCTAATTTTTCATAAAACAGTTTTACTGCATCTATTCAGGGGGAGCAAAATACATGTTCTAATTTGCTTTATATTAAAATCTTTTGACACTGATTAGAACTCTTATGCATAAAATTCAGGGGGAGCATATGTATTTATGTTTGCTAAATTTATTGGTTTTGTCATCATCAAAAAGGGGGAGATTGTTGGCTCAAGGGTCAAAATGCTTATCTCGGATTTTGATGATTATTACAAAACAAATAAATTTAAATTATATTATTTGTGCTAATTTTATTTTATGCAGAATTTCTTTGGAAAGAAATTATACAAGGCAAGTCCTACATTGAGAGTGAAGATTTCGAAGATCCTAGCAATTGGATTCCTTTGCTCAACTTGTATGCCTCCAATCATTTTAAAACAAAAAGACAACATTAGAACATGGATCAAAACAACATGCAAGCATGCAAATGATGTGAAATCAAATAAACATTATGATTTATGAAGTTATGAACTATTAATATGATGTTGTGTTATATTATTGACATACCAACATTATGCTCCATTGAGGTTAGGTAGAAACCACTTAGATAAGGCTATGTCGCGACATAGGATAGCAAATCTGCACCCCATACAGTTTGGTACTCCGGCTAAAGGCCGTTGAGTGGATATGATTATATATGGGCCATAGCAGCCAAGCATACAGTATTCATCCAGTTTCATACAGTTTTTTATTGGCTCAAGGGTCAAAATGCTTATCTCGGATTTTGATGATTATTACAAAACAAATAAATTTAAATTATACTATTTGTGCTAATTTTATTTTATGCAGAATTTCTTTGGAAAGAAATTATACAAGGCAAGTCCTACATTGAGAGTGAAGATTTCGAAGATCCTAGTAATCTAGGCATTTAGGAAACTTTGTAGGATAGAGAGAAAGGTTACATATGAGCACAAAAATCTTTTTCTCTCTCAAAAGTATTTTCGGAAATTAGATTTTTTTTTAAATAAATTCCTTTATTGTATTTTCGAAAATATTTCTTTAAAATCGAAAAGATTTATTTTCCTAAAAACTAAAGAGATTTCCTCTCTAATGTTTTTGGTAATAAAATCTTTTATCTTTTTCGGAAATATATTTTGAAAGATCTAAAGTACTTAAAATTATTTTCTTACCTAAAAACGAAAAGGAATATCCTTCGGTTTTAGTAAGAACATCTTTTCCGCAAATAATTCTTTCCAAAATAAATGCTGTCGAAAATCTTTTCTAAAGGAAAGTGAAAATCGGGTTTTATTCTCTTACCAAAAAGGGGTAAAACAATTTTTGGTAACAAAGATTTTCACATCTTCTAAAGATAAGGAAAGAAGATATTCTGATCTCTTTCCAAAAGGTGACAGCTCCTTTGTTTTTCTATATAAAGGAACATTCACACCTTAAAAATTTTGGTGAAGTAAGAGTAATTGTTTTAAGAGCACTCTCTCTCATTGAACGCATCTTTTTCTCTCAAAACTTACTCTACCCCCATTTTCTTTTCATCTCTATACTTAAACGTCTTTATATTTAAAGAAGAAAAGAATTTTTACAGTTACATTTGAAAAACAGTTCTGTGTTCTAATCGTTCTTCTAATCTGATAAAACTGTTTTTCCTGTGCTTATATAGGCGTTTCTTTCTGTCTATTTAGATTGTGTAATCTATAGTAGACAGGCTCTTTATTTGTTAAACTTTTGTGTGTAATAGCTTAGGTTAGAAGCTATTGAGATAGAGGTTATCAAGCGACCTTCTTCATGTGTGGGATAGTAATGTCTTGAATTGAGTTTTCTGTACTCTGCCAAAAACAGAAAAGGGTTGAGGTTTACTAGAACCTTTGGAAAATCTAGTGGGACAAAAAGGGTAGATCTAGGTGTTGATCTATTTGCCTTGTACTGTTGGTTTGTCTCTTACCCTTGAAAAGAGATAACATAGTTGAGGATCTCAAGATGCGTCTTGAGGAGTGGATGTAGGCGAGTTAGTGCCGAACCACTACAAATCTCTGTGTTGATCTTTTCTATTTTCTGAAGTTTGCTTGATATTGTCTTTATTTCACTTCTGTTTAATTTTAGAAACGCTAAAACTGTTAATGATTCAGATGTTCTAAAACGGTAATAAGCCTTATCTTTTCTGAACATTAGAACTCTGGTATTCTAATAAAGTGAATATACAATGTTCTAACTGTTGTTCTATTCCCAGTATATTTCACTGTTTGGGTTTCTAGTTAATGTTCTAAACTTTATGAGGACGTTCTAATCTTGATAGCTCTTCATCATAAAGTTGTTCTGATATTTGATTAAGGCTCTGTGAAGAAGTTCTAAATTCAATAACTTTCTTTCACATAACCTTATATGATTTTCTAAATACTTTATGAGGAAGTTCTAATTTCTATAACTTTCCTTCATAAAGAAGTTCTGATAGTGTATAAGTCAGTGAGAAGCTGTTCTAATCAATAGCTGCACTTTGCACAGACTTTCTATCTTTTATAATTAGAACATTGTGAGGATATTCTAATCCATATTCTATTCTCACAAAGTTCTGTGTGTTTTTCCGCTGTGCTTAGAATTCTAATCCTTGTTTAGAATTTCTAAAATTTATTTCAGTTTTTAGAAAACCCAATTCACTCCCCTCTTGGGTTGTGCCATATATATTCGGGACCCACATTTTTCTTATCACTTCGGTTTCACTATAACCTTATGGAGCCATTCAGATATCTTGACATAACATTTCATGAATCATACAGTATTATAACCAGTACGAAAGATAATCAAGGTATAATGAAAGGATCATGCTATATGTGCTTATATGTTTAATTATCCATATGCATTTACATGCTTATTTCTATCCATGTATGTGCTTAATTATTTCTTTATATGTTGAGATATCCACTGAGCTTTATTTGCTCAGCGAGTTACCTGTTTAACTCGCAGGTTTTGAGACTGGACCATAGAGAGTCAGCTTACAACTGCTGCAGTTCATCTGTAGAAGACTCAGTCTTCAGGGTAGCTACTCATTTTAATGTGTATCTTTTGTCTAGCCTTTTCATGGCATGTACAGGGCACACAGTTGGGCCCATTTCATTTTGTAAACTAGTAACATGTCTTGTAAATATAAATTACATTATTATTGTAAACAACATCAGCATGATATTTTATTCAATATACATTATGATTTCAGCATGTCAGGCCATACAGTCAACCAGTTTGTAGCGTCTCGGTTCGGTTCATTCGGGTTTACGGGTGGACCGGGAAGGGATGTTACAAATTTTGGTATCAGAGCCCTAGGTTTAGTTTCCGCGGGCTTGCATTCATAAATCAGTATAGTGTACATGCCATGACTACCCTGATGAACTAAGCAGTTGTTGTTCGTTTAGGAGGATGTCTCAGGAAGGTGAGAGCGAGTCACACGCCTCCAGAGCAGTGGAGGGTGAGGCTCCAGTAGCACCAGGTCAAGCCAGAGCAGTGGAGGGTGAGGCTCCAATAGCACCAGGTCAAGAGGTGTTGTTAAAGCAACTTGCAGATACTTTTAGACAGATTGCAGGGGTGATACCTCAAGCACCAATAGTAGTAGAAAGAGAAAGAAAGCCCCCACTAGAGAAGCTTCGAAAATACGGGGCGAAAGAATTCAGTGCTAACAAGGATGATAGTCCAGAAATAGCTGAGTATTGGTTAGATGGGACATCGAGCGTTCTGGAACAATTACAATGTACACCAGAGGACAAGTTGGTTTGTGCCACATCATTGCTCATAGATGAGGCATATACATGGTGGAATACTGTTCAGCAGCGAGTATCAGCAGAGCAGCGTACATGGCAATTCTTCTTGGATGAATTCAAGAAAAAGTTCATCACAGAGGCTTACCTAGATGCGAGAAGGAAAGAATTCTTATACCTGAGGCAGAACAGAATGTCAGTTTCGGAATATGAAAGAGAATTCACCAGGCTTAGCAGATATGGTAAGGGGATAGTGGCTACAGAAGCCGAGAGGTGTAAAAAGTTTCAGGAAGGCCTGAACGATGAGATTCAGATGGGAGTGGTAGCTTCCAGATTCAGAGAGTTCTCAGCTTTGGTAGAGGCAGCTCAGGAGATAGAGCGAATTCAGGCCAGTCAGCGTACCAGACGCCAGCGGTCTCAGCAGAGGAGAGACCAAACTCAGAGTGCACCCAGTACCTATCAGTCAGAAAGCAAGAGATTCAGAGGTGCTAGTAGTTCAGCTAGTTCTAGACCTTCCTTTAGCCAAGGCGTAGCTAGGGGTGCTAACACGCCAGCGGTATCAGTTGTGGCTAGTTCTGCTGGTGGTAGTCGAGGTTCAGGCAGAGGAACTGGTAGAGGCACCAGTAGAGGTGCAGAGTCAGCCGGTTATACTTTTCCACCTTGTGAGCATTGTGGCAGACGGCATGGTGGAGATTGTTGGTTGGTTACTGGTAAATGTTGGATATGCGGAGCATCAGACCATCAGAAGGAGGATTGTCCGAAGAGGGCAAAAGTTCCTATATAGTTCATAGCAGGCAGAGGGAGAGGTGAGAGCTCCGGAGGGCAGAGACAGCAATCAGAGACTGTGGACAGACCCGATACAAGAGGTCCAGCCAGGGTCTATGCTATGCGAACCAGGGAAGATGAGGAAGCTCCAGATGTAATAGTTGGTGAGTTTTCTTTATGTGATCATACAGTTTCTGCTTTAATTGATCCTGGATCATCTCATTCATACATTAGTGTACCTAAACCTTGGGTTAAAGGGTTAGCAGTTGCACATGTGAGTCAAGGTATGGTAGTTACTAATCCATTAGGCGATGTAGTAAAAACTCATACAGTGGTCGAAGGATGTCCAATTGTTATTCATGGAAAAGAGTTTCCAGGAGATCTGATGGAGTTGCCATTTAGAGAATTTGATGTTATTCTAGGTATGGATTGGCTATCCAGACATCAGGCTATAGTTGATTGTGCAAAGAAAACGGTGACACTATATACAACAGCAGGGGAGGAAATTATAATAGTCGGGAAGCGGCGAGATTTTCTGGGTAATGTGATATCAGTCATGGCAGCAAAGAGATTAATTCAGAAGGGTTGTGAAGCATACTTGGTATGTGCATTACAAGCAGAGAAAGGACAGTTAAAAGTGCAAGATATACCAACAGTGTGTGATTATCCAGATGTATTTCCAGAAGAGTTACCAGGGTTACCACCAAGGAGGAAAGTGGAGTTTACCATAGATGTCTATCCTGGAGCAGCACCAGTATCAATTGCATCTTATAGAATGGCACCAGCAGAGTTAAAAGAGTTAAAGATTCAGCTGCAGGAGTTATTGGATAAAGGCTTTATCAGACCCAGTGTATCACCTTGGGGAGCACCGGTATTATTTGTAAAGAAGAAAGATGGATCATTCAGACTGTGCATTGACTACAGACAACTGAACAAACTGACAATCAAGAATAAGTATCCATTGCCTCGAATTGATGATTTGTTTGATCAGCTAAAAGGTGCAGGTATGTTTTCTAAGATCGACCTTAGGTCGGGATACCATCAGTTGCGGATAAAGGAAGAAGATATCGCTAAGACTGCATTTAGGACCCGATATGGGCACTATGAATTTTTAGTCATGCCATTCGGTCTCACAAATGCACCAGCGGTTTTCATGGATCTCATGAACCGCGTGTTTCATTCATATCTGGATCAGTTTGTGGTGGTGTTTATAGATGACATTTTGGTCTACTCCAAAGATAAGGTCGAACATGATAAACATTTGCGGATTGTACTTCAGACACTGAGGGATAAACAGCTGTATGCCAAGCTCAGTAAGTGTGAGTTTTGGCTGGAAGAAGTTTCTTTCTTAGGACATGTGGTGTCATCTGAGGGTATCAGAGTGGATCCTAAGAAGATTGAAGCTATTGTTGATTGGAGACCACCCAGAAATGTCACAGAAGTTCGAAGTTTTCTGGGTTTAGCCGGTTATTACAGAAGGTTTGTAAAGGGATTCTCTATCATTGCATCACCTTTAACAAGATTATTGAAGAAAGCAGTTGTATTCCAATGGGATGATAGATGTCCGCAGAGTTTTGACATTTTGAAGAAAAAGTTGACTGAAGCACCAGTGTTGACCCAACCAGTGTCAGGTAAAGACTTTGAGATTTACAGTGATGCCTCTCATACTGGGTTAGGATGTGTACTCATGCAAGACAGGAAAATGGTAGCTTATGTCTCCAGACAGTTAAAGCCACATGAATTGAATTATCCAACCCATGATTTAGAATTGGCAGCCATTGTTCTAGCATTCAAAGTATGGCGACATTATCTGTACGGTGAAAAGTGTTACATTTACACAGATCATCAGAGTTTAAAGTATTTACCGACACAGAAAGATTTGAATTCAAGACAACGGAAGTGGATGCAGATTCTGGATAATTATGATTATGTCATTAATTACCATCCGGGCAAAGCTAACATGGTAGCTGATGCCCTTAGCCGGAAATCATTGTTTGCTTTGAGAGCAATGAGAATTAGCATGGAGTTGCAACAGCAGGGAGTTATTCTAGCACAGATGCAAGTACAGCCATCTTGGGTTCAAGAAGTTGCAGAAGCACAGGAGAAAGATGCACAAACAGCACTATGGGTGAAACAAGTACAGGAAGATCATGGTGGAAAATTCAGATTGGATAACAGTGGAGTATTGTTTTATGAAGACAGAGTTGTTGTACCGCAGATAGGGGAGCTTAGACAAAAGATTCTACATGAAGCTCATAACAGTCCATACACAATGCAACCAGGTAGTACCAAGATGTATCACGATTTGAAGAAAGGTTATTGGTGGCCGGGTATGAAGAAAGACATCGGAAATGTTGTAACAAGATGTTTAACATGTCAACAAGTAAAAGCAGAACATCAATTGCCAGCTGGGTTACTTCATCCAGTAACAGTGCCAACATGGAAGTGGGATCAGATCACGATGGATTTTGTTACTGGATCACCTCAGACGCAGCGGAAGCATGATGCAGTATGGGTGATCGTGGACAGATTAACTAAGTCCGCACACTTCCTACCAGTTCGGATGGACTATTCTCTAGACAAGTTAGCAGACATTTATGTTAGCGAAATAGTTCGACTACATGGAGTTCCATCATCCATTATATCTGATCGTGATCCAAGGTTTACATCGAAGTTTTGGGGTAAACTGCAGGAAGCATTAGGAACGAAATTGCATTTCAGTACTGCATTTCATCCTCAGACAGATGGCCAATCAGAGAGAGTAATTCAAATCCTGGAAGACATGATGAGATCATGTGTTATAGAATTTGAAGGCAGTTGGGACAGATATGTACCTCTCATGGAATTTGCCTACAACAACAGCTATCAATCGAGCATTAAGATGGCACCATATGAAGCATTGTATGGTAGACCATGTAGGACACCTGTGTGTTGGACAGAACTGAGTGAGAAGAAGATTTTGGGTCCAGATTTGGTTAGAGAAACAGAAGAGAAAGTGGAAATCATCAGAAAACGACTGAAAGAAGCAAGTGATCGACAGAAGTCTTATGCTGATTTAAAGAGAAAGGATATTGAGTACTCAGTCGGTGATAAGGTATTTCTGAAAGTTTCACCATGGAAAAAGATCCTAAGGTTTGGATGAAAGGGTAAGCTTAGCCCTAGGTTCATTGGTCCATACGAGATTCTTGAACGTGCAGGACCAGTAGCCTATCGCCTAGCGTTACCTTCAACCTTAGATCGGATTCATAATGTCTTTCACGTATCCATGTTAAGGAGATACAGATCAGACCCATCACACGTGTTATCAGCAGAAGAGATTGAAATTCAGCCGGATCTCACTTATGAAGAAGAACCTGTTCAGATCCTAGCCAGAGAAATTAAGGAATTGCGGAACAAGAAAATAGCATTGGTAAAAGTTCTTTGGAGGAATCATAAGACAGAAGAAGCAACTTGGGAATCTGAAGAAACCATGCGACAACAGTATCCACAATTGTTCACAACAGGTAAACTTCGGGACGAAGTTTTTATTTAGGAGGGGAGAATTGTGACATCCTACCGAGTCGAGTCTTTGCAGAGAGTCGAGTAGTCGAGTTGAGTCGAGTTGAACCAAACCCGGTTGGGGTAGAATGAGATTATAAGTGGACTTACTTGAGTGAGAGAAAAAGATCAAAGCATATGGGTGAGGATTTATTTGCATTAAAAGATCAAGCTTGGGTCTTAAGTCGTAACCTGTTGACAATTGAGGTACCACTTAGGAAGTTTCACATAAAAATTCATTGATATTTTGATGGCCTACCTGTAATAACCATTTCACTTTCCCATTTTCATCTTTATCTTCATCTTCTTCATTTTCTTCCTTTCCTCTTCCACCTTCCTTTCAATTTTCATGGTAGTTAAGCCTTAACTTCAACTTCTCTTCTATCCAAGTAAGTAAACCTTCTTAAAGTTGATAATTGAATCATTTGGTGCTATTTTTAGAATATTCATAAGAATTCTTATTTATAGGTGAAGTGAGTTCAAAGGTAGTAGAAAAAGGAAGTTAAAGAAGAGCTCAAGCTTTTTAGAGTAAAGGTTTGATATCTCTTTTCATTTACCATTTTCTTTGCATGAGAATTTATGTGGTGTGTTGCTAATGAGACAATATTGCTTCATTTTGAGTGGGAGGACTGGTAATGGTGAGAAAACAGGGGAGGAATTGAATAAATGAAGTAAATAGTGAGTTTATGCTGAAACAGGTTTTGCTGGAAATTTTACCAGTAAATTCATCTTGATTTTGACCCCATTTAATGATGGAATTAGGAAGTGTCATAGAAGAGTTATTTGTTCCTCTATGTGTTATCTTTACATGGGTTTTTGAATCATCCAAATCGGAGTTGTATATTGAGAGATATGACCAAAAGAGTACAGACTGTGCAGGCTGGAGAACGCGACGCGCGCGCGCGAATTGCATGACGAGCTCGCGTTGCACGTCTCGCGCTCGCGAATTTGCTCTGCGCGCTCGCGACTTTCACCTGAAACACACTGACTCTCATTTGGCACTTCTTGCGCTCGCGACTTTGCACTGCGCGCTCGCGACTTGTGCCCGCAACCTCACTGACTCTCATTTGGCACTTCTCGCGCTCGCGACTTTGCACTGCGCGCTCGCGACTTGTGCCCGATACTCACTGACTCTCACTTTTGCATCTCGTGCTCGCGACTTTGCAAGGCGCGCTCGCGACTTGTGTTTTCATGCACTTTTGGACTTCATTTTCAATGCAATTGGATTCCTTTGCTCAACTTGTATGCCTCCAATCATTTTAAAACAAAAAGACAACATTAGAACATGGATCAAAACAACATGCAAGCATGCAAATGATGTGAAATCAAATAAACATTATGATTTATGAAGTTATGAACTATTAATATGATGTTGTGTTATATTATTGACATACCAACATTATGCTCCATTGAGGTTAGGTAGAAACCACTTAGATAAGGCTATGTCGCGACATAGGATAGCAGATCTGCACCCCATACAGTTTGGTACTCCGGCTAAAGGCCGTTGAGTGGATATGATTATGTATGGGCCATAGCAGCCAAGCATACAGTATTCATCCAGTTTCATATAGTTTTTTGTTGGCTCAAGGGTCAAAATGCTTATCTCGGATTTTGATGATTATTACAAAACAAATAAATTTAAATTATATTATTTGTGCTAATTTTATTTTATGCAGAATTTCTTTGGAAAGAAATTATACAAGGCAAGTCCTACATTGAGAGTGAAGATTTCGAAGATCCTAGTAATCTAGGCATTTAGGAAACTTTGTAGGATAGAGAGAAAGGTTACATATGAGCACAAAAATCTTTTTCTCTCTCAAAAGTATTTTCGAAAATTAGATTTTTTTTTAAATAAATTCCTTTATTGTATTTTCGAAAATATTTCTTTAATTGGATCGAAATACTATTTTAAGTAATTATAGCATTCAGTAGACAGTGTTCCATGAAATGTTATATCCATTAATGTTTAGTGTTTTATAATTTTTTTATTACACCTATCCCATCACTTATCTTTGCCTTGTTCCCTGCTTTTATTGTCATTTTGTATTAAACAATTAATCAAATAGTTATTTGTACCGAACACTTTTATTTTAAACCACTATATAAACAATTAAAACACTAACAATTAATATTTAACAGCTAACCATCAGTACAACAATTGACAGCTATTAAAATAGCAACAACTATTAGAACAACTAAAATTGCCCAAGCAGACCCTTAATATTTGTAACAGCTTTTAGAGATTAGGGAGCGTTTCACCAAGGGTTCAATTCCTAATGTTTAGCGTTTTAGATTTTATCTTTTGACACTCTTACCTATTGTTTTTTCCTCTATTTTTAAGGCTTAAAATCTAGGTATTCTACTTGCCATAACATTCTTTTTGAATTTGGTACTCTTGTTATTTATTTGATTTTTATTTCTCAAATTTTAAAGGAATATATGTCATTTTAATTATTTTACTATTTTATTTCTTATTGTCTTAAAATAAGGACAAGAGCATGTTGTTAAAATTAAAAAAGAAATTTATTTTTATAATATCATATTTTACTTAAGGGCATGTTCAGTAATACTAATTGTTATAGTAACTGTTAACTATTCTAATAGTTGTTAGCTGTTTTAGTAACCGTTAACTATTATCTGTTAGATGTTAATTGTTAATTGTTAATTGTTAACCATTAATTGTTTATGCAGTGGTTTAAAGCAAAAATGTTTAATAAAAATAAATGTTTGATTAGCTGTTAGAATTAACATGATAAAAAATGAAATTAGAACATTGACTTAGAATTGAAGTAGACTAATTAATAAAAAAAAAGAAGAGTATACATGTATACAGTGACAAGTGTTAAATTATTATCATTTTTTTTTAATTTTTTTCTATAACAAAAGATTATTTTTTATAAAATTAAAATGAAAAGACGAGAAATTTCTTTTTTAATTTTAACAACATGCTCTTGTCCTTATTTTAAGACAATAAGAAATAAAATAGTAAAATAATTAAAATGACATATATTCCTTTAAAATTTGAGAAATAAAAATCAAATAAATAACAAGAGTACCAAATTCAAAAAGAATGTTATGGCAAGTAGAATACCTAGATTTTAAGCGTTAAAAATAGAGGAAAAAACAATAGGTAAGAGTGTCAAAAGATAAAATCTAAAACACTAAACATTAGGAATTGAACCCTTGGTGAAACGCTCCCTAATCTCTAAAAGCTGTTACAAATATTAAGAGTCTGCTTGGGCAATTTTAGTTGTTCTAATAGTTGTTGCTATTTTAATAGCTGTCAATTGTTGTACTGATGGTTAGCTGTTAAATATTAATTGTTAGTGTTTTAATTGTTTATATAGTGGTTTAAAATAAAAGTGTTCGGTACAAATAACTATTTGATTAATTGTTTAATACAAAATGACAATAAAAGCAAGGAACAAGGCAAAGATAAGTGATGGGATAGGTGTAATAAAAAAATTATAAAACACTAAACATTAATGGATATAACATTTCATGGAACACTGTCTACTGAATGCTATAATTACTTAAAATAGTATTTCATGGACCATAGAGAGTCAGCTTACAACTGCTGCAGTTCATCTGTAGAAGACTCAGTCTTCAGGGTAGCTACTCATTTTAATGTGTATCTTTTGTCTAGCCTTTTCATGGCATGTACAGGGCACACAGTTGGGCCCATTTCATTTTGTAAACTAGTAACATGTCTTGTAAATATAAATTACATTATTATTGTAAACAACATCAGCATGATATTATATTCAATATACATTATGATTTCAGCATGTCAGGCCATACAGTCAACCAGTTTGTAGCGTCTCGGTTTGGTTCATTCGGGTTTACGGGTGGACCGGGAAGGGATGTTACAATTTTTCTTTGACAAAGTATAAAGACGTGAATGAGTTATACACGACTTATTCAATGAACTGCCTATAAAAGGAGGCAAACGAAGCTCATTTAAGCACAGCACAACACACCAACAGACACAGCAGAAAGACGAAAGAAATGTAGAGAGAGTTAGTTATTTAGTTTTAGGAAGGGTTTCCTAAAACTAAGGAGAGTAAAATAGTGAGGAAATTATTTTGGAGTGTTTTTGGGAACCACTTTGTGTGCCACTATTTTTGTATTACTCTCTTTGTAAGCCTACTATTTTTAAATAGTGGAAGAATGATTCGGAGTTTGTCCCGTGGACGTAGCCCTAAACAGTTAAGGGTGAACCACGTAAATTTCTGAGTGTCACAACTTTACTTTTCCGCTGCGTTAATTTTCTCTTAATTCTTTGTGAGGGCTCAACAACTGATATTAGAGCTGAAGCAAGTGGTACCTGAGGCCCAGCAAGTGGTATCAGAGCTGATTCCTAACATAAAGTTGTTTCCTTAAATTTAAAACCAACCTTACTTATAATGGATTATCAGGTATGATTAATTACAGTGCAGGATGAATTTAATTAATGGTGTCATATATTGAAAAGTAAAATGAAGTCTAATAAAATTAAATAAAATAAAAGTGCAAACAAAAATTACAAATTCTCTTGACCATTGGAACTCCATATGTTAGGAGATTAACACTATCGAAACTCCAATTGTTTTTACAAATTCTCTATATGAAGTTATTTCTATTCCATGATATGAATAGGAAATTAGACGGGCCAAAATTATGTTCTGCAAATAAAATACATTTTATTGAATTTTTTACTACTAATTCATGGCCATGGCTACAATACACTCACTCATGTATGCAAATTAATAATTAAATCTATAACAATTTGACAAAAACTACAGTTTTTTCAAACTTAATATGTACCAAGTGAACAGTCTAAAATCTAATTATTTTAATTTCATCAATCAAAACAGCCTAATCTTTTTTTATAGATTTTTTTTTTCACAGAGAAATAAATTAGAAATAGAGAGGAGAACTGAAAATTAAAAAAAAAAATGGAAAACTCTATTAATAAATGTAAAACTTCATAATAGCTAATATTAAATGATAGAATCAAAATTTCAAGAATGAAAGGATAAATTTTGCCTTAATGAGATTGAGAAATAATATAAAATGATAGAAGCCAAATTCACTTACGCTGTTTTCAATGCTTGCTTTTTGTTGCTTTACTTCATTTAAATTTACTAATTATGGGTTACGCTTACCTTCATTTTTTCTTTGACTTTTGATTAGAAACTGAGTATTACTCCTCCCTAATGTAAACACAATTCTAAATATCTAACCAATTTTAAATTTGCATTATTTTGTTGCCAATGGAAACAATCATGACTAACTAAAATTCGACAATGGAGCAATCTCATGTGCTAAAATTCATGAATACTTATTCGGTTATAGGTCCTGTAGTTATTTTATGGCTCAATATATAAATTCATCATCTTTCTTATTACGAAAAAATTTTATAGTATCATTAGCTTTCACTTTAATCTATTGAGCACTTCAATTTATAAAACTTTGAAAATTATTATATCAAAAGTTATACTAATCACATATCAAATCAATATTTTGCATATAAAAAATTAAAAACTTTAAAAATTGTTACAATTAACTTGACCAAATGTGAGATTATTATAAAAATTGAAATTTAGAGTGCCACAAAGACGATTTTATAAAGTCCAAAATGCCACAAACTTCTTTTTTTTTTTTTTTTTTTTTTTGTTAAACTTCAAAAATTAAATTATGTACTCGGCGATTATTTTATTTCTGACACGTACGACTCACTTTTCAATAGGGAAAAAATGCCATAAAAAATCTAAAATATGATAGATTAGAAATAATAAAACCGATGCTTCTTTTATTAATTACCTTCTTTAATTTTCTACTTTCTAGATTTTAGAATATTAAAGTAATAAGGAAGCAAAGTTCGTATAGAATATCGTAATATATATATATATATATATATATATATATATATATATATATATATATATATATATATAAAAAGAAATAGCTGAAATTATATATTGTCCTCTTATAAGTTAATGTCAAGTATAAAATGTTTGTATTCAACATTTATGCACGTGCCTTGTCAAGTATAAGGAAGCAATTTTCTTCAATATTTCATATTCCAGCAAAATATATTTCAGTAAATCTATCTTTGCATCCTCACAGCAAAACACATCTTATTACATCTCAATTGCACAAAAACACAGAAAAACCCTCTCTCCTACAAACACAAAAGAAGATAAAATTAAACCTGAAAATTTTCCAAATGCACAAAAACATCAAGCTTCCCGATCGTCCCTCTCCCACACTACAATCAAGTGATTGAAGAGTGTATTTCCATTGAGACCAGAAATCAATCATTGCCATGGCAACCTCTCTGGACTCTCAAAATCCTCTTTCCTCCACAACACAAAGCTCTTCTTCTTAACCAAGTCAAGAAACAAGAGAAAAAGTAACCTATATAATAAAGTACTGAATATTAAATTTTTGCCTACATCTCATATTTAAAGTAGATGATTCATCTAAAAACTGGACTTTACTTTTTTTCTACTATCAACAATATGTAATTTCTTTAGAACTGAAATCTTACAATCCAAACTTTCCAAATTACCTATTAAAAATAATGATTATTTATAAACAATCAAACACAAATTACAAACTTGAAAAACGAAATTCAAAGTTGATAATCAAGAGAGTACATAGTAAATTACTCACCAAGAACATGCAATTAAAGGCCAAAGACAGAAAGTGAAATCAAAAAGAGAGCAGAAAGAAGCAAAACATTTAGGAGATAAGAGTAAATTGAAGAAAACTTGAGTAAAAAAGAGAGATAACAAATAAATTCAAGGAATAAAACAGAGAAGAAAAGCGAGAAACAGAGAAGGAAGGAAAAAAAATGGAAACCATCTGTCTCTCCAACACTATGCATCATTAACATGTGTCTTAGCTTTTGACAAATATGTGAAAAAATTAAAACAAAAATTAAAAACACATAATTTGAATTTACAAACTTTGGGTTCAATGATAACTACAGATACCATTACACCAAACTCATACGTTTAAATTTTTCTACTACCAAACTATACACGACATGCTCAAACAGAAGAGGTGGGCACTGATGAGCAGTGCAACTCCCCCGTTTTAGTATATATATAAATTTTTTGGAGTCAATCTTTTGTTTCTAATATTTACTCTAATCAATTTCAATTTGATTAGAAAGAAATTTTGAAATACTTTTGTAGGAAATATTTTTTAAGAAAAATTTTGAAAATTATTAGATATATTAATAAAATAATGGAGCATAAAGAACTAAAAGATAATGTCGGACAACATGATTTTTTATTTTCAAAATTAAAAATATTTCAAAAACAGATTTGGTTAGTAATATAAGTCTAAAAATTTAAATGCACACTGAGCCGTAATCTAGTGGTGTAATCTAGTGGTAAGTACAAATACGTTCCGACAATAGATCTGAATTCAAATCCCTCTCCTTCGATATCCAAAAAAAGAGTCTAAAAAATTTAAATGAATATTTATTTTCAAAAAACCAACAGAGTAAGGACCTGTGTCATGGACGGATGGATTTGAGTGCTTAATATTTTTTTGAAGCCCATATTTAACTTTCTTATATAAGTACTAACCACTATATATATATATATATCTTGTGGACTCTGATAGAAGCCCGTAACCATCCTAGTCCCCAAAGTGGAACTACTTGTATAAAGTTTAAAATAAAAATAATAATTTTGATTTCCAACCATTGATCTGATCGTCTCAACGAATCCTAATGGTAGTGGAATTTTCATGATTGGGACGTTTTTATTGACCAGTTCATGGATGACAGAATATCATAACATCTTAGCTGAAGAGTCGCTATAAATATGCATTACCATATTACCCCCCCTAACTTAATTTTTGTATATATGAAAATATTATTTTGATTATTTTGAAAGAAAATTTACGACAATTTATCATTTATTCATTTTGTAGCTTAATTTGATTTTTCCAGCCTTATTATTTATTTTACCTTTTTATTTCTTTTCTTTTACATATCATCTAATTACAAATTTTTAAAAATATTTTACTACCAAATGCTAATAAATTTAGCCACCCTCAACGTGACCGAAACCCAAAACAAAACCAAAAAGACTTGTTCAATCCAAGTTTGACCAATCGCAGTGAGACAATTTTTTAATTCTTTATTGGAAGTGACATATATTATTAATATAAAAGTATAAATAAAACTTAATAATATTTCTTATTTTGTTTAAAACAGAAACAAGTCTAGGACAAAGGGAATATCACATTCGTAGAAAAACAATTAATTGATAATTTAAAAATAATAACCATAATTATTAATTTGATCTATTTTTTCATATCCGTAAATTCAAGTTTTAATTCATAACAGCACAATTTATATTATTGAAAATACGTTCTGAATAGCACAAGTAATCCACAGAAGTCAAGAATTAAAATATTTTATAGATCAAAATTATTAATTTTGAAATAATAAGAAATAAAAGTATAGTAAAGCAACTTCATGGGTTAATTTTATAATTAATGCTCCATTTGTTTCCGTAAAGGAAAATAATTTGCTGAAAAAATATTTTCCAAATGACTTATTTTCCGTTGTTTCGTTGTAATATTGAAAATTAATTAAAAATATTAAAGTATTTATCTCATAAGACCATAAAATATATTAATAATAATAGAAATTTTATAATTTAAAAGTTTTATTGTTAAATATGAAAAGAATGCAAAAAAAAAAGTATAAATTATGAAAGCCGGGCCATTGGTGCTAGCCACTGATGGTGGTCGTCGGTGGTAAACGATGATTAATAAATAAAAAATATATAAATTTATAAGGTCTGTCAATATTCGAAAAATGTTTTACTCTTTCGAAAGTAGAAATTATTTTCTTTAAAAAAATGATTTAAACGTCCCAAACATTATGGAAAATATTTTTCCTGTAAATTATTTTACAGAAACAAGGAGAAACGAACGGAACCTAGACCTTCATTTGATTTCAATTTCATTCCCAAAAAGAGCCAAACAGACCTTAAAAACTTTTCCAATAGTACCCAAAAATAAACTGATAAAGGATGATTTATTATTTCTCTAATACTCTTATATAAATGACATGACAGCTTAATTCTGAAATCAAAGTCGGAATTCTAAATCAAGAAACTCTGAAAACTAAATTCATATAAAATATTCAAGAAAACACGCATAAACCACTAAAAACCAACTGGGGGTGCATCCTGAGACGAAACTTACCTGCAAAATCAGGATTCAAAACTTCAAATCGCCACAGCTGGATGGTTTCCGAGCATAGAAACACCTATACTGTAGAGAATGTTGTTGGATACAGAAATTAATACTGCTGTATGAAAAATTAACTAATCTCATACAGTATTAATTAACTGTAATTAATGGCATCAAAATGCAAAAAACAAGAACGGATTAATATCATATATATTGAAGATCTGGCAAAGATCTTCATCCCTTCTCCTTGTTCCATCTGTTACATCTTCAAGAATCAGGATCCTCCATTATTGAACAAGAGAGAGGAAACAAACCATCTCTATCATAAATTGACCTACAGCAGTCTCTGTCACTTAAAAATCCATCAATTTATAAATCTTTTTCAAAGAAGCAACAGGTAGTAATAAAAAACAGAGAATTGGATTTTTGGACTATACTGGGGAGCTCCATTGGAATTTGAGGGGTCATTTCAGGGTTTCAATTTGGGATGATGAGGATGATCGATCACCTGCAAATTCAAATTCGCCCATTAATGCCCAAATTTCTACTCTGCTCATCGCTTCCTTATTTATAGGGAGAGGCGTGGGCGTGGGCGTGGTTTGGTTTTTTGTGCTTTATCAGCCGCGTACTTGCTAGCTGTGATCGACACCCCTTTTTCAGGACTTTTTTTTTTTTGGAAAAAATAATATTCAGTAATTTTTTAATCAAAATAATAATATTATTATTATTAATATTATAAAAAATACCTCAGGGGATCCATGCTAAACCCATGTCGTCGAATCCTGATTGATCGTATTTGTTATTGATCTTTCAACCACTTTGCTGCCCTCTTCCATGCATAATTTATCTTTAGATAATATTTCATCCGTTCCGTTCCATTTGGTTGTAGATTTTTGAGAGTTTATTAATTATTTTTTTAATTTTATTTATATTTATAGGTGTTTTGTAGCAAAATTAATAGGCAATTTTTAATTTTAAGACGCGCAATTTAGACATTCTACTATATATTTTTAGAAAATAAATATATTTTTAATCCTTATTAATTCTAACTGTGCCACTGCACATCTACAATAAAGGGAATGTATAAACGAGAAAATAAAAGAAATCCACATTTTTTATTCCATTTTTACTATAATAGGATTGGCAATTTTTTTTATACATGTAAATTGCATAATAGTGAATTTTCCCTAAGTGACAATTGAGTTGCTTATACTAAGTTCATGAAATCAAACCTCAACAAAGAATATATAATTAATCAAGAAACAATTAATTTGATTTGGTTGATTATTTGATAATTAATTGATGCTAATTAAGACTGATGATCTCATTTTCCCTATTTTTTAATAATTTAGTCCATACTCTTTTACTTTAATATCAATTTTATCCAAAAGCTAAGGTGCATGCAATTACGCAAGCAAAATAACATGACGTGAAGAATAAGTACATGGAACTATAAATGATACATTCACTCTCCCAATAAATTTGCATTATTAAATTGATTTCT
The DNA here is from genome assembly GCF_041381405.1 of Jatropha curcas. Classification (NCBI taxonomy): domain Eukaryota; kingdom Viridiplantae; phylum Streptophyta; class Magnoliopsida; order Malpighiales; family Euphorbiaceae; genus Jatropha; species Jatropha curcas. The sequence goes on from NC_143158.1 coordinate 25,950,308, forward strand.
AAAATTTAAAATTCGAGCGATCTTAATTGTTGTAATAGTTGTTAGTAGAAAATTTTAAGTAAACTCATTGTACCACATAAGTCATAAATTCAATCAATAAAATAAAGTCACATCATCAGCTTGCTTTTTTTCTAGCTTATCTATTAATTCTTTCATGTTTTCTATTTGATTAGAGATAAAAAAAAAAACCTAGTTGCGTTGTTTCATTAAATGGGTCTATAGTCTATTTAAGAATTTCTCAGCAAGTAGTTGTTCTCCTGGCAGTAGTTGTCAGCTATTAGCTTCTGGTTGGTTATATAGTAATTTTAAATTAGAAGTGTTAGTAAAAATATACCGTTAATTAGTTGTTTAACTTAAAATAACAAAAAAGTATATTAGCTGTTTAATTGGCCGAATTGGAAAAAAAAACAATAGGTATAATGTCAAAAAAATTTAACTAATCTCTATAAAACGCAAAACGCTACAGTTTTTAACATTTGATAAAAAGCTAATTCAACTTCTAAAGTTATAATAAATATGATGTTACCGAATAGTACAAATAAAAATAGAATTCTAATTAGCTCAAAAGTTGTTGCGGAAAACAAGCTTTCATTAATCAATTCAACTAACCATAGGTGATTAGATTGAAGAAAGGAATCTCCACCCTCTTATTATTGCCAATGATATCATATGGAAAACAAATCCCTTGGCTAATTAGATAAATTATAAATCCAAAGTTTTATAATAAGCCCATTGGAAAAAGAAAAGTGAAAGAAGAATGTTGGAGGATTAATAAAATTAGTACATTTAACTCTTTGTCTACACAAAAAATAGACATAACAAGATTTCTGGTGCTAAAGCGTTTATTCCAAGTCTTTTTACCTTGTGCTGGAGTCTCAATTTCAAGTGAGGTTCTATCTTATTTGTACAAAATCATTAAATGAATTGTAATTATAGGGCTTCCTTCTCTTGTAGAATTGTCATTCCGAATCTCAATTCAATTGTTTTTTCTAATTATGAGAATGGAAATGTTTTTAAACTCAAGATATCAATTATTTGATTTTCCTTTTATACATTTAGAAAAGATTTAGGGTTCTTGGAGGGTTTTGAGGGTAAGGTTAAATTATTAGATTGTATGGGAAGAAGATTTGAAGGAGAGCTAGAGAAGTGTTTTGATCATTATTTGAAGGGTTTAAAACCTCCAAAATCCCATATTTCTCAATCCACTAAATTAGAGGATTGGAAAGAAATAAAATTTTTTGTTTCTCATATTGCTCATCATATTTAATCTCATTGAAAATTTAGTTTAAGAAGAATTATTTCAATAATTATATATTAATATTTTATTAGAGAAAATAGTTCTAACCAATTTATATATCTAAAATAAAAATTTCATGGGAGGATATTTTTATAATATCATATTTTACTTAGGGCATGTTCAGTAATACTAATTGTTATAGTATCTGTTAACTGTTCTAATAGTTGTTAGCTGTTTTAGTAACCGTTAACTATTATCTGTTAGATGTTAATTGTTAATTGTTAACCATTAATTGTTTATGCAGTGGTTTAAAGCAAAAATGTTTAATAAAAATAGATGTTTGATTAGCTGTTAGAATTAAAATGATAAAAAATGAAATTAGAACATTGACTTAGAATTGAAGTAGACTAATTAATAAAAAAAAGAAGAGTATACATGTATACAGTGACAAGTGTTAAATTATTATCATTTTTTTTTAATTTTTTTCTATAACAAAAGATTATTTTTTATAAAATTAAAATGAAAAGACGAGAAATTTCTTTTTTAATTTTAACAACATGCTCTTGTCCTTATTTTAAGACAATAAGAAATAAAATAGTAAAATAATTAAAATGACATATGTTCCTTTAAAATTTGAGAAATAAAAATCAAATAAATAACAAGAGTACCAAATTCAAAAAGAGTGTTATAGCAAAGTAGAATACCTAGATTTTAAGCCTTAAAAATGGAGGAAAAAACAATAGGTAGGAGTGTCAAAAGACAAAATCTAAAATGCTAAACATTAGGAATTGAACCCTTGGTGAAACGCTCCCTAACCTCTAAAAGCTGTTACAAATATTAAGGGTCTGCTTGGACAATTTTAGTTGTTCTAATAGTTGTTGCTATTTTAATAGCTGTCAATTGTTGTACTGGTGGTTAGCTGTTAAATATTAATTGTTAGTGTTTTAATTGTTTATATAGTGGTTTAAAATAAAAGTGTTCGGTACAAATAATTATTTGATTAATTATTTAATACAAAATGACAATAAAAGCAGGGAACAAGGCAAAGATAAATGATGGGATAGGTGTAATAAAAAAATTATAAAACGCTAAACATTAATGGATATAACATTTCATGGAACACTGTCTACTGAATGCTATAATTAATTAAAATACTATTTCGATCCAATTAAAATATTAAATACTACTTCAAACACTGCTGCCAATCAGAGCCTAAATTTCCGAATAATCTAATCAATAGACATAGCATTTTAACTCTAGTGAGAACACTAAAAACTCTCTTCAATACTGTTGTCAAAGAGTCTCTTTAACTTTCTAATACGTCAAAATCAAACAACATGATAGTATTAAACAGTCACGTACTTTACTTCCTTTTAAATATAAAAAAATTCTATTTTCTTACTTGACCATATCTTAAATTACTTTGTTTTACTTTATTTTAGTAAACTCTCACTCTCCTCATCCAGACAAATTAAGCCTTAGAGACCAATAATAAGGTTTTTATCCAATTCATTAAGAGAAAGAAATAAAATGCTAAAACTTTTATTTTGAAAAAAAAACTTATTACGTAAGTTGCTGTTTGTTTTCGAAACACCCCGTAATTTTATTTTCAAAACTATAGAATTTTATTAAATCAAAAATCTGAATTTTTGACGGTATGAGCCGTAAATAGTGAACAATCTTAATTTGAGTTCAAGTTTTGCAAATTGAGCCCAAGCCCAAATATATTGTCGAAAATTTTGAATAGAGAACAGTTAAATTTTCGAGTAATAATATGAAAGTCCATGTCACGACCCAATTCCATGGGCCGGACCGGCATTAGGGCCCAGGTAAGCTTAAGGCCCCCGAGACCCGTAGTAAGCCTGAAACACTAAAAAAAAATTTATTATCTCAATATAATTTTAAGCATTCAGTCCATATTATTATGAAAAATAAACCTCAATATCTTATTATTTCTCAGCCCAAGCTTATCTTCTACAGCATTCTATAGTTCGAGCCGAATTTACAATACATCACATTCTAATATGGGTTTACAGAATTATTTTGTCTATGTAAATTTACAGCTAAATATGTGTAAATTCTACAACTGCGGAGTCACTAGCTCTTTGGTATACATAGCTTTTTATACGCATAATTACATAGTGAAATAATCATAGAACCAGGAAAATTTCTCTGTTGCCCTGCGCCGAAGAAACATAGCCTAAACCGGATTAAAGAAAAACTTATTTCCTGAAAAAAATAAACCAGACATGTGAGTTTTCTAAGAAGTAATATTTATTGCACAACACATGCATTCACACAAATGTATAAATATATCAATCTAGTCATCCGACTAGTTATGTGCTCACGCAACCAATCACACAAATGGCATATCACCAGCACTCACAAGTAATGTCACCTTCAATTAATCAAGCAAGTGGAAATTAGTCAGTGGCGCCACCTGAAACCCCAACGAGCCATCCTCACACATGGCTCGCCCTCTCGTACATGTGCACCAGGGAGCCGATCCCCCATACGGCCAACTGGTCTAATCCTCACTGACCAGTCCTCTCATTATTTTTCCATTCTCTCTTCTCTTTTCCATATTAACAGGAGGCAACTCGGTGGTTTCCATCCAATCTAGATCATCAAGTGCTCACAACAGGAGGCCACCCTGCGGGCTACAATCAAATCTAGATTATCAGGTGCGCAACTACAAGAAGCCATCCTGTGAATTTCCATATAATGTATATCATCAGGTGCACAAGGGGGCGCCGATCTCCCATTTTTCCGGCCGACGGTCAAGTATCATATCATAACCGGATCCATATCACAGACCGTCCTCACAAACCCATGGTGGTCCACTTCATCCCAATTCCACACAAACAAAGCACAACATATTCACAGCACAAATAATCAAACATTGCAATCAAATGCAGACATACTGATCAGTTGAACATCGTAATGCAATGCGCAATTAGACATCCATTTCTCAAATGCAAATAAATAATTAAATAAAATAAATACCATTAACAATAAACAATAATGATAATAATAAACAGTAGTAATGGAAATAAATAAATAATTAGATAATTAAATGAATAATAAAAATAATAAATAAATAATTAGATAATTAAATGAATAATAAAAATAATAAATAAATAATTAGAGCACTCTATTTATCATATATTAAGTTATCGAATTAATCTAAGTAAACTTATTAATTATGTTATTAATTAAAACTAGTCTAGGTTCTATTGAAATTTCGGCAGCATCTCCCCTAAAAATAGGACTATCTACCTGTTTAAATATCACAATAATATTATATATTTATCAATCAATGCACACAGCCCATCCGTCGGGCGATCAAATAGATAACTTTTCCCTTCCTCCATCCGAATAATAATGTCAACATTCAACTATTAATTCACAACTCATAATAACCTTCAAACATGTTCCAATAATATTATTGAACGTTCTTTGCTTCACATAAATATAATCAGCTTCTTTAGCTAATTGACAAATAAATGAAAATCCTTTATACATCTACATATAAACAGAAGTTATACCATTAAGTTAATTAGCTTCTAACTAATATAAAACTCCTTATTCAACCTTTATTTCATCATCCTTGCTTAAGTTATAAACAACATCTTTAAACATTTAATAAAATTCTAAACTAGCCACTAAGAACCAATGCTTCAATTAGATTTCAATTCCATAAATACTTCTACTAGGTAACCCAACTCACAACTTGAACGTATAACTAAAGCTTCCTAAATTTCCTTCATCTTGCCACGCAAATACAATTTCTATGTTAGTTCGTATAAAAATGGCAACGATTACCTGCAATAGCTACCCCCCTCCAAATGCAATAGGTTCTCCTTGATTTAGACTTATACATATACACACAAATTTCACTCATTTCCCATCAAAACTTAGATTCTTAACATCCTATAATCCATGTCAAGCAATGGTTTATAGAAATAATGAGATATAGCTGCTGCCATTTTAAAATTGCTCTAATTTATTATATAGAACATGCAGTAAACACATTAGCCTACACATAAAAAAAAAAAATTTCAGTTTATAGCTCATGTAATTTATTTGACAATGGTTTAAACTAATTTGCAATTACATTCTTCCAAAATTCAAGACTAACCAACTAAACATATCTGGCTATAGCTATTTCCGCAAGTTAATCAATTTAATTTATTTACAGAAGACTAAAAATGTTCTATATATGTATATATATATATATATACATAGGCTATTCTAATAACCTAATTTCCTATTATTCAAATTAATTTACTTAATTACTCTATTTAATTCATTAGTTAATCAATTCGAAATCTATAAAAAAAATTTGAGAATTGAGTGTTAGAGCGTACCGAATGAAAATCGGATGACGAATCCACAATCCAAGCGAGGAGAGGAAAAATCTGTCCATTGGGCCTCGCCGGAGGCTCGCCGGAGTGCAGCCGTCGGCCACCGTTCACGGTGGCCGGAAATCATTGTGACCCAGAAACGTGCGATTTGTACACCCCTAGAATCGAAATTTCGTCAAGGACACAAGTCCATACTCCGTTTGTTAAATCGGTGGCCCATTTGGCCTAAACCGGCGCCACCCGAAGCTTGGCGCCGCCATCAATGGTGATTTCACCACCGAAGCTTGATCGTCGGAACTGGAGGGAGGGAGACACGCGCAAGGCCAAGAAGAGTCGATTGAAAGTCTCCTCGCCGGCTGTGTCCACCGAAAACGGCGAGAATCGCCTGAAAATAGCTTTGCACGGTGTCGCGCTACTTCTAACGCGATTCCTTCTCGTTTCAAGCTCTGTTTCCGCAAAACGAGACTACAGATGGCTTCCTCCCATTGTGCTCTTCAATTTAGAGCTATGGCTCGCCGACTTTGGTGGCCGGAGGCCGGAGATCGGAGAAGAGGCAGAGAGGAGAACGTGCTGAGAAGAAGAAGGAGAGAAAGAAAAGAAAAAGAAAGAAAAAAAAAAGAAAGGCGGTTTCTAGCAAATTCTAGGCCACTCTGGTTCGATTCAAACCGGTTTGGTCCAAATCAATGGTTTGACTTGATTTTTGCTTGGTTCGCAGGTTTTCACTTGATTTTTTCAGATCCGGTTCAATTTATTTTACTTATTTTAATTAGGTTTCATAATATATCCTCCATTAACTAAATAAAACTAAAAATATAGTTAGTAATCATATTTGATTTTTAGGAAAATTAATTTATATATATACATAATAGATTAATTGCTGGACTTTCATATTATTACTTGAAAATTTAACTGTTTACGATTCAAAATTTCTTTTCGACATTTTATTTGGGCTTGGGCCCAACTCGTGAAACTTTTGGGCCCAAATTAGAATTGTTCACTGTTTTACGGTCCATACCGTCAAAATTTCAGATTTTTGATTTAATAAAATTCTAAAGTTTTGAAAATAAAATTACGGGTTGTTTCAGTCCAGCAATTAATCTATTATGTACATATGTAAATTAATTTTCCTAAAAAAAAAATCAAATCAAATATGATTACTAGCTATATTTTTATTTTTATTTAGTTAATGGAGGAAATGTTATGAAACCTAATTAAAATAATTAAAATAAATTGAACCGGTCCCGAAACTCAAATTGATTTTTCGAAAACCACACGAATAATCTGAAAACCAAATGAAAAACCTGCAAACCAAGCAAAATCGAGCCGAATTATTGAATTAGACCAAACCGGTTGGAATCGAACCGGAATGGTCTAGAAGCTCCAAGATTTTTTTTTCTTTTTTTTTCCTTTTTCTCCTTTTCTTCTTCTCCTGGGTAGGGAGCGCCAGCGCGTTCTCCCCTCCCTCCTCGTTTCCGGCCACTGCCCGGCGAGAATGATGGGTGGCGATCAATCCCTCTCATGCCGCCGGTCACGTTGTTGGTCCTTCTTCACATCGATCGATCGAGTTTCTTCCCTTGCGACGCGGTTGCCTCCTCCGACAGTGAGTCAGTGCGATTTCCGGTGAGGCTCAACGGTTTTCAGCGACTTCTGTGGCTTAGCTCGGTCGGAAAACAAGCCATAACATTTTTGATTTAATGCTTTTGACAATTTAGTCACTGGACGGAGATTTGAGGAGATTTAGATTTAGATTTCAATGTGAGTTAGATTTGGGATTTTTGACAAATTGGCGTTGAAAGGTGAAATTGATACGGGATTTGGGTTCTTTGTGAAAAATCGAGTCAGGGGCCATGGTTAGAATCAAAATCTGGGCAGTTTTGCTTTTTCCGGCCACCGTGTACGGCGACTAGCGGCGGAAGTCCGATGACCGGCCGGCGACACTCCGACGAGGCCCCGAGAGACAGAATTCTCTTCTCTTCGCGCTGATCATGGAATCGTTGCCCGATTCTCAATTGGTACGTTCTAAGACTAAATTCTCAATTTTTGTATATAAGGAACTAATTGATTAATGAATTTAATTGAGTTATTAAATAGATTGAATTGAATAATAAGAAATTAAATTATCGGAATAGCTTAAATATATATATAGACATTTATAATCTTTTTTAAATAAATTAGATTGATTAGTGTGTGTGATTGCGATAGCGAACATGATTAGTTAATTGGTTTAGGATTTTAGAATAATGTAATTGCAAATTAGTTAAACCATTGACAAATAAAATTTACATGAATTATAATTATAATTAGAAGACTTGACATGGAAATAAGAATTCACATATAGAATAGCTAGATTATTGAATCTATTATGAATTTTTGGTAAGGAAATGATGACTCGTTAGTACGATAGTAGGTATTTTTGGTCATTGGTTGAATTCTTGGTATGTTATAAAGGAAACCTTGATTGTACCGTTTAAATTGAACTATAAACTGGAATGGCGAAAGAATTAAAAAACCTGAAATGGCAGCATGCCATCTTAACTAATTAGCTTGAACAATTATTGTGGTATAATGCAAACACAGTTATAAATTAAGTTCTTGGTGGGAAATGGGTTAAGTAGCATATGATGTATGAGTTTAATCAATTACTCAAGGTTTCTTTGATATAGTGGCAGCTTCTAGTTAGAGAAAATCATGGATTTTTGCTTGAACCAAGTTTATATTGTTGGATTAAATGTGCTCTTCATAACTTGTTGCTTTGGAAGGAGGATGGGATTTTAAACTGATTGATTGCCCGACGGATGGGCTGTGTGCATTGATTTGATAAATATATAAGAATATTGTGATATTTGAGCAGGTAGATAGTCCAATTTTTAGGGGAGGTGCTGCCGAAATTTTGATAGAACTTAGACTAAATTTTAATTAACAACATAATTAATAAGTTTATTTAGATTAGTTCTATAATTTGGTACATAATTGTCACGATCCGATTCTGTGGGCCGGACTGGCACTAGAGCCCAGGTAAGCTTAAGGCCCCCGAGGCCCGTAGTAAGCCTAAACTACTCTACTAACACCAGTCACACTAATAAACAGGAACAGTAAGTCCATACAAATTAGGATACAGATATTATGCAGTTTGGCCCAATTTCAAACATCTCAATTAAAGTCAAGTTTGGGCCTAGTCATGACAAGTCACATTTATAAAATAACGCATACTGTAAAATCCAATTGAAATACACAACCCTATAACTGCGAAGTTCAACAACATTTAGGAGATGGAAAAGTGTACATATTTAATAACACAGTCTAACTCATAATAACAAAAGTTATGGATTTACTTTTTGTAGCTCTGCGAGGAAAATGACAGAGCTTCGGTTGGATCAACAGCTTCCTATTACCTGAGAAGTTTGGAAGAAAAAGGGGGTGAGTTTTGCAACTCAGTGAATAATAATAAATAATACACACCACATACAGTCACGCAAAATGCGTCCTAATATACTGAATGAACACACAACGGTCAGACATATGGCATAACATCAGCACCTACAAACAATATCATCTTCAGATAATCACAGCACGTGGTAATTAGTCAGTGGAGTCACCGAACCCCCAATGAGTCGTCCTCCCACATGGCTCATCCTCTCACATGTGCACCAGGGAGCCGATCCCCCATACTGGCCGACCGGTCTAATCCTCACTTGACCAGTCCTCTCATTGTTTTTCCGTTCTCTCTATTCTTTTCCATACCAACAGGAGGTAACCCGGTCGTCTCCATCAAATCTAGATCATCAGGCGCTCACAACAGGAGGCCACCCTGCGGGCTGCGGTCAGATCTAGATTATCAGGTGCGTCCAATAAAGAGACCAACCTGTGGTTTTCCATATCACACAGATCAAAACAGTGGGTGCACACGGGGGCGCCGATCTCCCATTTACCCGGCTAAATTTCATATCATTTTCAGGATCCATATCACATATACCATTCTCACAGACCCGTGGTGACCCACTTCATCCCAATTCCACACAAACAAATCACAGTATAGTCACAACACACATAATCAGACAATTCATCCAAATGCACAATTATATAAGTATAATTATAATGATCGAAACATAATATATATATGATAAAATACTTATAATACTTGTAAATATGTAAATGAAAATATAATGTTTATAAATAAATGTTATGCAAATGCAATGTTGATGTGCATTATTCATTATTACTCACAGTGATGGAGAGCGAGGTTCTATCTTTGATTCTGTCCTGGAGGAGCACTAGATGGACCCGGGCGATCTAAGAAATTACAAGAATGACACAAAAGAATAATTCTATCAGACAAAATATTCCTTTACCACTCTAAAAATTTTATTTTATATTCTAACTTCTCTACGTAATTTAATCTTCAGATTTAATTTCTTTTCTATAATAATTTATTTTTCTACCGAACACTATTTTATTTATTTTCTTCTAACTTGTATTTTATTTCCTACTGAAATTTATTTTATTTTTCTATCGAAATTTCTTTTATATTTCTACCGAAATTTCGGCAGCATCTCCCCTAAAATTGGACTATCCACCTGCTAAAATATCAACAATATCAAATATTTCCAAACCACACAGCCCATCCATCGGGCAATCAATCAATCAAATTTTTCCATCCTCCATCAATCTCAACATCACCACACAATTACAATTATACATTATATCTAAACTACCTTAATTAAATCAACACTAAAATTATAAATCTATTAACTACTCACAATTACTAAATTAAATTAACTAAATTAATTAACTACAAATAATAAAATTAATTAACTAAAACAATAATAAAATTACTTCAAGTAATTAAAATTATTAAAATAAATTTTTTGTTACCCCAAAATATAATTTTTGTCGAACTTGCGCTAGATCAGAAATTTGTTTGTGCCGGATTGGAGTTACGCGCGTCGGAAGTGCCGGATCCGACTGACAGCGGCACTGGAAAGCGATGGCGGCGCGATCTGGTGGTTGACGACTCGCCGGAGCTGCAGCAGGCTGGCGACGACGCAACGAGGTGGAGGAGCAAGCGGTGGCGCTCTGCGTTTCTCCCTGAGCTGCTGTCTTCGCGCAATTCGAACGGAAGGAGGAGATCGGCGAGCTTGGCGACGTCAGGCTGCAACCAGAAGCGGCGGCGAAGTGGTGGTGGCTCGCGGCTCTGCTGCGTTGCCTCTGTCTCGCCAAGAACGCAGGCCCAAGGAAAACGAAAATGAAAGAAGAAAGGAGCAGGAAAGAAAGGAAGAAGAAGAAGAAGAAGAAGAAGAAGAAGAAGAAAAGAGGAGGTGGAGGAGGAGTGGTGGTCGGAGGTGGTGTCGCTGGTGGTCAAGAAGCGCAGAAAACTGGGGAGGGGAGTGAGGCATGTGCTAGAAATAGAGGAAAAAGGAAAATTCTAGATGGTTTGGGTCGAACCGGTTCGATTCAGTTCGGTTCGGCCCAAATCTTCGGTTTCCAATTGGTTTACGGGTTTTTCAATCGATTTTTGGTTCGGTTTCCCACAGAGTTCGCACTAAAATATTAATATGCATTTTCAGGCTGTCAGTATCTTAAATTTAATTGGAAATGTTTTGAAAATTAAAATTCGGGTTATTTCAATAATAAATACAGTGCTCTGATTATTTATTATCTTTATTATTCATTTAATTATTTACATATTTATTTATTTATTTATTTATTTATTTATTTTCATTATTATTGTTAATATTGTTATTTATTTTATTATTGTTGTTTATTGTTAATACTATTTATTTATTTATTTATTTATTTATTTGCATTGATTTTGGATGTTTAATTGTGCATTGCATTACGATGTCTAATTGATTAATATGTCTGCATTTGATTGCAATGTTTGATTAATTGTGTTGTGATATTGCTGTGCTTTGTTTGTGTGGAATTGGGATGAAGTGTGCCACCATGAATTTGTGAGGACGGTCGATAAAGCATGGATCCTGATTATGATGAATTATGAAACTGGACCGTCGGCTGGGTAAATGGGAGATCGGTGCCCCCGTGTGCACCTACCGTTGTGATCTATATGATATGTAAAACCACAGGTTGGCTTCTTTATTGGGCACACCTGATAATCTAGATTTGATCGCAGCTCGCAGGATGGCCTCCTGTTGTGAGCGCCTGATGATCTAAATTTGATGGAGACGACCGGGTTGCCTCCTGTTGGTATGGAAAAGAAAAGAGAGAATGGAAAAACAATGAGAGGGCTGGTCAAGTGAGGATTAGACCGGTCGGCCAGAATGGGGGATTGGCTCCCTAGTGCACACGTGAGAGGATGGGCCATGTGGGAGGACGGCTCATCGGGGGTTTCGGTGACGCCACAGACCAATTTCCACGTGATGTGATTATATGAAGATGTTAATGATTGTGAGTGCTGGTATGTGCCATTTGTGTGACTGGCTGCGTGAGCATATAACTAGTCGGATGACTAGATTGATATGTTTACACATTTGTGTGACTGCGTGTGTTGTGCAATAATTATTACTGCTTAGAAAACTCACATGTCTTGTTTGATTTTTCAGGAAGTAAGTTTTTCTTTAATTCGATTTAGGCTATGTTTGTTCGGCGCAGGGCAATAGAGAAATTTTCCTAGTTCCATAAATATTTTGCTATGTAACTATATGTATAAAAAGCTATGTATACCAAATAGTTAGTGACTCCGCAGTTATAGAATTTACTTACATTTAGTCGTGTATTATCATAGACGAAATTATTTCGTGAGCCCATATTAAAATGTGATGTATTGTTAATTGGGCCCGAACTGTGGAATGTGGTAACTTATAAATTTGGGCCAAGATATAAATAAAAATATTGAGGTTTATTTTTCCTGTAGATGTGGGCTGAATGTTTAAATTTATATTGAGATAATAAATTTTTAGTGTTTCAGGCTTACTACGGGCCTCGGGGGCCTTAAGCTTACCTGGGCCCTAGTGCCGGTCCGATCCATGGAATCGGGTCGTGACAGTTTTAGATTAAGTTTTTTATTTTTTGTTTTTTCCTTAAAAATATAAACAAAACTTTTTTTTTTACTTTTTAAAAACTGTTTTTTAAAACAAAAAAATAAATTTTATGAAATCACAAATAATGGTTTATGTAATCGTGTTTTCTGTTTTTATTCTACATTCCTCCTTTTTTTTTTCATTTTTTATAAGGCTTATCCTCATAAAATTGTATTATTATTATTATTTTCTCTATACATATGAATTTAATGTCATTTATTTATCCAAAATATATAAGCATTAGTTTTATTATTTCAATTAAAATTCTAAGCTTTTTTTTTCATCTCTTCTCTATTTAGTATTATTTTTATATTTATTATTATTTTCTCTATCCATATAAATCTAATGTCATTTACTTATTTATTATAATACTTGGATATTATATTTTTATTCAATTGATTGCATACATAATCAATAGTTAATTTAACTTTGAATTTAAAAATTAAAGTGTGAAATATTTTTAATTATTTTGTCTTAGATTTTATATTTTTAGATTTTTTATTATTAACTAAAATCTTTAATGACTTAATAAGAGAGAGATTTGATAATTGGAAGAATTTTTCACATCATGAACTAAAAGAAAAGAAAAAATAATTTTAGGAAAAAAAAACAATTTTGAGAAATAATTAACCAAAAACTAAAAACATCTTTATGTTTCTAATAAATAAAAAACTAAAAACAAACAACTATAACAACTGAGACCTAAACTTTCAAGGGTTGGCTAGTTGATGAATCGGTTTGTGCTTTTATTTTATTGATTAGAGTTTAATATATGATTTCAAATTTTAGATAAGAATTTCTCCCATCACTGCTTGAGGTCGATGCACCCTATAAGGTGTCTTAAATCGGGACATCAACATCATACTGTAGCCTGAGCCAATAAGAACAATGACTAACAAACCTAATAGTTCTCTTATTTTTCATTTCAAAAATTTTAAATAAAAATTATTAATTAAACGTGATTTGCTCCCTTATATAAGAAGTGAAAGGTTTGGGGTCAAATCTATTTGACCACGGTAATTTTTACAATTTCGTGAATCCAAGAGGCAGGTGGGTTACCTCTAATTTTTTTAAATAATAATGTTTTTTTTATTCATCTACGAATTTTTTTAGTTCCGGCCTTGATAGTCTACCTTTTGATTGAACGTCTGAACCGAGACAAACTTAATAAATTATACAAAAGTCACCTTACTTCTAAATAAAAAATATTTTCCCTCATTTTATTGATTAGAGATATTTTCCTTTTTTTATTTATAAAATCCTTTAATTTTGTTATAAATTATCTTTAATTAGATTCATGAAGCAAAATAATTAGTAAGTGTCTGGCTAATTATTTAGAATTGATTTATATTTATATTATATTTACTTTGTCAAAGCAAGTATTAATAAAATCATTGTTTTAGATTAATGTTTTTATATTTATAATTATTTTAAATATTATTTTTTTATTAACGTTTTATTTTAGAACACGTTAAAATAAAAAATAACATACTCATCTTAACAAACTAGAACGCAAGGTACAGTATATATATGATAATGTATAAAATAATATAGTTTTAATAACATTCTAATTCTATATTCTATAGCAACAGTAGCTAGTTATCTTCAACAACAAAATCAAACAACCCTCAGTATAGTATGTGAAAGTTGAATTGCAATAATTAATACAAGATAGTTTTTTTTTTTTTTTTTTTTTTTTTTTAAGATTGTATTTTCTCAAATAACAATATGCCATCTCAATGTGCTTTGGCTCGAGGAAGAAATCAATTGAACCGAAGAAGCTCTTTCTCAGTTATGGGAAGAATGGGAATGTGATAGGATTGAATTGGATTTTGATACTTTAAGTAGCAAAAGGAAGAAGCAGCTAATGATACATTCAAGTGTTATGGGTTCGACAGAAATGCGGCGGAGAACAATTTCAAGAACTAGGATGATGGTGGAAGATTTTCACAAGTTTCCTTCATAGAAGCTTGTCCCTCCTCAAACGTATAAAAGTTAAAAAGTTGAGCGTTCAACGCCAACTACTCTCAGCTGCTAATCTGAACGAAATACAAAACCATTAAAAGAAAAATTCAACAAGAACAAAAAGTTGAGAAATGCATTATTGTTACAGGGATTGAAATTATCAACTTCACGTCATTATGCGGTTAAGTACAGAAACGGTTTCGAGTTTCTACGAGTGCACAAACTGCGTGACCCTTCTTTTTCATCCTTTCCCGCCCCATTTCAAGCTGCTGACGCCACGCACCATTATTACTAGCTGCATTGCATAGCTTTATATGGCTTAAATGTCCAATATTTCATTTCCGAATAGAATAAATAGGTCAGCCAAGGCCTATTCCCATCTCGAATCTGATCGAACCTGAATCAAACTTACCGAATTTGAACCATATAACAAAAAGAGAGATAACAATCTGTCAAAACATTCATCGGGTTTGGCTCGAGACCGCACCAAACCAGTTTCTGAAGACCACCAAACTAAAACCGACACTAAAAATAAAGTTAATTTTGAACTACAGTTTCCGTTTTTCTTTAAATGGCTATCAAATTTAGCAATATCAATAACTTTCTGTTACCCTATTTCAAATTTTCAGCTTCATCTCCCTAACCTTATTTAACTCCATAAACTTAGAAGAATAGAAAACAGGGTACAAAATCAAAATTGCATAATTCAATGTCAGAGACAGAACGTCATATCCTCACAAAGGATGTTGAAAGAAAGAAGCAATCCACAAAAGTAATGGTAACTAAGTGCCACAACCAGGTTAGACCAAACACTGATTGATAGTACAAATTAAAACGTCATACCTACTAGAGGAAACAGGTTCCCCTAATCAGTCTAGAAGAATCAAAGGGGCCATCAACGGAGACAAATTCACCCCTTATCAATCTTTTTAACAGATTATAATACACCCAATAATAAAAGCTATCAGAAAATAGCATCTTCGCTAACTCAAGGAGTAAAATTAAAGAAACAACTTACTGTACAGGGAACTGTACAAGAAATTTGCTGCCAACTAATACCCAGCAACCGGTCAAGAAGTCAAGACTTCCAAAACAACTTAATTCAGTCCCAAAATGTCAATATGTCACTGGCTTAGAAGAAGAAGATAATCAGCATTTTCCCCTACATATCTTGTGATGCTGCAGATAGTCTTGACCCTCAGAACCTAACTATTCATCATCCAACTCAACAAGTTGTGCCCGCCTTTCCGCTGCTTTCTTTCTGATAAAGAATCCCCATCTCATTGCTGCCTTGATCTTCAACCATCCCACGACAGCTTTACCAGGACGAGTACGATCCTCATCGTAATTTGGCATTGGTGATTGCATATAAGGTGGGAATCCATACCCATCTTCAGGTATATTTACAGAGGCATGGGCTCCCATGCTGAAGAGTCGTAGTAAGTGTTGCATATCTTCATTCTCAAGCATTTCATGACTTCGGAGACGAATCTCTTCCTCTGCAAAGTATTCATCAACTCCTTTGTCCCGGTTGTTGGCCCAATCATCAAAAGGATTGAGATTAGATGGCTGCATGGAAGAGCCAACAGCTTGAAACCCTGACATAGATGACTGAGGAGGACCAAGGGCTAGGCCAACACTGTTATCATTTCTCATGCTAGTCTGGTGAGAATTGGTGATCAATTCGTGTGGTGTAAATGAGATGTCAAACTGGGTACGTGAATTTGGATTCATAAGCTGGGACTGGGATGAGAATCCTGTTCCCATATTATCACTACTCCCTGATGCCAGATAAACGTACAAAATAAAAAAGGAGAAAAAGGCAGAAAAAAAAGCGCCTTGTTAAATGACACAGCAAATTAAATATTAATGTAACTAATAAGAACATACCTCCAACTTGGAGGCCCGAATGCACAGAAGGCTGCTCAATAAGAACTGATGCTGGTAGCCTTGGTATTTGCATTTGATGCTCTAAAGAATTAGGATAACCCATTTGGCCTATCTGAAAATCATTTCGGACAGCATTTGACCTCTTACTCTGCTTGAAGTTCAAAAGAGACTTGCCATCATATTCTACAACCTGATCCCAATTTTCATATGCTTTCTTCACCAGCGTATCCACATAGACCTACAAAAATCATTTTTAGTGAGTAAAGTCACGCTCGGAAAAAAAGTAACACACAAGATATACCCACTCCATGAAACTTAAATCTGACTTTAATCAAATCGAAGTAAAAATTTAAATTTAAGATTTGATTAAAAAATTAAATTTGATATCATAATTTAACACCTCAGAACTCTCATAAAAGTATTAGTCCTCTGGCTGCCATCTCCTTCAATCAAATAAGAACGTAATCCAGGAGTTGCAGATTACTTAATGCATGGCTTGTAAATCAGAAGAATGAAGCAGTAGAAAAAGCCAAGAACACGCAGAACTGGGCTTCCCCAGCTTCTCTCCCTTTGCCACAGTTTCTTCACATGCAGAAAACATGCAATGAAAAACAGGCAATCCACAGAGCCACATGCAGATGCCCATGCCCCATTGGAACGAATTTTAAAACCCAACAAATTGGAGGCTCAGGATAGGACTATGGCTGAAATGGAAGAACATAAAGCTTTGTGTGTCATTTATGAATTTTGTTCTCCACAAATATCTACTTACAAAGACATCAGTGAAGAGAGAACAATAGAGCATGTCACTGAGGAGAGAATAGTAAGGTAAGACTATGACTTTGGAATAGGCTAAAAGCAATAAAGGAAAATCAAATAAACCTTGGATGATTATCAAATAAGGAAAGATGAATGTAGGGGCATTTAACTTTGAATTGTATCATCATCCCAAAGTGGCAGCATCATGATGACGTAGATGAGCTTAGCACACGGCAGGGAATACAATATTAATAAACAGTGATGCTGCTTGAGAATTTCCTCAAGGAAAGTGGCCAGGTGACTAACCAAGTTTCAGCTAAAATTAAGCATGATCATGTGAACAGAAAATTTAATTTGGAAAACCATACAAGATATAAACATGGCATCAGACATTACTTCTGAGGCCATGTTCTCAAATTTGGTCCTACATGTTCACAAAGTAATGCCTATTTCAATTGCTAGATAACAAAGTTCTGCTACTTAGGCTCCATTTGTTTCCGGAAAATAACTTGTTCAAAAAATATTTTTCAGCTTTTCCAATTTATTAGAGTGTTCAGGAAAATCAATCAATGGAAAATATTTTCCTGGTCAAAAAAAAAAAAAAAGTCATTTTTAAGGAAAATGACTTTCCATTTTCACGAGAGGAAAATATTTTCAATATATTAACTTATTATAACCTTATAAATACATCTATTAATTTAGTAATCACGAATAGCCACCATCACCAGTCACTGGTCACTACTAGCAGCCACTACCATTGGCCATCGGTCACTAGCCCACCACCACTGGTCACCGGCAACTATCATAATTTATCCTTTTTATGCATTGTTTCTCACATTTAACAATAAATTTTTAAAAAATGAAATTTCTATAATTATAAATATTTTTATGGTCTAATAAGTTTAATATTTTTAGCTAATTTTGATATTGTAATCAAACAACAGAAAATGAGTTATTTGAAAAATATTTTCTAATATTTTCCAGAAACAACAGAAGCTTAATGTGAAAAAAGAATAAGTAAAATATGAATGCACAAAAGGTTCAATATGGATAATTACCATCTGTCAAAATAGTGGAGGAACACTGCATGGTAATTACATATAAAAAACATTGGATCCAGACATGAAATACCAGAACAACCATAAGAACTACAGCCATACCATTCAAAAAATTATTTATAATGTATTAGATGAGGCCAACCTTTTGCTCATCTGAAAGAGAATCAGCAGAAGTATATTGTTCTCCTGAAATAAGACCATTTAGCTCGTAGATGTTGTTAAAAACAACACCAACATTTCTTGAATCTTCCGGATAATAGATATAAAGCTTCCCACTCAGGGCACAAGTCTTCGCATGCTCTACAAGTGCCTCCCACATTTTGTTTGACATACCAGACCCCAGAATCTGCATCCAACAGATTGGCAGATCAGAAGATAAATACAAAGACGCTTCAAGAATCATATCTTATTACTTACATTCCGCAACTTTTGAGGATCCCTGACCAGAAGACGCAGGAAATCTTCAACTGTAAATATTTTATGACTATTTAGCTTCTTATGAAAGGAACCATCCTTCCCAATTTTCTCCAATCTCCATACGTCATCATTCAGTGCAGGGGGATAGTGTTTCTTGTAGACTGTCAACAGAAAAGAATATGAATTCAACATCATCCAATAAGCATAACATGAAAAACAAAAACAATGCAGTGTGAGAACTCACGTTCCCCTCTGTGATCTTTCACAGTAAAAGCCTCTGTCTTAGCCTCACGAATGCGAATACCCTCAAAAAATCCAGAGACAACCTTCAGGCCAAGCCTAAACTTCCTGCTCCTTATCCAGCTCGAGTTATCGGTAAAAGTAAGCTCCCCCAGTGTTCCAACCCCTTCCTTCAGGGTCACTTGCAAGTCCCCAGTCAACAGTGGTCTCTTTCCTTCACGCTCTTTTACAACATGACTTTCAAATTCTTCCTGTGTCCAGTCTTCATCATCTTCATTGTTAAAATCACCTTCAAGCACCACAACATCTAGTTTCACAGAGGCTTCAGGGCCAGCAGTCACAACATGGCCACTGTTAGCATCAATCAGAACAATGTGGATTGCAGCACCCTGTTCTCCCTCTACTTTTCCTCCTGTGAAAAGAGGAAGAGACAACCTGGATCTGAAGTGCAACTGTAAACTTCTCCCATCTCGACCTTCAATGCGTTTTGGGGAAGTCCTGAAATAAAAGATGTTAGAACAATATATCATGCCTAGCAAGAAACTCATATCCCAGGTAACAGAGGGAAGAAAGTGCGTTAAAGTGAGAATCAAAACATTTTACACAAAAGATGGCTAAAAAAAAAAGAAGGAAAAATATATGAATGTTATTAAAATATCCAAAATCAAACTGGATAGATCATATCAGCCAAAATAATGTGCAACAAAGGGGCTTCATTCCCTCAATTTTAGATTTCATAAGCTTCACTTACATCCAAAGAATAAAACTTTAAAGACAGAACATAGGAACAATGTCTATTATCCCATAATATGCAAGCAGCAGCTAAAAGAAGTACATCAAAGACAGACCCATGGGTATATCAAAAAAACTTCCACCTCTTTCAATGTTCTCTTCAGCTATTGTGAATCATAAGCATCATCAACTCAAGGCTGAGGCTTGTTTATTAACAAAACCTAGATTAAATAATACTTGGCCTGGCAACAAAACCTTCTACTGCCACAAAACTTTCAGGGAACTAAATCTTCTAAGGACATAATCAGGATTCCATAACCAACAGCAATGCTATTCACAAAAAGCACCTCAATTATTTCTTTCACAAATAGAGAACAGAAAAGATGGTATGTGTTTGTGAACCAAATTTACAAACAAGCTACAATTTTGGCACATAGGCAATCATCTTGACCACTGCTACCAATTGTGACGATCATATTTCTTCAAATATTTCATACCATGTCCTTAATGTGTCAGTACAAAGTAAAATCAGATGATATTTCAACAAAGCACTTAAAAACCATAATGAGTGACATCTTAAGGAATTTCTTGCCTAAATCCCTCTCGATACTTTTTGGCTAAACACAATACGATGACTTTGAGGGAGAGGAAAATCCCATCTCTTCTGTGGTACATGGATAGAATATCTCATTTTAAAGGGCAAGTCTGTTATTTTCTTTCAGCTGCCGATTATGATTAGTTCCTGTCCAGTAAATATTGTCCTTTCTATGGATACTGCAGCTTGCTGACACTCTTAAGCAATTTCTTTTTTTTTTTTTCCTTTTTTTCTTTATCCATTTGATATGGGCTAGGGATAGCTGTACACAAAATCCCAAGAAACAATTGCAAACTGCTCTCATCTACAAGAGAATTTTTTGCCTGTTGAACTGAGGATATAATCCTAGTATTTTAATGCCTTACACCACTTGAACTTGAAAGGCCAGGTCAATATGGCCAAGTTCAGTTAATTTCCTTTCCTTTCCACTGATATTGATAGATCCCAACTCTGAATGATCTACTATTGTTTTTATTCATAGAGGTGGAAAAAAAATGTATCAGTATAACCATCAAAACAGCTGCCGCTAACACTCAGAAATAAACAACTCAAATATGATATTCTAATCAAGAATGGATCATACCTTCCGTTGATTCTAGGAGGGCCCAACTTTGCTAAAGCACGTTCCACTTCCTCACTTACCTGTTTGTCACAAAAAGCAATGACACAATAAGACAGATAAAAGATGAAAATTATTTGATATACACATGTATCTAAAAAAGATGCCTAACAAGATAATGAGCTAACCAATCAATATGTTTTCACTGACAAAAAAATTTCCACAAGTAATCACATTCATGTGACATTGACCTATTCTCCTGTCTTTCACCAAAATTAATTACATTCCACATCACTATATTTGCTAATGTCATTGTTTAATTATTAAAAATATTGACTTAGACACACCGACATATCAAGCAGGTATAGGTACAACATCAAACTGACAAATTTAAGGGTGGGAGAACACAGTTTTAAATAATGGATTTGGTTGCGAAATAGCAATCTGTAACATTTTCACTGAACCAAGCTAAACAAGCTGCTGCTACCATCAAGGTTTCACAGCATTAGCAAAAAGACTCAAATCAACATTAAACAAAGAATTTAACTGTATATGCAATATATGAATAGACTAAACACCTGAAGGAGCACTTTATTAGATTATAAAACATAATTCATTTGGAAAAGTAAAAGGGCCACTAAAAAGAGAGTGTAAAACAGGAAAAAAAAAAAAAAGGCTTCCAACAGGAATTAATGGGTTAGCAGTTATTAAACTGTTAGTGACATGGTATCCAATGCACATGTTTCAGCCAATAGAGTGCTGTTTTGAACTTCTGATTTAAGAAATTACAGGTGTGCATCTGGAACAGGCATCAGTTACATCAGATACATAATAGGTGATAATTAAAACCATAAAATAGCATATGCAAAAACTATCTTTGGAAGACATAAGTTTGGCTCCCCAAGAAACCAAGCCAACTAGCACAGGGCCCACAAGACTAAGAGCTTGATTAATTGTGAACTAATTTGGTAGGATAAAGGTTTGCTTTATTGTTGTCAAGTGAACAGGGGTAACATTTTAATTTTGTGAGGAATGAGTTGGTTTAGTTATGAAACTGTGCAGTTGC
This sequence comes from Jatropha curcas, assembly GCF_041381405.1. NCBI lineage: Eukaryota > Viridiplantae > Streptophyta > Magnoliopsida > Malpighiales > Euphorbiaceae > Jatropha > Jatropha curcas. The sequence continues at coordinate 25,972,230 of NC_143158.1, forward strand.
AGCCCCTTGCTCATGTCAGACAATCTATCACAGAACTTCATCCAAGTCTCAACAATAAGCACTTACTAATTTGAACTCCCAAGTCAACTTCACCTCCAAGATGGGAACTCTTACTTGACACATTTTTAAAACTCTATCTTTAAAAATAAAAAGCTAATAGAGATTTTCAGGCTTAAGTGCCTCACGAGTGAGCTGAGATGCCGAGATGCCTTAGACCATTCGATGAGTTTGATTATTTAATCTCAAATGTGATTCTGTGATTCAAATAAGTGATCCCCAGAAACTGCATCTGATGCTGCTAAGAATTCATCCCAACTTCCCTAAATCCCTAAACCCAGATATGGACATTTGAACTAAACCAGTTTCCCAAAAATGTAGTCCTCCACAAATAATTCTTGATCATTCCATAGGAATAAAGTAGAGAAGCAAAGTAAAATATCTTACAACTCTGCGAAGAATAGGTTCCAGAGATGAGCAGAGCTTCTGCAGACTGTCCACCTTAAGAGCTTCTACAATGACACTGCATGCATATCAATTTGCATTAAGATAGAACTCGACAGGTTATGGATCTAACAATAATAACTCACATGAGACCATCATTGCAATAACAAAATATAAAACGATAATAATCATGTCTTCAAAAGACAGCAGACCATTAAGAGTATTTTAAAGAGGAAAAATAAATTTTTGGAGAGACGTGAAAAGAAACCAAAACCTAGCAAACACATGTAAAGTGTTGAATAAATAGATTGCTGGTGGTTGAGCATCCGAAATATGCTGCAATACTGCAAAATCTACCACACTCTAGGAGCACCATTAAGAGTTTAAGGAACCTAAGCAGAACCAAACCATCAAGAAGCAACCGTGCAGTGTACCAAAAAAAAAAAAAAAAAAAAAATCCAAATATACCCAGTAAAATTACGAAAAACTTATATTCCAAAGATCAAACTAAATTGACCAATATGATCATACAAATGCAACAACAGCTATTTCAGTGATGAAGCAACTCAACTGAAGAGAATATAACGCATTTTCCAACATCAAAACCTGATACAATTTTCAAGTTGAATCAAACTAGCAAGAAGATAAGAGTAAACACAACGCAACATGATATAACTCAACTATAAAATTGTCCGCCGATGCATACGACAGCTTGAAACCAGGATTCACAGAAGTCAATAAAATTAACAAAGCCTACAATCCACAAAAACAATTAAACACAAACCCACAAATTTACCTAGCCAAAGCAGGCCGCTTTCGCTCAGGTTGCTGCTCTTCTCCACCTTCTAAAGCTCTTTTCCCTCTAGCCATACTATTAGTCCTCTCCATATATCTGGTTTGCATTTTCACCCAATTATAGAAACCCTAGCTTCCAGATCTGAAAACAAACCAAAACACACAATTTTCAAAAGCTCCAAACTATCAAACACTCCTCTTACCACAGATCCACACTCACCAATAAATTCAGCTCAAATACCAAATATTTAACTCCCCCATATAAATATCCAATCAAATCCATAATACCCCTTTCCACCTCAATAAGTACAAAAGAAAAAACAAAAATAAAGTAACCAAATAATAAAATTAAAAATAAAAGAAAAAAAGAAAAAGAAAAAACCTTAAATTCAATTAAGCCACCTGCTAAAATTTTCTCAGTCACCAAACAGAAATGGAACGAAAACCAAAGAACTAGAAGAGAGTTTGGATAGAGAGATCAAAAGCCGGCAGGAGTAATAGAATACTGTATATATTACTTTGTAAGTGTCCCCTCTTTGTTTCGGATATTTTTTTAATTCTTCTATTTCTTAATTAATTTTCAGTAAATTAAAAATTCTATCTTGGTCTACTCTGGCGACTCTTACTTTGGCAATGAAGAGGGGAGAATGATCACGTACTCTCTAGTATAACGTACGCACTACCCAAGTCAATTGACTTTTTCTTTTGCTGTTTTCTTATGATGAATCAACGGTGATAGCGACAACGGTGGCTTTTTATTACCATCGGCTTATCTTGATCCAAGTTATTTTTCCGACTTGATTTAACACGGATGGAATCTTCGCCGTCAATTTGTAAGACAAAAGCATTCCCGAAAGGATAATTGTTACCTGTCACTACAGGGTATATTTAGTGAGAAAATTATTAAATGACGTCATAATGAGTGAGGACATGGACGTCACTTGCTTAATTTTGTATTAATGTTGCTTTCTCTTTTGCTTTTGGATATAAATGAATTTCACTTTTTTCTGGACAAGAATCATTTGGCTTTTTTTTTTATTTTAATGTTTTAATGTTATTCTATATTTATAGTTGATAGCAATTGGCAGGTGTCCTTTGAATAGTTTAAATTTATGGTCCTTATTATCAAGTTAGGTTTGGTATTTAAGTCAATATTTTCAATTCAATAAAAAAAAATTGAGATTAGAGATGATTTATAATTTTTTTTTCCAAATTTATATATTGGTGTTTTAATTTTTCTAAATTAATTTAGAAAATTTTTAATATATTTTTTAATATTTATTGTTTAAAAATAAGTAGTTTTATATCGTGAGTAAAAATAATAAATAATTTAGTAGTTTGACATTTATTAATAACCTAATATTTATTATAACATAAAATATTTTAGTCTTTTGCAAAATTTTTATATTTCATTAATAATATAAACTAAATTGTTAATTTTAAATTAGGAATAAAATATAATTAGGTCTCTAAATTTTCATATATTTATTTTTGACAAATTACTATCACATCTCTAATATTTGCTGATACGATCCTAGAAATTAGCATTTTTCATTCAAATATCAGCATTTTATCAATAGTAAAATGCACTTTTTGCTTATAATATGCTCATATCTTAGAAAAAAAAAAGATAATTTTTAAGATAGATAGTGATTTTAAGGAAATAAAGTTTTTAAAACAAAAAGAACAAAAATATTAATTAAGGTATAATTTAGGAACTCAAATGTACTTTACTTTTAAATTTATTAGAACCAAAATATGGTAAGGAGCAACGCTGCTAAATACATCTACGATTCAGCAATTGATGCAAATTCAGTCACTCTTTGGCTATGTTCAGCCACGGATTTCTAAGTAAAATGCTAAACATTACTTTTTATAGTGTTTGATAATATAGCGTTTTAATTAATTTTTAGAGGTTAAGGTGGTATTATATAAAAAGTTAATTCGTGTAATGTTTAGTTTTTAATGTTTTATGAAAAATTACTCAAACAGCTAACAGTTAAATGTTATTAAAACAGTTATCAGTTACAAAAACAGTTAATTTTACCGGATAAACATTTTCAAAATACTCAAAAAAAAGTATATAATTAGAAAATACTCTGGAAAATAATATAAGTAAACATCAATTTTTTTAGACTAATTAAAGTAACTATTTTGTGATCATCAATTCTATGATTGGAAGGAAGTACAATACGGAAGATCATGACAAAATTCAACACAGAGAAAAAGAGAGTGAAGAAAATAGAAGCATAAAGCTAATAATTAGCTAGTAAGCTCATTGCAGCTTTACATCACACTAAACATTTTTTATTTTTCCTCACAAACACAAGTTCCTGAATTTCTTTTGTCACACCCACAAAGCCACCAAGAAATCTTTGTTTTCAAAACTGAATTTAGTGGGTCTATAATATTTTATTTTATTAATTTTTTTAAGAGAAAATGATCATTATTTTATTAAATGTAACAGGAAAGGAGAACATTAGGGACACTCTTCCAAATACAAAGTGGTAAAAAGCGAATGGATACTCTAGCAAGGGAATGAGCAGCACCATTCATAGTACGCCGAATCCATCGAATATGAATATCCGGCCTATCAACTAAGAGTTACCTACAATCTTCCACCGTAACCCCAAATTCCGAAAGATCTAAAGTTTGAGAATTCAAAATACAAAATAAAACCTGGCAATCAACCAAAAATATGACCACTAGACTGATAATGATCACCAATAAAAAATAGAGCAGAACGAAAAGTCAAAGCTTCAGCTGTAGCAGGCGGTTTGCATCCCGCAAAATAAGTAGACACAACTTGCAAGAACCTGTCTTCACCATCCTCAAACACTACCGCACCAACCGTTACATCTTTTCTTTAAAATATTGAAGCATCACAAAATGCATGCCAACCAACATTATCGAAGTTGACACACGGCCCCACGCTTAGCCCATTTCCATGCAAAATAATTATTAATTATTTTGTTCTTTTATTCTATTAACTATTTAATCCATCTCATAAAAATACATATATTTTTTACTTGTCTTAAATCAAAAGTACAAAACTTAAGAAAATCATTTCTATGCTAAAGTCAGTAAGCAATTAAAAATAAAATAAATAATAAAAAGCAGCTAAACATATGAAATGTAATACATATGATTGTATATAAATATTAACATTTAAATCTTATTCATATTATGATAATGAAAAATATAAAACAAAGAGTGTGGATTGGAAATGATAGATTTTATAGGGATATAGGGGAAAAAAAAAGATTTGAGTAAAGGTCAATACAAATTACTAATTTAATTTATTTTGATATTGTATAAAATAGTAACTGCCATGTCACCAAAATACATGAATAAATAATTTACTTTTATCATTAAAAGATATGTAAATGTCACCAATATAATTTATTTTGGAGTTAATATAATAATAATCGTCCACGTCATTAAATATCCATGAGTTAAATATTTATTCATATGGTTAAAAGCTATATAAATATCACTAATTTAATTTATTTTGAAATTAATATAAACAATAACTACTCCTATCATTTAAATTTATAAATTAAATAATTTATTCATATCATTAAAAGCTATATAAATACATAAATGCTACATAAAATAATTTGTCATACTTTGATACTTACATTAAAATGTATTTACTAGTTTAAATATATATTAGAAAAATATAAATAAAAATATACTCCCTTTCTCTCATAAATATGCAATATGGATAATTTAATATAAGTTTATTTTCCTTTTTCGTTTATTTTAAATTATAGTCTTATTTTTTTAAAGAGAATACTTTTTAAATTTCATATCATATCCTTGTTTAATGTGCATTTCATCAACAAAGTTATCAGTATTACTTATGTCATTGACAAAAATAATAATGTATTCAAAATAGTCCGAGGGAATTTTTAGTTTCCTTTATTCAGAAAATGAAAACCGGAAATTGGGGTTCACAGTTAACAGGAAGCCTGCTGCTCTTTAGCTTGGTTGAACTCTTCAAGTCTTGCGTGAAGTTTGATGAGTAGTTGCCTGCATATTTCAGGAGATGTACATGGCCCGCAGATAAGATAGATGACATTACCCAAAGGTCTCATGTAAACACCATCTTCACGGAGCTTCTGAAGAAGAGACCGCGCATACAGCGATGCATATCTGTACAAAACCAGCCACCCTATCAGGCTTTTGTCTTAAACTAAACACAGCAACACAAAAGTAATGTTTTAGTAACAAGTATGTTAGAAAAGGACATGGTATTACAACTGAGGAGAATTCAAGCTGCACAACCTCAGAGTTAGAATGGATGCTCGTTCAGAAGCATAAATAATTGCTTTCAAAGTCAACTACAGCCTGTGAGTTGTTGCAAAATTCTTAGGTATCTATCACATCAGCTGTAAACTAATCCTACTAGAGAGTGACATGTTATTACATGACAATAAGCACTCAAATACAAATTCACCACAATTAAATATAAAATTTAATTGACACTTGACCATCAGCTTTAATGGGTCAATCTCCAGCTAGCTTGGTAGAGATAGTCTACCGAAGAATCTTTTCAAATTGCTAGCAATAATACACCAAATAACAAGACCATGCATGTTGATTTTGATATAATCATTTATAATTACATCTTGCTCTTGATCATCATATCAACAATAACTATTCAAAAATTGGGGTTGGCCAGGCATACAGGGACAAGGCTACGTGCTAGAGGAGAGGGGCAATAGCCCCCAACCTATTTAAAAAGAAACAGGTTCCCTTCACAAGGTTTGAACCTTGGATGTTTTTAAAGATACGTTTAACCATTTTGCCCCCCTCTATTTTTTCATAATATTCTCATAATAAAAATAGTAGTTTGCCCCTCTCCTTTATAAATCCTAGCTTCGCCCCTACAGGCATGTATACATGTGTTTTTTTGGTTGGTCTGCAGGAGCAAATCTCAAGCCCAATGCCAAAAATGAGGCATTTCTTAACAGGCTTGAAGGACAACCCCTCGCCCAAAACTAGACTTGTTTTCCAGCTTAGACCTGTGTTCCCCTGATTAGAGCTAGACTAGAGGACACAAGACGGAGGAAAGATGTTCAAAAGAGCCAATCAGTATGGGCTTGGGCTTGCAAGTATATGATGTTTAATCATAAATTATATACAGACAAAAATATGATCGTGTTCAAAATATTTGCGAGTTATGAAAGTATAACGAAACGACCAAGTATTAAGCAAGCTTCTTGACAAAAAGGCATGATGTCTCATGATTCTAAAAACCATGGAAGTAATGGGGTATTCTTGTATAAAGTGTGGATATATGTTATGCCTGGTGACAGACAGAACAAGCTTTCAGAGAAATGTTCCAAACTCAAAACACATCAATGTGTATAAAGTATTCCTTGAGGAGTCAAATCATCTATGCTGGTGGTTCATATCATCCAATGATAAAATCATGATATATTTAGCTTCACCAACAAAACTTTAGCAATATACCAAAGGAACTTTGAGCTTCTGTATTGTTGGAAAAGATGTTGTCCATTACCTCGGCAAGGAGGTTCATAACATGCAGGTTAAACAACTAAATCTAGAGCATTAACCGGAGGCAAAAAAATAAAAATGTTCATAACAATGAAAGTAAAGTAATTCATGCACGAGAACTGGCACAAAAGAACAAGTAAATGATGTTATACCCAGCATTGCTCCCTTCTGCTTGTAGTTCTAGAGCAAACAGAGTTCCCAATGCAACCACTCTTTGAACAGAAGGACGTGATGAGATCTGCTGCGTCAATTCAGCATCCCATAACTGCAAGCAATAAATGCAATATTAAAGAAAATTTGTAAGTGACAAATGGATGGCCCAGATAGAATACAGGAACTCCTCTCCTTTTTCTTATTCTGTTTTTCCTTTGGACGAGAGGTTAGGTGCAGGGACTGCAGTTTTCATCAATATTTTGACCATCATTTAGAAACAAGCGTAGACTGGAGAGAAATCAGTAAAGAAAGCTATCCTCTCCTATTTCCTAGCCAATTTGGAGACTGACTAACCAGTTAATTCTTCTATTTGTAAATGTAAATTGTATTTTGATACGAACTGCTTGTGTTAAGAGAAGCAGCAGTTATCTCAAATTATTAGCAGAAGTTTTGGCCTCAACCATGACTATTAAGATATTGAATCATTATCTTATTTCAAACAACACGCTCACTCGGCAGTACCACACATTACACTGTTCTGCTTTTGCTTTTGGTCTGTCCCCCTTCTCCCATTTGAGTTTGAGATAAAGCATGTGGTCCCACTCAGTTACTGTGAAAATCAGCATTACTAAAGTGCAGACAAGGAAATATCATTGATAGATCTATGCTATTAAGTGGTCCAGACTATGCAAACTATCGGTCTCAAACATCACCATCAGCATAGATAAGCTTATGGATGGTCACATGTAGCAAACAAAGAAAAGAAAACTTAATTTCCACATACCTCCCTAAGCAACCTTTGTTCTGCAATGACATTGAGGTTTGTCCTGGGATCCTTGAACCATTTGATGGATTTAACAGCTGCCGAGCACCCCATAGCATGAGCAGTGTATGAGTGTCCATGCAAAAGGGCCTTGAGCTACAACCGCAATCAAATAGATTTAAGTGCTTTATTTATGCCGTCTAGATAATCCAGAATACTAGTTTACCTCAAAAATGTTACTTGCAAGACAATAAAATCAGAGGTTTGATTTGGTGTTTTAAAAAATAAAAAATAAAAAAATATCAAATGCTCATTTTTAAATCAATAAGCACGTAGCAAACATAAATCATCAAAACTCTAATGGCTTAAACTTAAGATTGACTTAAGTTGATAATCCTCCCAAAGCAACAGGTATGACTAAGCCAAGTCATTACAGTGCCGTACTTGAGGTCAAGTCAATTGGAAAACTTGAGACTCGAAACTCAACTCGAGCTTGATCAAGTTTTATTTTTCTCCCTCAAATTAGACTCAATGGAATACTTGAAATACTCAAGCTCAACTCAATCAAAATCAAGAATTGGTTAGTCAAGTTAATTTGGAATATATTCTAATGAGCTTGAATTCCAACTCAACTCAATAAATTATTAAATTTTATATATAATATTCAAATATACTTATAATTGTATAAAAACTGTAGCACTCTATTAGACTCACAAGCCACACTAAAATACTAAGCACTCAAACTTGGGTCGACTCATTACACCAGCCACTTGGCTTAAGCTATGATTTGATGAGTTGAGTTCCAATATTTTATAAACCAAGCCAAAATTAGAACCAGAAGACATCAAAATATATCAAGCATCAGAACCATTTGACCCATACGAAAAAGAACAACAAAAATCTTGTTAATATAGTTATACTTCGGCAAACAATTTGAAGTGAACTCAGTCAAACTGCATCCATGACATCAAGAAAATATTGCTTTGAGAAGCTCACAGTTGATGCTTATGAACCAGCCCCATCAAATTTACTGACATGAAGCAGCCTCCGGGACCTCTTTATTCATATTGTGAAAAAAGTGCAGTAAAAAGACATGTATGCCAGTAGTCAATGAGGACCATTCATTAGGTCAATTTTCAAAGCAAAATTTTTGGCTTCAAAGAAACACACTACAATATGCTACCTTTGAATCCCCAATAAATGAATTGAAAACTTCTTCTGTAGCCAAGGTGGCAGCCAAGGGTATAAGCCCTCCAGTCATCAGCTTTGCATAGCAGGCTATGTCTGGTATGCAACCAAGTAGTTTTGCTGCACTCTGTCAAAAGAGGGACAAACTTCCAAAAGCTCAAAAGCAGTCTAATTGATTACAAACTTTCTTTAAGTTAGTTAAAGACAGTGCAGAGGGAAAAAGAAAACAAAATCAACGAGCTTGAATAAGATTCAATAAGGGGCAACCAACCTCTGCTCCAAGACGCCAGAATCCCGTAAAAACTTCATCAAAAATAATTGGAATGTTTCTTCTTCGACACTCATTTACAAGTGCCCGTTGGAAAAGTGGATCAATCATAAGCATTCCTCCAGCACCTTGTATAACTACAGAAAAGTCCCACTTTCAGAGAATTAAACAGAGGATTTGAACACACTGAGGACATGGAGTCCACTGTACAGCAACTAACACTGACCATGCAGCATTATGAGGGAGAAAAATGCAGACCAGCTATTCATGGGTCCAAATGGGGGAAATTCTTTTGGCCAGAAAGAAAGGGGGCATAGAAAAGTTGAAAAGACCGTGGCTGAACATTATTGGAACTATTCTAAATGTCCAGAAATTTTGTTAACATATCAGATGTACTTGGAAGGATTTCTAGAAAATGCAGTTATTGCCTTCAATGATACCAATATTAATTCACGTCAGAGAAGCTACATAAGAGTCGCACTTGATATGGATTAGGTCCAAATATAAAAAAGTTATTGATGACTCCATGAGTCTGAAACATAGAATTGTTTGCACTTTCTTCAGATTGCCTAATGCTACTTTCCAAATAAGAATTCCCTAATGACCAAGAAACCATCATTTGAAATTGAAATACAAGGCAAGACATCTCAAAACAAAGATGGAACTAACAATAATCATACCGTTAAGGACACAATGGCTTGAAAATTCATTCCAAATGCATCATATGTTGCAAGTGTATCTACAGGGATGATAAAACAAAGGCAATTGCATATCCATTGAATCATGTCATATATTTCACAATGAGTCATTGAACTTATATAAAATACTCATAATAGGTTAATCCCAATTATGGGTTTTCTAAGGAAATAAACTCAACATTAATAGAAACAACAGGAAATGTACAAATAAATTTTCTTGCCTGGTTCTATAATTAATGCTCCAATATGGACAGTTCCTTCCGCTCCTGGGTATTGTGATAGTTGATGTGTTATATATGATGAATAAATTCGATAGAGATCTGATTTGTCCCTGATCTTTTCAAAAATTTCATCACGAGAGCTGAACACTGTAAAAATCAGAAAATGTTAGGAGAAACCACCAAAATGTTTAAGAGGGAATAATGGTAGGCACAAATAATGAAAATAAAAAGCTTCATGTTTACTAACCCATGTCATTGTTAGTAACATTCTCATAATGCAGCCAATCAGGTAAGGAAAGATTCCACTTGCTGTTACACATGAAGACTGTAGGAGGATCCAAAAAAAGACCTCTTCCAGTATACCTGAAAAAGTACAAATAGTAAATGAATAATCACATTCAACCACTAATGGCTTCTCTTCATTATTTTTCCTGAATAATATAGATAAATGTACACAACTGATATGTGCATTGATGCCTAAAGAACTTTCTGTATGGCAGTCTTCAGGTGTCAAATGAGATTAAATAAAGTCATGAAGTATGAAAACCAAGGAAAATCGGTATTCAGACTATTTTGAGCCATCACCTTGAAACAACTACGACAATATGCTGTACCACATAAATGCTAAAGAGAAGAAGCAATAAGCCCAAAACTAGAGAATTTAAAGTTCAAAGCCAAAATTTCTATATGGACCTTATGTAAGCATGATCTCAAACTTCTATGCTGTTTGCATGGTCTGAAAACTTCTAAGCTGTCTGGATGGTTTGTCAATTCCTACAATCCATCCCCCTCATATTCTAATGACCGTTGGTATTTTTGTCACTTAAAACCAGTAAATTTCCAACAAATGATGAGTTTTCCTTCTTTTCATTAATAAGGTACATTCTGTATATGAATGCTTATGTATCTAGTTGCATGACAACATGAAATCTTCTATTAATTACTTCCCTGGGAACCTCTTAAAACTGCAAAGAGATCTCCTCACAATACAAAATTGCACTCCAGCCTCATTCTCTCCCTCACTACAGGAGCTAATGACCACTGCATACATCATAACACCGATGACCTAAGTATCCAGCTCATCACTAACTGATACATTATCTGTACTACCTCTTAAGTATTTTCTTCCTATGATGAGTTTTTCCAGAGGTCAATGCAGTGCCACAACCCAACTGATCACCCTATTCATTAAAAGCTATCTTTACTTCAATCACCCCTTTTAACAGAATCAGAGCGTTTTCAGCTTTCAACACTATCTGGATCAGGATGAAAGGAATTTTAAGTTTCGTTTTATGAGGCTGCACATGATTGCAACATGCAATCATAGTGCCTGCAGAAATGGACCACTAAAGACATCACCCAGCAATCATGACCATTGTGGATGTTTTAACAAGAGTTCTGCCCATCACACAAATTGGTTGGAACCTTGCAAAAATGCTCAAATGCCAATGTTTAACGACAACAACAACTAAGCCTTAGTCCCAAAATAGTTGGGTTCAGCTATATGAATCCCTTGTATCCAATAACCGCTTTGTTCAGATTAAAAGCAATTAAAAAATGCCAATGCTATAAAAGAATAAAAGTTTTATTGAGAATACACACTATTTTTACTTTAAATTTTGCTAAAGTATTGCCAAATAATATTACTTTAACATTTAGAATTCAGTGAATCTCAGAAGATAACAGAACTTAATAATGCAATTACAGAAACAGTGCAATAGTGATGAGCTATTGTTTTATTTTTAAAAAAAAAATCTTGAAGAAATGCAGCAGATAAGGTGGATAAAAGTGTAGCAGATATTGTCTGATATTTAAGCCATCAACTTGGTGATTTTAGAAGCAATGTTACAGCAGAGAATAAGTGATCAAAGGGTAATTACTGTAATGACTGGTAATGCCTTAAAAAAGATGAGTAATGCAATGCCTTGAAACATGGTAACTTAATAACCAATATGTAACTTGTTTGACATTACATAGTAGCCACATTTTAAACCATGTGACTGTACATCAGACAACTCAAGCTCAGTACTAGGATGCACATGCTCCATACATTTAACATACAGTTGCTAAGCGTATGCATATACAGGATAGTGTTCCATATTCAAAGTGACTCACATCTGGATTCAGCAATCAAAAGGAACTTATTCCATTTATTATATCTTCCCTCTTTCCTGACCCCTGTCTGCCCTATTAACCACATTTCAGGTAATATTAACTGAGTCACTCTCAAATGGAACACAACTAGCTAACCCAAGTCAAATAGAAAACGAATAATGCAAAACCAACCACTGATAACTTGCTAGAGATTGATTCAATTATTTATAAATGACTAACTTGTACAAAACAGTCTTTACCTAGTAGATTCCAAGTCCTCAAGTGACTTATTTTGTCTTACAGAACCAATTTTTAGGAAATGAAAGGAGAAACCAACTACAACAAGCACCCCATCAAACTCAAAAGTTCTAAAAGAAGGCATGATAGCCTGAAATAAATAAATAACAGATACCATGGTTGCTGGAGGAAGCCTGTATAGGATGATGGCGCTTGTGCTTCCATTGCTCCCAGAGTATCACCATGATAAGATCCTTTAAGAGCAAGAACCTAAAATTAAATCACACCTCAGTAAATTAGTGCACCTTAATCATAATAATAAGTGCAACACTCAAGCAACTTGACCAACCTAGACCGAGTGTAGCATGAGTATTGCCCTCTGTCTAGACTAGACTCTAGACAAATCAACTATACTTCACAACTACTCCCTAGGTTAATGACATCCTTACATCAAGCTTTTTGATAATGACAAAATATTTAGCTGGAAAACCAAAAAATAAAAAAGATAACAAGATATTTGAAATGAAAAAAAAAAAAAAAACAGCATAGATATAAGCAGCTAAGTTTAAGGTCAAAGCCTATCTTTAAACTACAAAAACAAATATTAGCAAAGATGGCAACTTGTTAACTAGACTGTGGAAATATAATGCACTATGATTATAAGACTATTATAGTCACTTGAAAGAATTCCACCTCATGAAAAACCTAGGATATTATAAAAAATTGTGAATCAATGAACAAAAATTCCAACACTACCTATTTTAAAATCAGGGGCTAATATCCAAAAAAACATTCAAAACTACATGCTCTTTTCCATTTGTGCCACGCCTTCCAAAATTACCAATGGTGACCATGAATTTTAACATTGGCAACAATTGTAGCATCCCTAACAATGCCCTTGACATTGTGTCATGATCCTACGAATTAGCTCAATGATTCTTCCGCTAACTAGGACAGCACTAAATGTCTAAAACCAAATAGGAATTTAAGAAATAATTTCCTCTACTTTTTTAACAATCTGATTCTGATACATTTATTCTTTTCTTATTTTTTTCTTGTTTGGTTCTAATTTAATTTTTTCAATAATCCAATACAATTGGAAATCCTCTTTAGAATAGTAAAGGGCAAATGGCTATTTTCCTCTGAAGTTTAGCCTAATACACTAGTCATCCTCCGTTTTTTTTTTTTTTTCAAATATACAATTAACCAAAGTTGTACTAAGGGTAAACTACTAAATCAAAAGTTGTTATTGTGAACTATTAAATCCTTCTGCCAGGACTTAGTAAAACTTTTGTTTGTCAAAAACGAAAAAGGTCAAAGAAGGCTTAAATTAACTTAAAATTCCAAAAATAACCTCCATCAACCAAAAAAAAGAATCTCCAATCCAGAGAAATGGCATTTTAAGAAACACAATTTCTATTCTTTAATCCAAAATCTTCTCTAACATTGAAAGGGGAATTCAAGAACACAAGACAGAAAACATATATGAAACCACTTTAATTACCAGCAACACATTAATTAACTTAAATTTCAAATAGTACAAACTTAATCAAATTCATCCTAAAAAATGGTTCAATAGCACAAAGGGAAGCATTTTCGAGCTTCTGCCTCCTCCATCTACCACCTGTTGCCGCAGTAAATAGTGTCAAAAACATGGCACCTATCTCCTACATGTGCCTTACCTCATCAAGTTTCTTATCACCATCACAGCATGTTAACTCACTATCATTTTGTTGAATCAAAAGCAAGAAACTTCCTGCGCCAACTCCTTTCCCAGCAAGCTCCAAGCAAACTTAATGGCAGAGGGAGGTAATTCAGTAATCGATCTACCTTTTCCATACCTGTCAGAACGTTAATGTTTCCTTTTTTTTCTATCTTTGTTTCTATTTTCTGCCACCATTCTTAGTTTCTACTGGTAAGAATTCTAGGTGATCACCAACAAGAACTCTTTCTTCTTCTTCTTCTTCTTTTCTTTTTGTTGTTTTTGCTTTGCGTTTTTTTTTTTTTTTTTATTTCTTCATTTTCCTTCTCTTTTATTATGCCGGCTCACTACTGTAGATAAGGGTATTTAGTGTATTTCCTATCACTTAATTGTACATTTTTGAAAAATGAGGGATGCACTAGTACATTTGGCCAAACCTCAGGGGCAAACTTACAAAAATTTGCAGAAGTCCAATTCACCTTCTGGTTTGCATGTCATCACCATAGGCACTTGGGGTGTGAATAGTTCGGGTGAGGCTGGGGATTGAAAAATCCCCATCCCAAAACAAAAATTCAGGGACCCAAAATTAAGGAACCAGCCCAGTCCCAATTTCTAAAAATCCACATTCCATTTAACCCCAGAATTTTGAAGGCAATTCGAAGAGCTGACGCCAAAGGGACAGTGTAGTTGGGACAATTTCGAAGAAACAATGCAACACAGGCTCATGCAATAAAAACAAAGAAGAAAAAAGAGAGAATTACTTGAGTTATTTATTAAAATCCAAAAATTTACTTAGGAAGCCCAGCATTGGGACTCACTTGAAGGCAATCAACCATCACAAACTTAAATGAACGAGGGGGACCTTCTCCTTCTACAAAGAGAAGGGAACGTGCCCCTCCTTCAATTTTCCAATGCTTCCAATATTCCACTTGTTAGAATCTTTTTTCATTATTTTAATTAGAGGTCTAATATCTTTCAATTTATTGGCCAAGTCCAATCACTGGCCATAAGATTCTGAACATTGACAACTATGCAGATGTGAGCAAATTTTACTTTAAAGGTGCGTCTGGTAAAGCCAAAGTTTTAGAGACCTACATGATAATTGACCACTGACACCTCTAAGAGAGTTTGGATTGGGAACTATTTTGAAGTTTAAACCATGATAAGTTGATAACCATCGCATTGAGCGCTGACTTGAAAGAAAAACCAAGTAACCTATTTTATTTGCATGAATTTATAACATCATACGCTTTTTCTTCATGAAACCAAAATTTATAGCATTTAGCAGAGAACATAAAAGAAGTATAAGGTCAAAGATAAAAAGGATTATCGAGGCGAACCCTTAGCTCTATCTGTCTGTCAGCTAAATTACTCTTCGCACAATCTAGAAAGATTCCATTATCAATAGAAAATTTACGGAATGCCATCTTCAGAGCAATTTCAATGGCTGTTGATCCATTGTCTGAAAAATATGTCCTAGAAGCCCAGCCTACAAAAAGAAGATAATATATTATAATAATTCCATCTAACCAAACCAGAAATAGATAACAAAATGCAGTCCAACTTACAATTTATGAAAGAATGATACATGCAAAGTCATATTCATAAAAACCAGCAACATAAAAGGAGAACCAAAAGAGTCCAACTTCACAGATTAAACCAAATGTCAAAACTGTTTTCATCTTGTGGAATATGGATATTGCTAACTAAGCAGAATGTAATAAGGAGAAAATACATTCCAATAATATCATCCCTTACAGCCTGTTTGGATGGGATGATTTTTAGGGAGGAAAGAAAATTAAGAGGTAAATTTGGAAGGAAAATAAGAATTCTTTGTTTGGAAAGCAGGTGGAAAAGTGTGGAGGAAGGAAAATATGGTTATTTTCCCTGGGCCCCACAAAATTACTTTCTCTCCATTTTGGAGAGAATTTGACATTCACAGGGTAAAAAACCATTGTTCACGAGCAAATTACAATATTGCCTTATGTGTATATGTTAGCACTTGTCAGCTTCATCATGGCTTAGCCTCCTGTTTAGGTGAGCTTGCGACATTTATGAATTTATATGCCACTTTCTTGCACACAGTTTAGTAAGCAGCTTTGGAATTTTCTCTTAACTAACCACTTGCATATATATGTTATGGGGGAAAAATTAACAAATACTTGGAAATTAAATCTTAAAAAATTGAACACATCAATCTATAAATAATTAATAATCGTGAGACCTTAAACTTGAAAAAAAAAATTACTCATGAAACATATGATGCATGCTCACTTTGCAATGCTAATGATTTTATTTATTATTCTTTAATTCATTATAATTAATCAAATAATTAACCAATTATAATTTAATTGCAAAATGTGCTACAATGTTTAATATATATATATATATATATATATATATATATAGATATATAAAGGGGAAAAATGTAAATTTATAATGATACCATTTTCTTTTTTTAAACAAACAAAATATTTAATTTCTTTCCTTCCATTTATTTTCCTTCCAATCCAAACATAGGGTGGAAAATAAGGAAGGAAAATGAGTAGTGCAATCGTTTCTTATTTTCCTCCCTTATTTACCTTCCTCCCTTTCCTAAACAAAGCATTAGAACTGAGATAAAAAAAACCTAAGTGTCTGGCAAAACACTACTTACCTTTGCCCACACCCTCAAGCAAAAGCTCTGCACATTTTAAGGCTGGCTCATAAACATTCTCAGGAAACATGACATGACCAAATCTTCCAGCAGCATAACCCATATCTCTTGCAAGCTCAATCTGAAGCCACCTAAACAAATAACCACATTAAAGAACTTCAGATGTGACCACTAATACAAATAAAGTTAACATTGTGTTACGGACAAAGAGGATAGAGGTGGAGAAAGATGAGGATCATGCCAAA
Source organism: Jatropha curcas (assembly GCF_041381405.1). Classification (NCBI taxonomy): domain Eukaryota; kingdom Viridiplantae; phylum Streptophyta; class Magnoliopsida; order Malpighiales; family Euphorbiaceae; genus Jatropha; species Jatropha curcas. Next base: position 25,989,217 of record NC_143158.1, read on the forward strand.
GATAAAGGGCATCACAATTCTTTAGCCATCAAGGATATGCTCCTTGCAGATATACTCAGTCGATGCCAACATTTGCCTCATTTTTCATGAAATTTTCTTAAACAGTACAACCTTTTCTCCATTTATATGATTAGCCAATTCTACAAAGTTCTGCTCCTTAGTATTAACTAGTAATAAAACAATATTAAGTTTCAAGTAATGTAGACAAGATGTCACTCTATGAGCGCTCTTCCTATTTAGCATACTGAATTGAATTCTACATCCATCTTACTCATGATGTCATATGGACAGTTGAATCAACAAATTATCGAAGGAATGGCATGCGACAACACATCAAAAAACCACAGGTAAAGTAAAAGCGGATAGCAAAACCAGACAACAAAGCACACAGCTACTTAAAATTCCAGAAAATAGCATCTAAACTGGGTCATTAATTCACCATAAACATCAAACAGAGAAATAGATATGTTCACTTGTAATAAAGAGGACCTGTAGAGTAGCATTTGGTCCTTGGGTCCACCAACTTGCACATGCATCAAATTGTTCAGTTATGAAATCTTTGTTTTGGGCCTGTGATATCAAGGGAAAACAAAATTAGCTAGCAATGTTTTAGAAACACCTGCTTCACATTAGAAATCCCCAGTCAATAGTTCAACAATAACAACAACAACCATAATAATAAAGCATAGAGAATATATCCATAAACCTAGAGCAAATAATAAGTTGGACTGTGTAGAGCAAGCCTAGAGAATATGTCTACACTAACCTTGTAGACTGCAAAGTTCTCCCCACACCTTGAATCAATGACAGTAACAGTTTCTTCTGGTACAAGCTTGTGCTGAGTAAATGGCCACCAAAAAACATCTGTTGCCTTCTTAGGCATTTCTTTCAATCTCCGTAATCTTTCTGAAAAAGCTGATAGCAATATTCCCTGTAGAGAATTGAATGGTTCGCTAGAAGAACCAAACCATTCTACCAGGTCATTTGACATATCTTGTGGAACAGGTGGCAGCAAAACTACAGGCACCCTAGAAAACATGAAAGAGAAAATAAATAATAGAACTTTTAATGCATAAAAGTAGTATCTTTTTATTACAAGAAAAGTAACAAATGCCAAACCCATAAAACGTTGGATGCGCAGAAAGAGAGATTCATTAAATCCATAACAAGACAAAATTATCCACATCACGAGAAGAGAAATTATAAAAAATACCTGTTTTGCAAATATGAAAGTAATGGCACTTCATTAACCAGGCCATGATCTTCAAAAACTACAGCAACAATGTCATAACCTCGAAGCTTTAAACTTTCATACGCAGAAATGGTTCCAGAAATACCACCAAGACGCCCATCTCCCACAAGAACGCCAGGGAAGCGGAAGGGCCTGCAAACATGTTTGATAAAGCAATGAATAAAAGAAAGAATGGCAATATGTTTGTTCTCTGACTCTATACCCGCTTTTGACATTATTACTGCCGCAAATTTTCCACTGGGGCATAGTTACAGCCATCTCTGAGTCTCCTTAAACAAGATTTTGAAACAAGAAGTTTTGCTTCTTAGTTACCCAAATGAGTTTGCAGGTGTGAACTGTCACAAATCATTCGCCACAAAATGCGAGTACTAACTCAATAAAGCCTTATCTCTGAAATTATCTAAGGATGTAGGCTACATATCTTATTTTCCTCCAATGCATTCTGTACGTACAACGCTATATGCTAACCCAAAATGCACAAAATTTACGTCAAAAATCTTCTTCACCGCCACTACGTAGCAGGGGTCAGATAAATGACAAAACAAGGAGAAAAAAGAAACTGAAGCATGTAGTCGGAGAAAAAAATTTGTTCTTTTAGAAGAGCAAAAGTGAGGTCTTCAAAATTCAAGTTGAAAAGTAATGAGATTATTTGAGTCAAAAAGTAATGAGATTATTTGAGTCACTAGAGTAGAAACAGGAACCAACATGAAGAAAATCTTCACAATTGGGCCGCCAACTTGTAAGCTGAGCACTTCACTTGGAAAGACATATCGGAAGAGGAAAAGGGGAAAGAAGGATGGTCACGTACCGATACAAATCACACTGTAAGGTTCCTGAAGGACCGGGACTGGCAACCCCTCCTGCAGTCTCAACCACACAAAAAGCATCCATCGTCTCATTTTCACCCTCAAATTTTAATTCATTACTCAAACACTGCTCCAACATCTCCATCACCGCAGAATCCTCCACAACTCCATTCTCTCTCTCTGCTGCCAAATGTGGAGAAACTGCCTCCTTCCATGCATACAATGTCTCGCAAATTAACTCCGAAACACCAGCCTCATCCCTTAAAACCTTTTTCTTCTCATTGAAGTTCAAATTGTACATTCCATATTTAAATTCATTGGTCTCAAAACATCCGCCAAAGGATTTAGCGGCAGAGAGAGAGGATTTGAGGACGGAATTGGAGGCGAGAAGAGAGAAAGGTGGATTATAGCGGGAAGCGAGAGAGGAAAGTTTTGAAAATACAAAATGGGAATCAGAGTCAGAGGGAAAACCAGTTTGAACGGGTTTGAGATAGAGAAATTTACGCCGTTTAGTTGTGTTGGTGGTGTTAGTGGCGGGTGGTGGAGAGAGGAGGAAGGAAGAGGCAAGGCCAGTGGAGACAAGAGTTTTGCCAAGGGAGGTATTGGAGCCCCAGATCATATAGATTGGGTGGTTTAGTGGAAATTGTAGTGGTGGTGAAGTAGAAGCTGAAAATAGGTTGTGAGATTGACGGTGAAGATGGAGTAAGCGGCGGTGAGAGCGGCGGAGAGAAGAGAGAAGGAGCATCATGATAACGGAGAAGAAGTAGCGAAGAGTAACACAGTGATGTAACGGTTTAACGGGTGAGTACGAAATTTGAAAGCGGGGGTAGCGCTGGCCTTTATTTATTGATTTTGGTTGGAAGGAAAATAATTTTTGTGAATAATTTTCTCACCTAATTTTAGGTTGTTTTATAAATTGAAAAAGTATTAGGTTGGTAGTAGTAGGACGTGTAGTTGATATAATAAGAGAAAATAAGATGAGATGAGGCAAAATTAGCTCTTTTATACTCTCTTAAACCGCATAAAATATTTTTCATAATTTTTAATTTTTTATTATTTGTAGCATTATTCAAGAGTTAAAATATTTTTCAAATTTTAATAAATTTATTATAATCTTATAAATTTATATTTTTTAAATTTATTAATTATAAGTAGTTACTATCATCATTATCAATACTCATTCTTCACCAACAGACACCACCATCGGCAGCCGCTACTCATCATTGTCGACCAATGCCACTTATTATAGGCGATTTTCATAATTTACCTTTTTTCATTATTCTCATATTTAATAATAAAATGTTTAAAATATGAATTTTATATTATTATTATTAAAAATTTTAATATTTTTAATTAATTTTTAATATTGCAATCAAACAACTAAAAATAAATCATTTAAAAAATATTTTTAACCTTATAAAATATTTTCGTCAGATAAGTTATATTTTCGGAGTCTTTAAGATGGTTAATTTTATAGTAAAAAGAAGTAATCCGCCCGGTCAAGTTTTAAAATTTAAACATTGATATAAACACTGTACTATTAAACGTTATCTGCACGGGCAAATGGTGTGGTTTACCTATTAGCACGGGAAGCATTCACAGGCAGACGTGGGGAGTGGTCTGTCCACCCATCTGTCCAAGCTTTGCGTTTGGATGAATAAAACCATTTCCTTTAGTTTCAAAAAAAAAAAAAAAAAAAAAAAAAAAGAACAGAACAAGTCAAACTGAAACATAAATTCAAATTTGACCGCTTTTAATGAATAAACTCGAGTTGATAACTCATATACAACTTGAAACAAAAATAACTAATATAATAATATTATAAAAATAATTATTTTTTACCAAAAATATAATTATATTTTTATCATAAATTTTTTTATGAAATACAAGTTAATCAAAGATAAAAAATTGATTTGTGTATACAATCGCAATCAATATGTAATATTGAAATAAAATGTTATTACTATATGAAAATTTTATTTAAATTTTATAATTTTAATTAGTTGAATAAAGTCATGAATAAATTTGAGCTCACTTGAAAATTGAATAAATCAAATTTGAAGAAGATTTTAAACTTGATATGAAACTTAAACTTGGCTCGAGCTCGATACTTTTTATCAAATCAATGTGATATTTTGTTTTCAAATATTGTAATACTTAATTCGACTTGATTTATTTATAGTTGTAGTTAGTAGTTTGAAATTGTAATTTAAAAAAATAAAATTACACTTTATCTCTTAAATTTTTTTAAAATATCTTCTAATTTCTCCAAAATTTATTTTCTTTAGTTCGGCCCTCGGTTGGAGTTCAAAATTTTTTATATTTTTATTATGTTCTTATAAAATATTTAAAGAATAATTAGATGAGATGACATATGATATAGGATTTTTTTTCTTTAACTAATCTATAATAATTATTAATTCTTAATTATAATCCATAATTTAAACTACATATAAATGAAGAAATATGAAAATAATGAAATTTCTAATAGTGCCTTTAATGTCATTTAAATATCTTCAAATAACCTTAGTCATGACCAGTTAAAAAATTATATTTTATTAATTGATTAAATATAATTTATTAAAATTATTTTTTTAAATAAATAAATATAGATAAACATTTCAAAATTTTAAGTTTTATTTTTTAATTTATTTTTTAATATATATATATACGCGCTAATGAAACATCTAAAAATTTTTATATTTTATTTTTTTAATTTATTATTTAAATATTTAATTTTGCTTTATTATAATTCAAAATATTTTATTTAAGAGGGATAAAAAAGGTATATTTTTAATAATTTTTTATTTTTATTTTTATAATTTGATTGGATATATTTTTTAAAAAATAAAATTTTTTATATTTTTCATAATTTTTTATTTTTATTTTTATAATTTGATTGGATATATTTTTTAAAAATAAAATTTTAAATAGAATATACGCAATTAATTCTTTCAAAATTTTAAATTTTATTTTTAAATAAAATGAACATATGTGTGGGATGAGGAACAATTGAAAATTTTAATTTTAAAAATATAAATTGTTCATGATGATAAAATAGCCTTCGTCACCAGCTGTCTTCTTATATCATAGACGATACCACCAAATAAAAATTATTACATTAATATGAAAATAATGAAATTTCTAATAGTGCCTTTAATGTCATTTAAATATCTTCAAATAACCTTAGTCATGACCAGTTAAAAAATTATATTTTATTAATTGATTAAATATAATTTATTAAAATTATTTTTTTAAATAAATAAATATAGATAAACATTTCAAAATTTTAAGTTTTATTTTTTAATTTATTTTTTAATATATATATATACGCGCTAATGAAACATCTAAAAATTTTTATATTTTATTTTTTTAATTTATTATTTAAATATTTAATTTTGCTTTATTATAATTCAAAATATTTTATTTAAGAGGGATAAAAAAGGTATATTTTTAATAATTTTTTATTTTTATTTTTATAATTTGATTGGATATATTTTTTAAAAAATAAAATTTTTTATATTTTTCATAATTTTTTATTTTTATTTTTATAATTTGATTGGATATATTTTTTAAAAATAAAATTTTAAATAGAATATACGCAATTAATTCTTTCAAAATTTTAAATTTTATTTTTAAATAAAATGAACATATGTGTGGGATGAGGAACAATTGAAAATTTTAATTTTAAAAATATAAATTGTTCATGATGATAAAATAGCCTTCGTCACCAGCTGTCTTCTTATATCATAGACGATACCACCAAATAAAAATTATTACATTAATATGAAAATAATGAAATTTCTAATAGTGCCTTTAATGTCATTTAAATATCTTCAAATAACTTTAGTCATGACCAGTTAAAAAATTATATTTTATTAATTGATTAAATATAATTTATTAAAATTATTTTTTTAAATAAATAAATATAGATAAACATTTCAAAATTTTAAGTTTTATTTTTTAATATATATATATACGCGCTAATGAAACATCTAAAAATTTTTATATTTTATTTTTTTAATTTATTATTTAAATATTTAATTTTGCTTTATTATAATTCAAAATATTTTATTTAAGAGGGATAAAAAAGGTATATTTTTAATAATTTTTTATTTTTATTTTTATTATTTGATTGGATATATTTTTTAAAAAATAAAATTTTTTATATTTTTCATAATTTTTTATTTTTATTTTTATAATTTGATTGGATATATTTTTTAAAAATAAAATTTTAAATAGAATATATGCAATTAATTCTTTCAAAATTTTAAATTTTATTTTTAAATAAAATGAACATATGTGTGGGATGAGGAACAATTGAAAATTTTAATTTTAAAAATATAAATTGTTCATGATGATAAAATAGCCTTCGTCACCAGCTGTCTTCTTATATCATAGACGATACCACCAAATAAAAATTATTACATTAATTTGTAAATAGAGAATGTTAAAATTATACTTATCGCAAGAAGAAGGCATAATTGAAAAATCAATAATTTTAAACTAGCAAAGCTTGATATAATAATTATTGATCGTGAAAAATAACGAATTTTTGATAGTCAAGAATAACAAATTTTTGACAGTGAAAACTCAACAGCAATTAAAACCAAACATATATATGTGGTATATAGGACAAAATCCTAATTATAATAGTATTAAAGTACAAATGTCTAATTAGAGTGAGATTAAATTTATAATATTAATATAATAAAAATAATAAATTGATATCATAATTAGAATGGGATTAAAGTCAAATTCCTAATTAGAATGAGATTAAATTTGTAATATTAATAAAAAAGAGCTACCAATAAGGGATTAATAAATTTAATATCTTATATTATAATATATTTAAATTATAAGATATTAAATTATAGTATTTTCATATGTACAGAAATTTCAAAAATTTTCTAATTAAAATACGACTAAATTATTTTTAATGATATTTTTAATTAATCAATTAATAAAATTCAGAGTTTTCTAATTAGAATAAGATTAAATTATTCTTCAATCAACCAATAAAATTAAAAGTCTGTAGAGACATTTTAGGAACCCAATATTCCCCCTCATTCGCGCATACGCTCTCTCACACACACACACACATATATATATAATTTGGAATTCCTATATATGTAAAAAAAATTATGATTTATTGTATTATAATTTGAATATTGAAAATTCCATACATATCTTACTTCCATTAAAATTCTTGAAACTAAAAAGATAAAAAATAAAAAAATTATCTTAACAAATATTAATCTTACAATCCAAATAAAATTTAAACTTTTATTAATAAAATATAAATTAAAATGGAGTAAGAAAAGAGAAAAGAAAGTGCAAGCATACCGAAAGATGTGGCGGAGAAGAGGGAGAAGAGATATGCAGTGAAAATAGGTCCTGAATTTTGGTTAGAACTTTAGCAACGGGTAAAACTTCCGTTGCTAAAATCCGTAGAACCAACTCTCAGCGGACGAAGGAAAAAAATTAATTCTGTAAATTTAGAAACGGATAAAATTTCCGTTGCTAAAAAGTTTGTAGAACCATTTATCAAGACTTAGCAAGGCAAAAATAATGAAACAAGATTTATTAATTAATAAAAATAATATGATTAAGGAAACTAATATAATCAATATAATTAAAACTTATTATATAATTTTAATTGATAAATAAATAATTTTTTTTTAATTAGAGGGTTCATCTATTTAAGATATTTTATGATAATGCTACTCATAAGGGAAAGTTTGTAAGCTTGTAATTATTCACGGTTACTAAACAATTACAGTTAATCTATAAATATAAATTAAAAGAACTATAAATAAAAATTATTCTATTAATTTGCAAATACAGAGAGAGTTAATGTTAAACTTACTGCAGGAAGAATACATGATTGCAAACTTAATAATTTCAAATTACCAAAAACTTAATGTAACAATTCTTGATAGTCAAATGCAATAAATTCTTGATAATCAAAAGCAATTATTAAAACGAAACATATATACAGTGGTATGATAGGACAAAATTCTAATTAGAATGTGATTAAATTTATAATATTAATATAATAAAAATAATATTTTGATATCATAATCAGAACAAGATTAGCAATGATATTTTTATCAGTTCATAAACTTAGCATGGCGTTTTAGAAAACTAATGTTCCCTCCTCATTCGTACTTTGATATGTATTATAGTTAGATAGATCTAAAATTTTCATGAACTCAAATCAACATTTAATAACATAGGGTCATATTATTTAGTTTTATTTAAGGAAATAGATGCTAGTTAAAGTTTAACCTTATCATTTCAAAAAAATTGAAATATAATCTTATAATTAATAATAAATTTTTCATTTTATTGTCTATAATTATTTATACTTGACTTTTAATATTGTCCTATCATATTAAAATAAGTTTAAGAAAAATATTATTCGCTTATAATATGAATATTATTAATCATGTTTTAACATTATATAAATATCTAGAAAATATGAAAGAAATATTATAATCATACTTGATACTACATAAGAATAAATTAATAAATATAAACAACGAGTAATATCAAATAAGAATAGAACACATTATACATTAATGAGTCTAATAGAATTTTCAAATGTGACTCTAAAGCAGTATTATGAGAACCGGATTGGTCAGGGAACCGGTGAAGGTATGGGTTCACTGAATCGGAAGATTCAATCAGATTCAATATGGTTCAACCGGATTTTTATATATAATATTTTTAAATATATTTATTAAATAAAATTAAAGTATAGGATAAAAAAATTTGAATATCAAATAAAAAAACATTCTCAAATTTGGCTTTTATAAAAAAATAGAAAAATTAGTAAATAATTTTAAACAAAAAGAATAAAGTATTTCTAAATTTAATAATAAAAAACCAATTAATTAAAATAAAAAATAATATTATTTGTCACATTTGAATTTAAAGTTGAAAATTTTAATTATTTTAATTAATATAATAGGACCTTAGATTTAGAAATGAAGAGAATCCAAAACTAAAAAATTACTGGCCTAACTCTTAAGAGACCCAAATTTTAAAAAGGCCCATAATTAGAGAAAAAAATTCAAAATTTGAATTGAATCGATTTTTAACCGGTTTAGTTCACTGGCTTTTGTCGTTTTTCATCCACTTCTTATGGATTTATGCCGATTTTTTAAGCTTTTCAGTTTTTTATGTAATCCAAATTGAACCACTGTCTGATTTTTGATTAAACCGATCAAACTGGCCAGTTCAATTTAATTTTCAAAACTATGCTCTAAAATGCGGATAAGTTTCCGAAATAACTAAATAATAAAACGCATTTTTAAAGTGTCCCTCGTACATTTGGAAGTGCTTGAAGAGTGTAGTGTTATATTGAACCTTGGTAAGGTGTCTATGTAACTTAGGGGACCAATTAATGTATTACATCAAATCTTAAATATCAAATAATAAATTGAACTCATATCTTGTTTGTAACGTAAAATAAAATGTTTAATGAAAAAGATGATGGAATGGATTGGAGTGGAACAGTTTGAACCGAAAATGACGAGGATATTTAATATTGTTCCAAATCCAGATTTGGAATAATAATCATCATAATTATCATCCGATCAATCAAGAACAGAAAAAGAGATTGATTATTGACAAAAACTCGACAAAACGACATGTCTGGCAAAAGAATATCGTCGTCCGATACCACACCACTGCTTGGCCCACGACAACGCAGTTTTCCTCTCTATGGTCCTTCTAATCGCTCCATTTCCTCACCTTCCTTTATCGAAATGTCCACCTCTACCATCGCTACTTTTCCTCGTCGAACCGTCTTCCTCGGCGTCGATGTAGGCACCGGCAGCGCCCGCGCTGGTTCAATTTCTTTCTTCTAGCTTCAGTTCCTAACTCGTACAGTCATTTAGATATGTCCATTTGCTTGCTGCTTAGTTGCTTAGTATGGCTGTTTGATGCAGGTCTGTTTAATGAGAATGGAAAACTGCTTGGAACTGCTAGTAGTCCTATACAAATATGGAAAGAACGTGACTGCGTTGAGGTAAATTAATTAACAAATAATCCAAATAATTTTTGTGGATTTTGATTTTTCTTTAAAGTTAATTTTTGCTATCGCTTTAGTTCTGTTTATGTTATTGAAAAAAAATAGTGATTTGGATTGTTTGGTGTTTTCATATCAGCAATCATCTACAGATATTTGGCATGCCATTTGTGCAGCTGTGAAATCAGCTTGTAACCTTGCTGATGTTTCTGGGGAAGAAGTTACCGGCATAGGATTTGCTGCTACTTGTTCTCTTGGTTTGTGAAATTTACACTAATTCCTGTAATTTTTTTTAGTCTTTTTCCGTCTATATTGCATGTTGTATTTGATATTTGGAGTTTCTTAATGTGGCTGTGTAATGGAAATAAGATTTTCCCTTTCTTGAAGTTGCTGTTGATTCTGATGGAGCTCCTGTTTCGGTTTCTTGGAGCGGGGATTCAAGAAGAAATATTATAGTTTGGATGGATCATAGAGCAGTAAAACAAGCTGAGAAGATCAATTCCTCTAACTCACCAGTATTGCAATACTGCGGTGGAGCTCTTTCCCCTGAAATGCAGCCGCCGAAGGTACCTGGGATAATGTGTTAATTTAATATATATCTTTCGCATCGAGCTGTTTCCATTTTGAAAATTCATGATTTCATCAAATCTAAGTTTGAATGAATCCCAAGTCCAACTGCATAACAAGAATGCAGCCATTTGTTGCAGCATGAGATTGATGAGCAAATGGCAGTTTTAGTGATCTTCGTGCTCTATTTAATTGCATTTGATAATAATATATTGCAGCTCTTATGGGTGAAAGAAAATTTGCAAGAGTCATGGTCAATGGTGTTCAGATGGATGGACTTGAGTGATTGGTTGTCATATAGGTAATTCCTTTCCTTGAAACATTTATAATGCCATTACATTGTTCTCCTGTACCAGTTACTTGTTCCTTTAATGAGCTTATGCTGATTGCTATAGTGTTCTTTTCTTTTTTCTTTATCCTCAATGATTCCTAGAGCAACAGGAGATGATACTCGTAGTCTATGTACAACAGTATGCAAATGGACATATCTTGGCCATGCACATATGCACCAGATAAATGAAAAAGATTCTCGCGACATGGAAGCTTGTGGCTGGGATGATGACTTTTGGGAAGAGATTGGCTTGGGTGATCTCGTAGATGGGCATCATGCTAAGATTGGTATGCTTAGGAGTTCTGTGGTAACTGTTAAATTTAAAATTTGAAAAACAGAGAACAAGCAGCTGCATGTTGACTTTCTTTGTTATTCTTACACTATTACCACACTACCATCGCCACTATAACTACCATTATTCCTTGCTAACAGCAAACTGCCATCATTGCCTCTTGTAAACTATTTGCACTCACAACTGTTGCCACCACAGCTGTCACTTCCATTGATGAACCACCTCCCATGCCCCCTTGCTCCCATTGGTACAAGGACATCACTGACCCTCACCTTCAATACATAAACAATCCATAACATATTTTGGATTAAACAGTCCGTAATGTATTTTGGAAATTTATAGACTTTAGAACTCTATGATTTAAAAGTTGTATCACTTATAGGTTCTTATGATTAAGAACCGCAGCAACAGAATAAGCCCTAAATATCAACAGGAATGAAAATGAAGTCACGACACATTTGAGTGCTCTGTGATTCATTTTAATATTCTATATTTCAATTTTTTTCTTTTCTGATCTATATGAATGAAATTTTTATGTTATGGTATTTGAAACATAAGAATGAACTTAAAAAATAGCAACATCATATTGTGGTTGATTATCAACATCTTGTTGTTGTAAGACTTGATTTACCAATACTCCCCACTTAACGGGTAACTTGACATTATATTATGTAAACAGGACGAAGTGTAGCTTTCCCTGGCCATGCTTTGGGTTCTGGTCTGACTCCTACAGCTGCGAAGGCAAGAAATTTTGTACTGAAGAATTCACATTGATTTCAAGTGGCGCTCCCTTGAGGTCTATTGGCCGAGAAAACACATTTGATTAGATGCATTATTAGCACTCATCCTTTATCTGGGCTTCGGACGGTGAATTTGTTTAATATTGACTTTAAAACTATGTTTTCCCACTTTTCTGAATATTAGCCTATATTTTCAGGAACTGGGTCTTGTAGCAGGAACTCCTGTAGGGACCTCATTGATTGATGCTCATGCTGGTGGTGTGGGGATCATGGAGAGTGCTCTTGAGGCAGATTCTGACGCTAAAGGTGATGGCATTTAAAGTAAAAAATAGATTTCTTACCTCTGATAAATCCAGTCAGTTAACTGAAATTAATATGTTCTCCTTATCATGAATTATGTTTTCTCAGAGTATGACAAGGAAGCAATATGTCGCCGTATGGCATTAGTTTGCGGTACTTCCACTTGTCATATGGCTGTATCACAGAGCAAGCTGTTCATTCCTGGGGTTTGGGGACCATTTTGGTCAGGTAACATCTGAAAATCTTATTAGTTGTTAATAATGTTTGGATTTCTGAAAATTAGTACGGGTTATATGACTCTATGGCAGGTCTCCATTTTTAGTACCAACACACTAAAGTTAAACATTTTAAGGTTTTTTCACCACAAAGCATGCACATGCAAACACGTGCACCAAATGATAACAATGTCAGATTTTATCATAAACAACTTTGCCTGGGTTGTATGTGAACCCTCCCCCTTTCACCCCTGCCTCTAAAGTGGTGGAGAAGGGCTCTTTGGGTCTAATTTTCTTTCTATCTGCCAGGACAAATAAATAGGAAGGGATGGTTCTTTCGTTGCATTGATAGAAAAAACTCTCTTTATTACTTGGACTTAGTTCGTGCTTAATCCAGAGTCTGCTTTTATTTTCTTTGAAATATGTACCTGAAATTTAATATCAAGCCTTATTTCTTGATTTTTGTAGCGATGGTTCCTGAGTACTGGCTTACAGAGGGTGGGCAGAGTGCTACCGGTGCATTATTAGATTACATAATTGAAAACCATGTTGCTTCTCCTCGCCTTGCAAATCGTGCTGCTTCTCAAAGTAAAATACAGTTTGTGGTGTATGTACGTTAACGGATGTTCATGTTGTTTACATGGTTGATAGTTCATTCCTTTTCTCTATCTTCCAGATGTATCACTGTTTGAAATTCTGAACAATATATTAAGGACAATGGTGGATGACCTGAAGACTCCATTCCTTGCTGCTTTGACAGAAGATGTCCATGTCCTTCCTGACTTTCACGGGAACAGGTAAGTAAGCAACAATGATGCAACATTTTCTATTTATGGTTCTAAGGTATTGCAACTAGTAATAAATATGACCTGTTAAAATCGTATGCTACAGATCTCCCATTGCAGATCCAAAAGCAAAAGGAATTATTTGTGGTATGACCCTTGACACGAGTGAGAGACAGCTAGCTCTTCTATACCTTGCCACCATACAGGGTATTGCATATGGTACACGCCACATTGTGGAGCATTGCAATGCTCATGGTCACAAAGTAAGATACCATTCCTCTGATTAATCATTTACTTATTTGTCATGACATGTTTTAGTTTACAAATTGCAAAATATGTGGCAATTCACATCTTAGAAGGGTTTAGTAGTCTAGATACTGATAGGATAATTTGTCTTTTAATTCTACTTGTCTTGAGTCAATGGAGGAGGATTCTTATATGTTCTTATATGATTTATTTCCTTTATTGTAAATTTCCTATATAGTTGTAGGTTTATGTGTATATAGACACCTAGATGCAAATCACAAATGCACATGAAATGGAGAATGAATTTCTCCCGAAACCTAATCTCTAATAATTCAACATTATAGTTGTTCATAAGAATGTTGGCAGGGCAGATGGTTTTAGTGACTACACATTCTGGTGTGTCCAATGTATCTACTCAACTGGACTGGAGCCTACAATTTATAGACTCTGATATTACTACTCCAGATTGATGTTATCAAATGGCCCCACTGCGTTTCAATAAGTCTGCTAGAGGCCCTTTATCATGACATTAGGCATGTGGAAAATCTTTCAGCTGCAATACTATTCATCTGGAGGACCATTTTTGGTTTCAAATACTAGGATTAGAAATCAGTATATAGGTGGCTTGATGCAGCTAGAATCTGACTTTAACCATATGATTTTGGAGCTATTTGAGCCTGAAGGTAACCAAGATGACAGTCAAACAGACTTAAGGTCATGACAAGAAAAAAAAAAAAAAAGGAATTGACTGTATAATGTATAGCAATAACTTCAGAATCTCTGGTAAGAAGCAATGTATGTTTATATTGCATGAAGTTGTCTAGCTTGATGTCGCATGACAGAACCAAGGACTAAGCAATGACTTCTATTTTTATTTTTATTTTTATTTTTATTTTTTCTTTGAGAGTCAAGCTTGCGCAAAAACTTGTACGTGGCTTGAGAAAATCTGATGTGAATTCAGGGGAATAGTAATCAACTTACTAGCTGATTAAATTACAGCTTTCATATGTTTATATTTAACTTTCATCTGTCATGGAATTTTTTTTTTTGCTGACAACTGTTTATACTCTCAGTTACATATGTCTATTATCAGGTTTGTTTTATTGAACTCAAGTTTTTCATAGCCTCTAAAATATTGACTATTTCTCCAGTGTTGTTTACTCGATGCTTTCTCTATTTTCTTATATATCCCAGCAGATTGACATATTGCTTGCATGTGGTGGCCTTTCGAAAAACCTTGTGTTTGTTCAAGAACATGCAGATATAACCGGTATTTTCCTGAGTTTCATTCTTCTATGCATCCCCTGTACCTTCCCCATCCCTCGCACCCTGCTGTGTGTAGACATGTTGAATCCTTTCTCACTAATTTTTTTAATCTCCCTGCATACATTTTCTTCTAAATGGACGGCCTGTGTGCATGAACTTTCATCTGTACTGCTTATGACATGCATGCTGTTTCACACACTTAAATCCAATGGATGAGGGGAATGAGAGATCCTATTGGTTAGGAATAGGGATTTTCGATCCTTCTGTCGCTTCATTGTTGCTTCTATCATTCAATCAATTTCACTGCAATTCTGTGTATTTAACTTTGGTACCTATTGTTTCTTAAATTTTCCCCACATTAATGTATTGGGTTAGATTGCATGGTTTGCTAGCTGGTGAACTGCTATGAATATACCTGGTTAGGAAAGTCTTCTTATTAAGCATGAATGGTTGATTAATCTATTTTTTCTGCGATGTTTTAATTTTTTTGTCTTAAAAGATGAGCAAAGCAAACTTTGTGGTCTGCTCATACTCGTACCAATAGGTTGATAATGGTCGGTAGTTGCAGTATTAGTTCTACTCTGCAAGCTCTGGTTGCAATCAACTTTATCTGGACAAGAAAAAACATAATAAGAAGTGCTAGGATGTTATGCTCTATGCATATCTGCCATATTAACATAACACATACTTGCTAATGAATGGTTCAGGTTGCCCTATTATACTTCCAAGAGAAAGTGAGTCTGTGCTACTGGGTGCTGCAATTCTTGGTGCTGTTGCTGCAAAGAAATATGCCAGTCTTAGTGAGGCCATGAGGGCACTGAATAAAGCTGGTCAGGTATGCTTGAGAATTCTTGCTCTTCAATCTTCAGTTCGATTTAAGACTTTTATGGGACACGGACAAAAAATATATATTTTGAGAAAGAGGTTTTCCAGGTCAGGATAATAATGCATATTTTTTTGTTAGTCAATGCCATGTAAAATTGTGCAGTAGAGTGTTCGGTTTTTGTTGGAATTCCATTTAGCCAACTCTTCCTGTCCCTACACCAACTTCTTACAACCTCACTGAGGAAAAAAAAAAAAAAAAAAAGGACTTTGAGGCAACTGGACTCTAATAAATATTAACCTGTAAAATGATTTATGTCACAGATTGTTGTGAAACATTGTAAATAAATCGTAAGGACGTTGCTAAAATAGGAGTCTGAAAATGGGTAGCAGCACATCTGAATAAATGAGACCTACAACCTTGGCAGAGAACCTTAGCTGTCCAGGGCTTGACTTGATGTACTTATGCTATGAACTTTATGCCTAACCCTGCTTCTATCACTGATGCACATCTAATTATCTTATGTCTCATAGTCTTGCTTTACAGTACTTTGGCATGTGGTCATGTTTTTTAGCCTTTCACTACACAGATGCATTCTGAGACTCATTCGCAGCTTTAGGCATTAATATTAACATCTAAAATATATGAACTTTCTCTGCTAGGGTCACTGTGCCTTTTGACAGTACATCACTTTCATGTAATAGATGCCACTGTACATTTGTTCTTCACCAGAGTGACTTTTCGTGTGGCATAAAGGGATGATGTTGCTGATTGTGCCATAATTATACTAGGACTATATTTTGGTTCTTTAAGCTACTCTTTGGCGCAGTGGCCAGTCCAAGTTACTTTCATTTTGATCCTTTAGTCACTTCATGTTTTGGATAATTACACACCACTCCTCAGCTTGCTGTTCTACTTTGTTAAGTTGGCCTTTACTGCCTGTTTAATTTGAATGGCAATACCTTGCCATTTATGGTTCTCAAGCTAGCGAGTCTGTGTCGTTCTATCATTTCCTTTAATTTTACAGGTTATTCATCCATCAAAGGACCCAAAGGTGAAGAAGTATCATGATGCCAAATACCATATTTTCCGGCAGCTGTATGAGCAGCAACTCTCTCAGCGTTCCATCATGGCCAAAGCTTTGGAGTAGATTGTACCATTTCTCAAAACTTGTGAATGCTTTTGTGCAGGAATATTCCTCAGTTCCTCCTTCACTCTCAGGAAAAAAAAAAAGAAAAAAAAAAAAAAAAGAAATTGAGAGAGGTGTGGAGGTCGCCGAATCTTAAGTAATTATTTGTATTGTTGATTTTGCATCCATATGTTACACACTGGAGATATGTTTTGCAAATTGGAAAGCTTGAAAATCGCAATACAAATTTTGCAGTTGCACTTTTCTTGGTCTTGCAAACTTGCTAGTACTTGCACCAATAAATTTTGCTGGTGTGGAGAATTTTTTTTTTTATTAATTTATACATTTGATTAGTAAAAAAAAAAAAAATATTGACTCTAGAAATTTTAGACATTAAATTTGTAATTATCCCATAAAATTATGCGGTCAAACTTGTGATTACTTTACTAGCCCTCACAAGGTCCATGAAAAACAATTTCTACACAATTTTGGGTCAAAGGCCCTCTTTGATGGAGTTGTGACGTACTAAGCCCATTATTTGGTGACTATTAGTAGACAAATTTAATTATTTCAGTAAATTTTTAATAATAATTACTATTAAAATACAAAAATGACCATTAAGGATAAAATTATTTTTATATCTCGTTACATATCATACATATATTTTTTATTTTTTAAAAGTAAATATAATATTTTTTTATTTTAATGTGATGTATAAAATAAATCTTTTTTAATAATGTTTAATAGTTATTTATTATTTTTCAATAAATATAAATAAAATGATCATGTAAAATATTAATTTGAGAAAAAAAAAATTTATAATGTTAATATAAGTGATATATAATATAAATACAAATCAACTAATACGAACATCAATTAAATCTTTTTCCTATCACTTGATAAAAAAAATGGTTAAATATTTTCGGATCTCTAAATTATGCCAAATTAACACTCAGGTCCTTCAACGTTAGAGTAATTATTTTGAAGAACCTAAGTAATGTTGCTGTCACATTGTGAGACCCTTCCACCCAAATTCTTACCTGTTTTCCGTTTATATGAGTTGCAAACGAATAATTACTCAATATTGAGGGACCTAAATATTAATTTGGTCATAATTTAGGATCTAAAAATATTTAATTTCCTACTTAATATTCACTTTTAAAAAATATTGACAGAAAGTTAAAATAATTAGACAGAATCAAAATATAGAAATAAAGTAATATATTTTAAAAAATATAAAAATAGAGCAATTAATTTTAATGAACAAATTTATAATTTTCCGAATTGATTTCGTTGGAATGCTTTATTCAAAGTCGTCCTCCAGTTGACTTTGGCATGTTATGGACCATCAATCATGAAATTCCAAAGCCAAACAGAGGACCAGATAAGATACATACACCTCATCTTTATCATGGAACAGCACCATTTCGTTGACCATTTACTCAAAATGGAACAAAGTCGCTACTTCTTTTTTTTTTTTTTTTTTTTTTTTTTTTTTTTTTTTCGGCTGTTAAGAAATAGACTTTAATTATAAAAATACATTACATTTGAAAGCAGCCGAATTCAATAGAAAAAAAGTTATGCACTTGCTAAATATTACTGTGGAGCGAATCGAACCTGAGATTTAATATGCCCGCAACATCCACTTGGGCTGCTATTTTCTGCAAATAAAGATTTAATATAATATATGTATCTATATCATTTTTCACACTTTATTTATTTATGAAAATAAGATTTTATCATTAATTAAAACCAAAGGAAAAATAAATATTCTTACTTCTTTTTTTATTGAAATAATTTATTTTTGTTGAAACATTAATATTCTACATACATAAAATATAAGGATGAAAGCAAGGTAAACTTTGTCATTATTCTTCTAATAACGATGAAAAAATATAACTTATTTAGCTATATATATATGTATGTATATATATATATATATATATATATATATATATATATATATATATATATATATATATAATGGAAAATAAATATCAACATTAATTCCATGTTTTACATGCCTAAGGAGTATGTTTCTACTCAAGTACCAAAAAAGCAAGTTTAGATTAACAATATGTAATGCTCTATATATAAAATTTATGCAGAAAACAAAATACAACTTTACTGTCTATTAATTGAACTTGTATTTTTACTTTTATAGGAGGTTGAAATCGCTTACTACTCCAACTAATATATTATAGGTCAATTACTTATCTTTTAACATAAGAAAGGTCAAGAGTTAACATTATATTAATTTATTTTGTTATTTTTTAAAAAAATTTTAAATATATATACAAAGGAGAAAAAAAAAATATCAACATGAATTCCGTCTTTTACATGCTTAGGGAAACAGTTTGTAATGTTGTCTGTTTCAGTTAAATTTGATAATTTTTTATTTTTCCTAAGAATTAAGAAAATGATTGAATAATCTCAATTTTAAAAATAAATAAGGCTAGTTGAATAAATTACCCTTATATCCATTTAATTGAGACAAAGTTTAGTATAAATAGTAATTTATATATGGATAGAATTAAAATAAAATAATTAACATATTTTAATTTTTAAAAGTGTCATCTAAAATGGAAAATAGCAAATAATCAAAATTATTCGAAGTGAACGAGCAAAAGTAATAAATAATGTTGAAATTATTTAACAACAGAAAACCAAGTTTGGATCATACAATATAATTACATGCATGAAAATCATCAATTAATATAAGCAACATTACATCAATTTCTTTACTTTCTCCAGCTAATTAATGATAGCTTTCAAGTTGTAAAATCATCTCAACCACTTGACTCATGGTAGGTCTTCCATCTCTGCTTTCCTCCACACACTTCAATGCCACTCTTGTCAAACTTTCCATTCTCTTTGCATCATAATTCACCCCCAAGACAGGGTCCACAATCTCTTTAACCCAAATACTAGTTTCAGAAGCTCTTCTTCTCTTCTCCATCACCCATTCCACCAATCTCATATTCTCCACTTCCTCACCACCATTATCACCATAGCTAGCCATTGATGGACTCCTTCCCGTAATCATCTCTAACACTACAATTCCATAGCTATAAACATCCACTTTGGAAGTAATGGGCAAATTAAATATCCATTCAGGAGCCATATAACCTCTCGTTCCTCTTACTCTTGAAAACCCTAAATTGCCAATTAGGTCATCTCTACTAAATAACCTAGATAACCCAAAATCTGAAACTTTTGGCTGGTAATTAGAATCCAAGAGTATGTTATGTGGCTTTACGTCGCAGTGTATAACCCATTCTAAGCATTCTTCATGTAAATAAGCCAAGCCTTTAGCAGTGCCTACCGCGATTTTGAGCCTAGTTTTCCAGTCAAGGTTCTTGGATGACAAGTTATTAGCCAAAGATCCGTTTTCCATATATTCATACACTAAGAGCCTGTGCTTTTCTTCTGCACAATATCCCCACATTTCTATTAAGTTCATGTGATTAAGTTTCCCTACTGTACTTACTTCTGCTAGAAACTCACCTTCGCTTTGACTTGTATCGTTCAGTCGTTTAATGGCCGCAACTCTCTTATCAGCTAATATTCCTTTATACACAATTCCAGTAGCTCCTTTTCCGATTTCTTCATTGAAATTTCTTGTTGCTTTCTTTAACTCAGTGTAAGTGAATCTTTTAAAACCAGTAGCAGCAAGAAAGTAATCTTGAGAAATTGTTGAATCTTTCTTTTGCTGAGTTCTAATGAAGAAAATCCAAACTAAAACTATTGCAAGAATCTCGATTAACCCAATTGCACTAACAAACCAAATCAACAGCTTCTGTAACCAACTCTCAGTTGATTTCACATACCTTCTTTCAAGATTCTCAACAGCTCCATTAGAACATTCAAGACTTTGTTCTTTAAGTGACAAGTCATGGGATCTCATGGTTTCGGGTACTTTCATGTAAAAATTTCCTCGAAAATTTGGCGAACGATATCCGTTTAATAACTGTGTCTTGGGAAAACAGTAAGGAATATTATCAGGACGGTTTTTTAAAACATACTGAAGTACAAAACCTTTGCAATCAGATCTTTTTAAGCATATTTCCTTACACATATCGTATGTATGATTTTCGAAGTAACCAAGATCATAACCATACATTTCTACACGAGCAAATGTAAGGAAAGAAGCATTACTCGCACCAAAAGAATCATCAATTTCCGATTCGCAGCCTAAGGACCAATCAGAAACATTTTTCATTTTGAAACCAGGAAGACAAGAACAGTTTCTGCCAAAGCTTGGATCATACTTACATACACTGTTAGGTCCACAAGCTCCATGAATCTCGCATGGTTGAGCAAACACTTGCCATGAAATTACCCATTTGCTATTCCCATTTTCTCTGCTGTATAACCTTAGATTCCCATCAAAATCGAGAGTCAATCTTCTTTGAATATTTTGCACTCCATAATCAGAAGAGAGAAAGCTGAAATTATCAGATGAAGTAAATTTTCCAGACAAATCAAGCGAAGCAAATCTACTACTATTATATGCAGATCTCCCTGCTTCGCGGCTAAGCAGCCCTGGGCTTGGCCAGAAAGCACTTGAAACTTCTGGACCATCATAAACAAGGCGAAGGATGTTATCATTGCCAAAAGATAACTCATGAAAACCAGAAGAAAAGTTTGTTGAGCTTCTTGAAGAAACAAGAATTGAGTTTCCAGTACATGGTTGTAAAGGAAGAAGAGTATCAGTAGGCGAATCAAAGCTTTGCCATAGAATTACTCGTTCTTTTGTAGTAATAAGAACAAGATTTCCATTATCATACAGGTTTAAAGATGAAGGAGAGAGGGAGAAAGTGTTAGAAGACCAAATAATGGAGTTATCAGCATCAGTTAAGATTAGATTGGCAGTTTTTTGTAAAGAAAGCTTTGATCTTTCTCCATTAACGGGTATGTCTCTGTTTGCCATCCAAACAACAGTGCAAGTGTTAAAGCAAGAAGGTTGAGTAAACCATATGGCAAAAGAATATGCATTTTCTCCAACTGGGTAAAACCCAGCAGAGAAAATGCCGTTAGATGAACGCAAAATGTTGTCTGGGTTTTCAACAGAAAGAGATGAGCCTTCATTAAATGCATTACGAAGTGTTGAAGATGAAAATGGGAATGATATACCCAGAGAGAAAATAATGAATATAAAATTCAAAGGAGTAGCCATAATTAGCTGCTTCATGGAAAGTTGAGGGAAACAAAAATAAGGAAAAGCTACGTCTATGAGCAGACAAGCCCATGGCATTTTTATATATTGAATGGGAAGGACAAACGTATTTTTCTTTTTTTTTTTTTAAATATTATTATTTTTTTTGAAGTATTGAGGAAGGTAAATTCGAATTTTTTTAATTAAGAAACTATTATATGATTGTGACTCCACCATTCAATCTTTTGCCAAGAATGGAATTGATTATATACCAACCACTAACTAGACTAAATTATCTTAAATTATATATATATATATATATATATATATATATAATATAGACTTTATCGTATATAGACTTTAACAAAAGATAAAAGATAAAATCAATACAACAAAGACTAAGACTTATGACTACAAACAAAGACTAAGACTAAGACTACAAAGACTTATGACTAATGACTTTAAAGTAGACTAAAGACTAAGACTAAGACTAAGACTAAGACTAAGACTAAAGACTATAGAATTACAAGTCATATATATGTAGAGAGCTAAGATTATTACTGGGATTTAAATAAATACAGATACAAACATTTAAAGATAAATTATAACTGTGAACTAAAATACTATGATTAATTGGGTTTATATGAATACTTATATAATTCATTAAGTATAATTTTATTTCAGAATCAACATACAGTTTTACACAGTATTTCTGATGTGGAAGATCAGACTAAGCTGCATCCACAGAGCATACTTATAACAAATTTGATCATCAATTTAGCACAAAGGTTTAGGGTTCCTGCAACCTTAACCTGGGATCCCCAGAATTAAGTCAGATTGTGGAGGGAGAAGAAGAAAGGTGCCGTCAACACGGGCTTACAATAGTAGCAGTTTAAGATAAAATACAAACTTTATTTACTTACAAAATATAAATACAAGATTTAAAACTTACAAGAGTTTTAGATTTAGACTTTCTCCAACTTGAACGCTTACAACTTGAACGCTTACAACTTGAAGGAAAGAGGGATTATGGTTAATAACTAAAACTAAACTTATGCCTTCACAAGGGGAGAGGCTCCCTTTATATAGAAAAACAAAGAATCGTTCCTGTTTACTTTTACTGTTGATACACATTACTCTGTCTGTCACGGATTTTTACTGTAGAGGAATAGTGCTTGGTTGGCCATTGGAGCTTGCCTTTTACTGTAGAAACATGTGAAGGAATAAGGTTCCTTCTGCCATTTAGTCAGATGAGGACGAAGTGTCCTTCTTTTTCTTTTCTTTTCTTTTTACTTTGCTTTTTTGTTTTAACTTTGCTTTTTCTTTTTCTTTTTTGTCAGCTTTACTTTTTACTATTATTGATTGAAGAATATCATCATTACTATCTTCTGTAGAGGAAAGTGATGATGAAGATGATGAAGAAGAGGACGCCATGTCTGCCCATTTGGCTTTGCCTTTATGACTGGGTTTAGATGACGATTTATCTGAAGAAATTGCTGGCTTTTTACTTGAAGCGGTTTTTACCAGAGAATCTGTGGAAAGTTGCTGGAACATTTCCTGGCAAATTTGTTTATACTCCTCAGGAGTTTTAGCTGCTGCTAACCTGGCTTGACACTGTGCTTTTTGAATCCCAAATGTTGGTTGATCCTTTAAGGCAAGTGTATTGGCATAGGTTAATGCAGGTGTACCAGAAAGTTTATTTCGAATCCATTGATCGATTTTAAGTTCAGTGGTAGAGTTCTTGAATGATCCCCACCATTTAATCTTGTGTCGTTTTACCAACATAGGAATTTGAGTTCCTATGGCATACTGAGTGTCCAAATACCATTGATATACCCAGGGCGTAAAGAAGGCCATGCAATAGTACATTAAGGATGGAATATGGGTTTCTTCAGGCCGAGGTTTATAATGGATTTTAAAGTACTGGTATAAAGAAAAGATAGGAGGAGGGAGAATATCATTGGATAGACCCCTGGTTTGCCACCATTTTTTAAACCAGTTGGGAACCTTTAAATCAGTCCGGAAAGACTGATCAAAATAGATTAACCATGAATGAGTAGCAGGGGGGTTTTGAATATAAAACACTTTTTCCCATGCGTCTTTATAATCAAAATAATTATAAGTAGTACTATGCACATGCTTATATAAAACTTTGAATTTTACTGGAGTATAAAGGGATGGAGCAGGCCAATCTTTAGGATGAATAACTCTTTGGATTTTTATGGAAGAATACAAAATAATAGATTTATTTTTAGGATCAAAATTATGTTTAATTTTTACAGAGTCAGTATCAAGTAAGATATTATGATAATATTCCTGAGGTTTTGAAAGATCATTTGGAGTAAAATACCAATCCTCAGGGTAATAATGTTTTAAAATTGACCAAGGATTAATATTATTATACCCATCCTCGATCTCAATTTCATAATCAAAAATATTTTTAACAAACCATTTATGTATACTTTGAGGAGTATACTGGATTTTTGGCAAATCCACAGCCATCAACGGATTTGATAAGTCTTTACTGTCTACCGTTTGAGACAGACTAGTCGTACCATGAACGGGTACGATCGTTTTAAGTTTAGAAGACATACCTGCGTCCTCTGTGGAAGAAGATGCTATACCTTGCAACGCCTTTAAAACTTCAGGAGATTGACTAAGTTGTTCAATCCATTTTTGAAGGTCTTTAGAGGTTTTAGTGTTTAAGGCTGGGGTTTTAAGGAGGTCTTCAGAATGCTCAGGAAGAGCTTTAGTGGGTGAGTCTGATTCTTCTTTAATGGCTTTACCCTTATCCTTTTTCTTGCCCATTGTTCTGTAAGAATTCACGAGTAAGAAAGTCTGGAATATTATTGGAAGTACCTTTAATAAATTCAATATCAAATTCAAATATACTTAAAAGTGCTTGCCATCGAGCAAAAATTTGTTTAGAGGCTAGATTTTGAACATCTTTTTGCAAAACATCCTTTGCAGATTTACAATCAATTCTGAGTAAAAATTTTTGATTTAGTAAATCAGATTGAAATTTATTTATACAAATAACAATACTTAAAATTTCTTTTTTAATAGTAGAATAGTTTAATTGTGTCGGAGTCCAATGTCCTGAAGTGTATTGGATAATCCGTTCCTTATTATCAATTTTTTGTTTTAAAATGCCCCCATAACCAATATTAGAAGCATCAGTCTCAACAATTTTAAAAGCAGTTGGATTAGGAATATACAAATAAGGAATTTCTTTTACTAAGGTTTTAATCTTTTTAATCAATTGAGTATGCTTATCCGTCCAAGGACTAGCATTTTTACGCAATCTATCATGTAAAGGTTTAAGCATACAATTTAAATTAGGATAGAAATCAATGACATAATTTAAACAACCAAGAAATCGCTGTAATTGGAGTTTATTAGTAATTTCATTGGGAAATTTTTCTCCAAATACTAAAGTTCTTTCGATGGGTTGAATTTTACCTTGTTGTATATAATGACCCAAAAATCTGATTTTAGTTTTAAACAAATCCATTTTAG
This sequence comes from Jatropha curcas, assembly GCF_041381405.1. Lineage (NCBI taxonomy): Eukaryota > Viridiplantae > Streptophyta > Magnoliopsida > Malpighiales > Euphorbiaceae > Jatropha > Jatropha curcas. The sequence goes on from NC_143158.1 coordinate 26,014,684, forward strand.
TTTTACTTAATGCTAAGCCATTTTGCCTAATAACCATGCAAAAGGTTTTTAAATGTGTAAAATGTTGTTCAAGAGAGGTACTGAAAATAAGTACATCATCAATATATACAATACAAAATTTTGAATAAGGGTTAAAAATATCATTCATGATCCTCTGAAATTCAGAAGGAGCATTTTTTAAACCAAAAGGCATTACATTCCATTCGTATTGACCAAATGGAACTGTAAATGCAGTTTTATATCTGTCTTTAGGATCAATTTGAATCTGCCAGTAACCAGATTTCATATCAAATTTACTAAAAATATTTGCATTATATAATTTCTTTAAAAGATCTTTTTTATTGGGAATTGGATATCTTATCCATTTTAAAGCTGTATTTAATGGTTTATAATTTATTACTAATCTGGGAACACCACGTTCTATTTCAGCATTTTTATTTACATAAAAAGCTGCACAAGACCATGGGCTTCTAGATTTAGAGATTAATTTTTTATTAAGTAAATCTTGAATTTCATTTTTATAATGTTCAATTAATTCAGGATTCATCTGAATTGGTTTAGCTGTAGTTTTAATAGTTTTTTCATCAAAATCTTTTTCATATGGTAAGTCTACTATGTGTTGTTTACGATCCCAAAAAGCATATGGATGATCAGCGCATAATTCCTTTTCCATAGAATCCTTTAGAGCTGTGATTTTATCTTGGATTTCTTTAGTGTCTAATTGTTCTTGAATCCTATTTAAATACATATTATTTTTTATATCTTTTAAATTTTCTTCTTTAGATTTTATCAAAGAATTTATTTCTAATATTTTAATGGAGTGAGCTTTTAACAAATTTAATTGCTTCTTTTTAGGTCTCTCTGTGAATTCTAACCGAACTTTATTATTCCTAATTTTGAATTTTATACAATCTTCTTTAACTGAATATGGTGTAATTAGGTTTATAAAAGGAGTTCCTAATATTACCATATAATTTATTTGAGGAGATAGTAAAAATACTGTGTTTATTTCTAAACCTTGGTTTACTATTTGTGCATCTGTTTTTCCTATAATTTCTAACTTAGATTTATTTGCTGTACTGAGTTTTTCATTAGTTTTTGACTAATATCTTTTAGGTATTAAATCAGATTTTATACAGTTTAAATCTGCACCTGTATCAAATAATGCGATTGCATCTATCACAAAATCATTTACCTGAATGTTTATTTTTACCAAATATTTTCTTGAAGTTATTTCTTGTAATAAGTTTAAAAAATTACTATCTATATCTTCATCTAATTGATTTATTTCATCTTTATCTGGTCCTGCTTCATCAGAAGAAGAACTAGAAATAAGTTGAGATTCTAATACCTTTATTAGTTTATCATGAAGTTGAAATTGTCGTTTTAATTCACTAACTTCCTTCTTTAGATTTCTAACTTCATTTTTTAAATTACTAGTAGAATTGTCTGCTTCTACTTTTTTATGCTTATTTTTATTTAATATAGTTGTGAGATCATAAGTATTATGTTGAATTTTAGGAGTTATATCTTCTTTTACTGTCTGGGTTTCTTCAAAACTTTTAATGAGTTTTTAAAGGAGTTTAGCTTTAGTGTCTTGGTCATCTAAAGAATTTACTACTTCTAAAAGCGTACTTTGATCTTTAGTTAACATATTTATAGAATAATCAGATGAACTAGTTGTTGTACCTAATTCATCAACACTTTCTATAACCTCAGATTCTGAAGAATCAGAATCAAGATATAATTCGTGGATTTTATTTAACACTTCTTCATCTAAATGTAATTCATTTAACTTTTTATTAAATTTACAAAATTTTGAAGTATGTCCCTTTTTACCACAATTATAACAAGTTAAATCTTTATAAGAGATTTTATTGGAATTTTTAGCTTGTTGCTTTCTTTTAGACTTCCTATGGGGTTTATATTTTTCTTTAGAATAAAATTTATCTTGACTAGGTGTAGACCTGTATTGTCTTTTATGATATTTATTTTTATACTGTTTTTTAGATTTATGTGTTCGCGAGCATTGTCCATCACATTTCTGTGGAGATTTTAAACTATAATCAAATTGTTTACAAAATGATCCTAATTCTTTTTTAGTTTTCTGCATTTCATATTTTATTGTTCTTTGAAGTTTTAAGTCATGACAAATCTGCAAACCTTCTTTTTGAATTATACTAATTAATTGACCATAAGTTAATTTACTGTATGGTATAGATTGACCATATTGTTGTTTAATATTGTTCCTAACTTTTTCTCCTAAGAAATAAGGTAGTCCAGCCAAAAACTTTTCTTTCCAAAAGCTTTGATTAGAGTCTTCCCTTAACATTAACCTAGTTAGAAAAGTAGTTTTATATTCTTGAAAATCACCTAAGTGTTTACATTTTAAATTACTAAGTAATTCTGCATTTTTATCTTTTAAGTGAGATGGATCCCTAATAAAATGAAGTGAAATAGTGAGAATTAAAGATGACACAGCATCCTGAATTACTTCACCATTTTCATCATATATAGGTTCACCTTCATCATTGACTTGAATTGAATTTAAAATTTCTAGATGTTGTTGTTCAGTGAGATGATAGTCCCACCAACCTTTAAGTTGTCCAGTAAATCTAGCAATGAGGATTTCTGCAATAGCTTTATCAGAAATAATTGACTGCGTTTTATAAGCATTTGCAGCCATAGTCATTTGTTGCAAAATACTTAATATATTATATTCACTTAAACCATCTATGTTCCATTCATAGATTGTTGAAGCATTATATTTAAATTGAGATATAGTGTTAGGTTTATCAATAATGCCTAAGTCTGGTGCCCTATTTACTATTTCTCGATGATGATTTATAGGATTTGATTCAAATTGTTTAGCATCTTCTGAGTCAGGTTCGCTGACATCAGAGTTGGTGTTTTCTTCTATAATGTTTATATTTCGAGAGGCTTCAGTAGTGTCAGGAGCTACATGTTGAGTAGTTGCTGAATGAACCTCAAGTTTACTCAATTGATCTTTTAATTTATTTACAAATTCTTTTTGACTTAAAGATCAAAGTACGCTTTTAGAAGTAGTAAATTCTTTAGATGACCAAGACACTAAAGCTAAACTCCTTCAAAAACTCATTAAAAGTTTTGAAGAAACCCAGACAGTAAAAGAAGATATAACTCCTAAAATTCAACATAATACTTATGATCTCACAACTATATTAAATAAAAATAAGCATAAAAAAGTAGAAGCAGACAATTCTACTAGTAATTTAAAAAATGAAGTTAGAAATCTAAAGAAGGAAGTTAGTGAATTAAAACGACAATTTCAACTTCATGATAAACTAATAAAGGTATTAGAATCTCAACTTATTTCTAGTTCTTCTTCTGATGAAGCAGGACCAGATAAAGATGAAATAAATCAATTAGATGAAAATATAGATAGTAATTTTTTAAACTTATTACAAGAAATAACTTCAAGAAAATATTTGGTAAAAATAAACATTCAGGTAAATGATTTTGTGATAGATGCAATTGCATTATTTGATACAGGTGCAGATTTAAACTGTATAAAATCTGATTTAATACCTAAAAGATATTGGTCAAAAACTAATGAAAAACTCAGTACAGCAAATAAATCTAAGTTAGAAATTATAGGAAAAACAGATGCACAAATAGTAAACCAAGGTTTAGAAATAAACACAGTATTTTTACTATCTCCTCAAATAAATTATATGGTAATATTAGGAACTCCTTTTATAAACCTAATTACACCATATTCAGTTAAAGAAGATTTTATAAAATTCAAAATTAGGAATAATAAAGTTCGGTTAGAATTCACAGAGAGACCTAAAAAGAAGCAATTAAATTTGTTAAAAGCTCACTCCATTAAAATATTAGAAATAAATTCTTTGATAAAATCTAAAGAAGAAAATTTAAAAGATATAAAAAATAATATGTATTTAAATAGGATTCAAGAACAATTAGACACTAAAGAAATCCAAGATAAAATCACAGCTCTAAAGGATTCTATGGAAAAGGAATTATGCGCTGATCATCCACATGCTTTTTGGGATCGTAAACAACACATAGTAGACTTACCATATGAAAAAGATTTTGATGAAAAAACTATTAAAACTAAAGCTAGACCAATTCAGATGAATCCTGAATTAATTGAACATTGTAAAAATGAAATTCAAGATTTACTTAATAAAAAATTAATCTCTAAATCTAGAAGCCCATGGTCTTGTGCAGCTTTTTATGTAAATAAAAATGCTGAAATAGAACGTGGTGTTCCCAGATTAGTAATAAATTATAAACCATTAAATACAGCTTTAAAATGGATAAGATATCCAATTCCCAATAAAAAAGATCTTTTAAAGAAATTATATAATGCAAATATTTTTAGTAAATTTGATATGAAATCTGGTTACTGGCAGATTCAAATTGATCCTAAAGACAGATATAAAACTGCATTTACAGTTCCATTTGGTCAATACGAATGGAATGTAATGCCTTTTGGTTTAAAAAATGCTCCTTCTGAATTTCAGAGGATCATGAATGATATTTTTAACCCTTATTCAAAATTTTGTATTGTATATATTGATGATGTACTTATTTTCAGTACCTCTCTTGAACAACATTTTACACATTTAAAAACCTTTTGCATGGTTATTAGGCAAAATGGCTTAGCATTAAGTAAAACTAAAATGGATTTGTTTAAAACTAAAATCAGATTTTTGGGTCATTATATACAACAAGGTAAAATTCAACCCATCGAAAGAACTTTAGTATTTGGAGAAAAATTTCCCAATGAAATTACTAATAAACTCCAATTACAGCGATTTCTTGGTTGTTTAAATTATGTCATTGATTTCTATCCTAATTTAAATTGTATGCTTAAACCTTTACATGATAGATTGCGTAAAAATGCTAGTCCTTGGACGGATAAGCATACTCAATTGATTAAAAAGATTAAAACCTTAGTAAAAGAAATTCCTTATTTGTATATTCCTAATCCAACTGCTTTTAAAATTGTTGAGACTGATGCTTCTAATATTGGTTATGGGGGCATTTTAAAACAAAAAATTGATAATAAGGAACGGATTATCCAATACACTTCAGGACATTGGACTCCGACACAATTAAACTATTCTACTATTAAAAAAGAAATTTTAAGTATTGTTATTTGTATAAATAAATTTCAATCTGATTTACTAAATCAAAAATTTTTACTCAGAATTGATTGTAAATCTGCAAAGGATGTTTTGCAAAAAGATGTTCAAAATCTAGCCTCTAAACAAATTTTTGCTCGATGGCAAGCACTTTTAAGTATATTTGAATTTGATATTGAATTTATTAAAGGTACTTCCAATAATATTCCAGACTTTCTTACTCGTGAATTCTTACAGAACAATGGGCAAGAAAAAGGATAAGGGTAAAGCCATTAAAGAAGAATCAGACTCACCCACTAAAGCTCTTCCTGAGCATTCTGAAGACCTCCTTAAAACCCCAGCCTTAAACACTAAAACCTCTAAAGACCTTCAAAAATGGATTGAACAACTTAGTCAATCTCCTGAAGTTTTAAAGGCGTTGCAAGGTATAGCATCTTCTTCCACAGAGGACGCAGGTATGTCTTCTAAACTTAAAACGATCGTACCCGTTCATGGTACGACTAGTCTGTCTCAAACGGTAGACAGTAAAGACTTATCAAATCCGTTGATGGCTGTGGATTTGCCAAAAATCCAGTATACTCCTCAAAGTATACATAAATGGTTTGTTAAAAATATTTTTGATTATGAAATTGAGATCGAGGATGGGTATAATAATATTAATCCTTGGTCAATTTTAAAACATTATTACCCTGAGGATTGGTATTTTACTCCAAATGATCTTTCAAAACCTCAGGAATATTATCATAATATCTTACTTGATACTGACTCTGTAAAAATTAAACATAATTTTGATCCTAAAAATAAATCTATTATTTTGTATTCTTCCATAAAAATCCAAAGAGTTATTCATCCTAAAGATTGGCCTGCTCCATCCCTTTATACTCCAGTAAAATTCAAAGTTTTATATAAGCATGTGCATAGTACTACTTATAATTATTTTGATTATAAAGACGCATGGGAAAAAGTGTTTTATATTCAAAACCCCACTGCTACTCATTCATGGTTAATCTATTTTGATCAGTCTTTCCGGACTGATTTAAAGGTTCCCAACTGGTTTAAAAAATGGTGGCAAACCAGGGGTCTATCCAATGATATTCTCCCTCCTCCTATCTTTTCTTTATACCAGTACTTTAAAACCCATTATAAACCTCGGCCTGAAGAAACCCATATTCCATCCTTAATGTACTATTGCATGGCCTTCTTTACGCCCTGGGTATATCAATGGTATTTGGACACTCAGTATGCCATAGGAACTCAAATTCCTATGTTGGTAAAACGACACAAGATTAAATGGTGGGGATCATTCAAGAACTCTACCACTGAACTTAAAATCGATCAATGGATTCGAAATAAACTTTCTGGTACACCTGCATTAACCTATGCCAATACACTTGCCTTAAAGGATCAACCAACATTTGGGATTCAAAAAGCACAGTGTCAAGCCAGGTTAGCAGCAGCTAAAACTCCTGAGGAGTATAAACAAATTTGCCAGGAAATGTTCCAGCAACTTTCCACAGATTCTCTAGTAAAAACCGCTTCAAGTAAAAAGCCAGCAATTTCTTCAGATAAATCGTCATCTAAACCCAGTCATAAAGGCAAAGCCAAATGGGCAGACATGGCGTCCTCTTCTTCATCATCTTCATCATCACTTTCCTCTGCAGAAGATAGTAATGATGATATTCTTCAATCAATAATAGTAAAAAGTAAAGCTGACAAAAAAGAAAAAGAAAAAGCAAAGTTAAAACAAAAAAGCAAAGTAAAAAGAAAAGAAAAGAAAAAGAAGGACACTTCGTCCTCATCTGACTAAATGGCAGAAGGAACCTTATTCCTTCACATGTTTCTACAGTAAAAGGCAAGCTCCAATGGCCGACCAAGCACTATTCCTCTACAGTAAAAATCCGTGACAGACAGAGTAATGTGTATCAACAGTAAAAGTAAACAAGAACGATTCTTTGTTTTTCTATATAAAGGGAGCCTCTCCCCTTGTGAAGGCATAAGTTTAGTTTTAGTTATTAACCATAATCCCTCTCTCCTTCTTCGCTCCTAGTTCAAGTTGTAAGCGTTCAAGTTGGAGAAAGTCTAACTCTAAAACTCTTGTAAGTTTTAAATCTTGTATTTATATTTTGTAAGTAAATAAAGTTTGTATTTTATCTTAAACTGCTACTATTGTAAGCCCGTGTTGACGTCACCTTTCTTCTTCTCCCTCCACAATCTGACTTAATTCTGGGGATCCCAGGTTAAGGTTGCAGGAACCCTAAACCTTTGTGCTAAATTGATGATTAAATTTGTTATAAGTATGCTCTGTGGATGCAGCTTAGTCTGATCTTCCACATCAGAAATACTGTGTAAAACTGTATGTTGATTCTGAAATAAAATTATACTTAATGAATTATATAAGTATTCATATAAACCCAATTAATCATAGTATTTTAGTTCACAGTTATAATTTATCTTTAAATGTTTGTATCTGTATTTATTTAAATCCCAGTAATAATCTTAGCTCTCTACATATATATGACTTGTAATTCTATAGTATTTAGTCTTAGTCTTAGTCTTAGTCTTAGTCTTTAGTCTACTTTAAAGTCATTAGTCATAAGTCTTTGTAGTCTTAGTCGTAGTCTTTGTTTGTAGTCATAAGTCTTAGTCTTTGTTGTATTGATTTTATCTTTTATCTTTTGTTAAAGTCTATATACGATAAAAATTAAAAAGCATAACAATTTGTTTTCAAAGTCTTTGTGTTCAAAGTCTTTTTTGTTTTTGTTGGTATATATATATATATATATATATATATATATATATATATATATAATAGATTATTTTATTTTTTTGAAAGGAATAATAGATTATTTATTATTAACTGAAAACCTAACATTTATTTGGCATGAAAATTAAAATTATTATTTTTTTTAATTTTCTTAATCTTTCATAAATAATTATTAGTTTACTATTAGATAGACTAGTACTTAATTTTAGAATAAGTACTGCTATTCGGATCAAATTAATCACTCAAAATTCTACAAAATTAAATTATAAAAAATATATAATATATACATATATATAGATATTATATACAATTTTTTTTTGAAAGTGTTAAAAAATATATATATATTTTTTAGTAAAAGGATATGACATTATATCGGTCAAAAATAAAAAGCATTCAAAGTAATGGAAATTGAACTGTAGAATAAGTCTAATTTGTATCATAATTTTTATAACCTAAAAAAAAGAAATATTACACTATTTTTTATTTCAAAAACTTAGTTTCAAAGTTCAACTATTTTTCACTACGAGAGAAACATTAATATTATTTCTATAAATCATTTATTTTTGCTTAATTGTGATTTTAATTAATTATTTATTTATATTTGACATATAGAAGCCATAGTATTTTCGCTTTTCAACTCTAGATGGATAATTACTAATTCCGAGCAAAATGGAGAGGCAGGCTAGTAAAATCGGAAAAAACTTATCTAGATTCGGTCGATATTTCCATCTATGGACTAAATTAATAAAATTAAAATAAAGGCATTTCTGACCATACATTTAAAAAAAATTGAAATACTTTTTGTTTTATTTTATTTGCTTGATCTATAAGTGGGATCACACATCAAGTCTAAGGCAAATCTTTTTTTTTTTTTTCCCATTAAAATCAGTGTTTTTAAGACAGAATCAGATCAGTTAATTTGCAAATCAGTGATTAGTCCGGTCTGATGGACAAAAAAATCGGATGGCAATGGAAAATCCAGACAAATCCAAGAACCAAATGACCCAGGATAAACCCGGTTTTATTTGACGGCACAGTTCTAAATAAAAGACACCCATTCATATTGCCCCAGTTCTGGAACCAAAAATTTTTCTCTCTCAAATCTCTTTCATACTCTGCAAATAGACACAGCCTCCTTTCTTGAACAAAGGATCAAAAGACCTTTGGAGGGGCATATTCAAAAAATCAAAAAGACCTTCTCCTAACATTCTCCTCAGGAACATCTTTAAAATAAAAAAACCAAACTCCAAGTCAAAGGACCTCTGTGAATCGGTCTTTTTCTGCTACAATGACAACAAATCTGTGGAGCTGTGGTAAGTTTTCTTATTGTTGACTGAAGCCATTCCTTGTCTCTTGGCCCGCCATAGTAATAATAGCGCATCGTAGTCAAGTTTCTGTTGAACAAGGAAAAAGATGGGCATTGAATTGACTGGCTCTTGCAGATGACAATAACTTTGTAAATTTTATTATTGTTTACCCTGCAGGGTCACTCTTTCTATATATATATATATATATATATATATATTTTTTTTTTTTTCTTTAGATTTTATAATTATTTGCCTTGCAATGGTATATACATTTCACCTCATATTTTTATAAAAGAAGGCATTGCAATGGCTGAAGTGCATGTGATTTTATCGCTAAACAAAATTTTTTATGTTCATTTTTTATTTTTTTGTAAGTTAAAAAAAAAAAAGAAGCAAACAATTTGGTTGAATGCAAGTCATCCAATCCAACCGTGGTCCAATTATCACACCGGTTCAATATTCAGTGTGACTTTTAAAATAAAAAATTACAATATCATCCATATAGTTTGAGAAATATAATTGTTATGTCCCTATCTTTTAGGAAATAGACTAAAATATATTTATAGTTTATTTTTGTTCGACTATAAAATCTATCCGTCAAATTTTTGCATTTTTTTATATTAAGTATTTTATGAAATGACTAAAATATCTATTTTATTTTTAAAAATATAAGAATAGACTAATTGTATTTTTCAAATTATAGGGACTGCGCTGTGATTTTTTTTGATAATATTTTATTATTTCTCATTTGACCTCTATATTTTCTTGTTGACTTAATAGAAAAAGATGCATAAATTAGATAGAAAGACCTAATAGCATAACAGAAATAAAATATAAAATCAAATTAATATATTTAAAAAAAAAGACAATGATAGACTAATATTTTAAAAATATAATTATAAAAGACCTAAGGGATTGTATTATAATTTTTCCTTAAAAATATTGACTAAAACAAAGTGGAGACGTCAAAATGAAGATGGGTCAACCTTAAAGGCCTATAATGGAACGAACAAAGAGGAAGCTGTACAGTGGGTCCACTTCTGAAGAAATTTTATCACACACTTGGTATTAGACTTGCTTAAACCTGATATATATTTAGTTAACTTAGGACCTTATGATACGAGTAAATTTGACACCATCTAAAATTATTTTACCTTTGGAATTAACAGGTTGACTCAAATATGTACTATTAAGTTTCAAAAGATAATACTTATTCCGTCTCATTTAATTTGCATTGTTTGATAAAATAAATATATTAAAATTTTAGTCAATAAAAATTATTTTACTTGTCTTTACCCTTAACTCATTAAAATATTAATAAAAATTTTTTTATTTAATAAACAACCATAAAAATTATTATGAGAAAAATAATTACTTAAATATATAAAACTAAAAATCTTATAAATATTTTGAGACATCCCAAAAAGAAATAACAGGTAAATAAAATGAGACGAATAAAGTATTAAATAAGCAATTGAGTTTCAAAATTATTTTATATTTCAAACGTTCAATCCTTCTATTTTAGTGAAATAACCCGAATTTTTATTTTCAAAATTTTTCCAATTAAATTTAATGAACCGACAGCCTGGAAATTAATATTAATATTTTAGTGCAACTACTATGAGAAACCGAACCAAAAACCGATTGAAAAATTTGAAAACCAGTTAAAAATCGATGATTTGGGCCGAATCGAACCGAATCGAACCGGTTCGACCCAAACCATCTAGAAAATTCTCTTTTTCTTTTATCTCCAACGCTAAACTCACTCCCCCTCACCAGCGCACCTCCACTCCATCGCCACTGTCACCACAGCGCCACCGCCACTCCTCCCTCCTCTTCTTCTTTTTCTTCTCCTTCTTCTTCTTCTTCTCCTTCTTCTTCTTTCCTTTCTTCCTTTTTCTTTCTTTTTCTTTCCTTGTGCCTGCGTTCTTGGCGAGACAGAGGCAACGCAGCAGAGCCGCGCGCCACTGCCACTCGGCCACCGCCCCTACTGCAGCTCGGCAACGCAGCAGCTCCTCGTCTCCTCGGCCAGATCGCGTTGCTGTTCCTCTGTCGCGCCTACAGCAGCAGCACAGCCTTGTCAAGCCGTCGCTGCCACTACAGATCGGGCCTCCGCCGGCGTCACAGCAGCTCTGCCGTCTTTCCAGCACGCCGATCGGTCGTCTCCACCTCTCTCCGCCACTGCCAGTCGAGTTCGACCACCGGCAGTTACTGCTTTTTAACCCGACACGCGTAAGAATTTTCGATCTAGCAATAATTAATTAATTAACGTTAATTTAGTTAATGTTATTTAGTTAATGTTATTAGTAGTTAATTAATTAACATTAATTGTGTTAATGTTAATGTTATTTAGATAATGAAATATTAGTTAATTAAATTAGTATTAGATATTAATATTAGATAATGAAATTAATTTTATTATTTGTAATTAATTAATCTAGCTAAGTTAATGTTAGAAATGTTAGATAATGAAATTAATCTTATTATTTGTAGTTAATTCAATTTGGTAAATGTGAGTAGTTAATAGCTTTATAATTTTATTGTTGATTTAATTAAGGTAGCTTAGATATAATGTTATTGTAATGTATAAATTGGATTGTGTGGTGATGTTGAGATTAAGGAGGATGGGAAACTGTTGTTTGATTAATTGCCCGACGGATGGGCCGTATGGATTGAATATTTGTGAAATTGTTGATATTTTAACAGGTAGATAGTCCAATTTTTAGGGGAGATGCTGCCGAAATTTCGGTAGAAAAATAAAATAAATTCGGTATAAAAAAAAAAAAATAAATAAATAAAATAAATTTCGGTAGGAAATAAAATAGAAGTCAAAAGAAAATAAAGAAAATAGTGTTCGGTAGAAAAATAAATTTATTATAGAAAATAAATTAAATCTCGAGATTAAATTACATAGAAGAGTTAGAATATAAAATAAAAATTTTAGAGTGGTAAAGAAATATTTTGTCTGATAGAATTATTTTCTGCTGTGTCCTTCTTTTTCTTAGATCGCCCGGGTCCATCTAGTGCTCCTCCAGGACAACATCGAAGCTAGAATTTCGCTCTCCATCACTGTGAGTAATAATAAATAATGCATATCAACACTGCATTTGCATATCATTTATTTATAAACATTATATTTTTATTTACATATTACAATATATTATAAGTATTTTATCATATATATATTATGTTACGATCACTATAATTATACTTATATATAATTGTGCATTTTGGATGAAATTGGTGTATTATGATGAATGAAATGTTTGATTATTTGTGCTGTGACTATACTGTGATTTGTTTGTGTGGAATTGGGATGAAGTGGGTCACCATGGGTTTGTGAGACTGTTTCTGTTATATGGATCCTGATTCTGTTTCTGTTAGCCGGGTAAATGGGAGATCGGCGCCCCCGTGTGCACCCACCGTTACCGTTACTGTTAACCACAGGTTGGCTTCTTTATTGGGCGCACCGGATAATCTAGATTTGATCGCAGCCCGCAGGGTGGCCTCCTGTTGTGAGCGCCTGATGATCTAGATTTGATGGAGACGACCGGGTTGCCTCCTGTTGGTATGGAAAAGAAAAGAGAGAATGAAAAAAAAAAAAAAAACAATGAGAGGGCTGGTCAAGTGAGGATTAGACCGGTCGGCCAGTATGGGGGATCGGCTCCCTGGTGCACATGTGAGAGGATGAGCCATGTGGGAGGACGGCTCATCGGGGGTTCGGTGACTCCACTGACTAATTTCCACGTGATGTGATTATTTGAAGGTGATATTGTTTGTGGGTGCTGATGTAATGTCATCTGATTGACTGTTGTGTGTTCATTCAGTAAACTAGGGTGCATTTTGCTTGACTGTATGTGGTGTGTATTATTTATTATTATTCGCTGAGTTGCAAAACTCACCCCTCCCCCAACAAACCTCCCAGGTACTAGGAAGCAGCTGATTCGACTGGAGCTCTGCAATCTTCTCCGCAGAGTTATAAATGTAAACTTTATATTCCTGTTATTTAATTTTGGATGTATAAATTATTCTGTTATCAGATTATTCTTGGACTCCGCAGTTATAGGGTTGTGTATGAATATTGGATCTATTGTTAGCATTACACTATAAATTATATATTATGCAACTAGCCGCAGGTGAACCAGTAAGCCAGTAAGCCCATAATGTGATTATAATTTATTGTGAATAGGCCCCAGGTTATATATTATGTGTTAATCGAGATTGGGCCATATGTTTGTATAGAGGCTTACTGTTTTGATGAAATTGAGACAGATTGAATAATTTAGGCTTACTACGGGCCTCGGGGGCCTTAAGCTTACCTGGGCCCTAGTGCCGGTCCGGCCCACGGAAACGGGTCGTGACAAAGGTGGTATCAGAGCATAAGTTTATAAGTTTAGATGTAACTGCGGAGTAATTCCTGTCATGTCTTGACATTGTCCTCCTTGCTTTTCCCTTCAGCGTTGTTCGCAACCAGACTAAAGTCAAGTTGTTTAATGATTAAAATTTGCATCCTTGTTCGTTAGAGATGTGATTTAGTTAATGATGCTAGGAGACGGTTTAAACAAAAATCCTTCTATGGAATAAATAATAGTCATATATAATTTAAGTATGTAAGAAGATAAGTTGCATATGAATAATAAATTGAAGTCAAATACTGTAAGTGTACTATTTTATTTAATATGTGTTGAATGTAGAATACATATAAAAAAAAAAAAGATGCATGAGTGCGTGTATATGTGTGCCTGCAGAATTGAGAATTAGTTGCTAGTTTTATTTAATAAGAGAACTAAACGATTCGGATTTGAGGACATTAGAATATATTTAATTGGTGCCTTGAATTAATATATGTATTTGGTGACATTTACATGATGTTGGTTGGTGGAATTTATTATAGTTATTGGGGTAAATATTTTCTGGATGGAATAATTACATTAATTAGTATAAGTACATAACTGATTTTTTATAAGATTTAAATATTGAAGGATTTGGTGTGATTTGCTATAATAATTGGAGATGAGTATTTTTCATAAAGAATAATATTGGTGGAATTATTATACCAAGTGATTTTTAATTATGAGAAGTAATTACTGCTTGGTGGAGTAAAGTGTATTGTAGCATTCATCAACTATTCCTTTTCAAGTGTATGAATATAGGGAATCATATAAATTATTGTGGTTATAAGAAACGTAAATTGTGATCCGTAGTAAGAGACAAATTACTCTACTCTGTATGCATTTAGTAATGGATATTGTGTGGATTGTGGCATCTTATGGTTTAATATGGTACAAGTAAGAATTAAATCTAATGGTATTTAGCTTTTGATATTTAAAATAATTGTTGCACACTCGATGGTATGTGAATTACAATCAATGATTTTGTTTAATGGGAGATTCTATGATCTGAGGACTCCATAAGGGAATTAAGGTACTTACGTTATGTAAATATTGGGCTATGATGATTAAGAGTATTGGTGAATGACATCGGACATGGAGAGATAATTGTCCAATTATTTAATTGATATAATACTAGTAAATTAGATAAGTAAGGATGGATCTAGTCCTGTTATTGTATGGATATTAAGAAAAGAATCAATTGTAGAAACGTGAAGAGTATGAATTAATGTGAGTTAAATGAGGATAGTCAGTAATTAGAGGTTTAATAAATTAGGGATTATGGGTAACAAGATTCGATGAAAATAAAAATAATGATACATCAGCGGATTTAAGATAAAGACCTCTATATTTTGGGATTTCATGAGTGTAGAAAAATTGTGGTTTACAGTCATGAAAGAGTTATGGATCCATGTGTGATATAATTAAGATCTTAGTACATGTAGAATGTTTAATAAGCCAGACTAAGCTTATGGACCAAGTATAATAAAATAAAAGTAAAAGATAGCAAAGGAAATTAGTGGTTTTGGGATTGAAATGCTATTATATTCGATGATAATTATATTAGGAAAATTATAGCTTGAATATAATTTGAATATAAAGAACAGAGGAGAATAATGTTTGTATAATTAAACAGTTTCTTGTTATCTCTTGGAGTATAGAGAGAATGTGAATGTTAAGAAATTAAATGATCATGAATAGTAATTTTATGATGTAATTAAATTAAGATCTAAAAAAAAAAAAAAAAAAAAAAAAAAAAAAGAAGAGTTGTGAAAGTTCAAAAGATGCTTTAGAATAAGTAATTAAGAATAGGTAGTTAGACAAAAAGAAGTGAAATATTATTAAAAGTAGAAAGATGGAACATGTATACTATTGAAGGTAGGGAAATGGCTTTTAGGTTTAAAATAGTCATCACTATCGGTGATAATTCTAATAGAATATTAAATAAATAATTGATAATGTTATAAACCAACCTTATGAGTTGAGTTAATCGGGTCCTTGCAAGGTGAGTTTTGAGAACTTTGTGGTTCATATATAGTAAATTCATATTCTAAAAAGAGATCAAAGGTAGGAAGTTATTGAATGTCTGGTGGTATACAAATAGATAATGATTTAAGGATTGTAATCCCGATGATGAAAGAACTTAGTACTTATATTCAGAAAGATAGACTTTCTACTGGAGAGAGAGATAAGAAAATTTTGACTTATGTAATTTGATAGCATCTAGTTGGGAAATAGTAATGATTGGGAATAAGAGTTGATAAAAGATCATGGGGGCTTAGCTTGAGATGACAACGAATGTGAATAAATTTAATCTCTTGACGTAAAGCAATTAAAATAAGGAAATTCTATTAATTAGTGCAACTTTTGCAAGTTACTTGTTTTATTGGATAAAGAAGGAAAATTATATTTATGTCCTTAGTAGAACGTAAAGGTAATTAGAGTATTTTCATTTATTAGTAAGCTAGCTGGGTTTTAATTTACTATTTATTTTGGATATTGAAAATTTGTGCAAGAATAAACAAGTGAACTTGAGATAGTTTTAACAACTTTGGTGAGGAGAATACATGCTAGTATTTGAAGACTGAAAAGATAAACTATAGAACTGTTGGATGTGATTACGGGATGGTTTAAGATTATATTTTAATTATATTGGAATGCCAACTCATGGATGTCGATTAGATCATTAATCAATTTAAATTGCTCATGGTTCGATTGAGGTACCGTTTAGAGCGAAAATTATTAATGCATAATGTGGAGTCAATGTAAAGTTATTCCGAATTCCTTAGCAATTGAGAGAAATTATGATTGAATGAATAGAATTGGGTTATAAATGGCAGTTTGCGACTTATCTTATTGTTTAAGGGAAGATTTAAATAGTTAGGTCCATTCGAGAACTGGTACATTGTAACTCTGATGTTGAAGGATTCAATAAGTTGTTAACCTTGTTTAGGGTAAAGAATGTAGAGAGAACATAATTAAGGTTGAGGATATTCTTAGATCGTATAAGGTATAAATTGTACAAATCTTGGAGATGATAGACTTGGAGAAAAGGAATAACTCAATGATATTATTATCTGAATATTCATAGGCATTCATGAGATTAAGAATAAACATAAGACAAAGGACATAGTCTAATCAGGAGTTGAATTATGGGTTTAACATTCTTGATCTCTTACTTAGCTAGAGAAATGTCATGATTTTGTTTGAAATAAGCTTGTAGTAGTGGCAAGAATTTGTTCTCTTTAATTGGAAATGATCAAATAGTACTTAATAGCAGAATTTGATAAGAATCGAAAACTTTCTTGAATTGGCAGCAATCATCTTACTTAATTATGAACAACGTCAATGATTATGAGGGCAAATATATGGAATTGGAGTTGATGGAAAATGGATGAGTCAGCATGTAGGTTTTGAATTTTAAAATAAGGAGTCCAAATTGAGATAGTAGTAAATTTGATTGAATATGCGGATTCTTATATAAGTAAGGTTAAATACTTGGTTTGTGTATGAGTTTCTTATGGAGCGATGATCTTTGCCTATGATAGCTAGTGAGAGAATAAATGACGATACATCAATGTAAGGACACATGATTTAGAGCTAATGAGATTAATAACCCTTACTTAAGCAGAGGTTATAAGTGATTAAAATTCTTACGTGTAAAGGTGAATACTAGTGTCGAATCTGTACTTTAGGTAATGAATATTTGACTTGACTTGACGACTTATAGATATAGTACAACTCAAGTTTAAATTAACTATGGTAATAAGGTAGGTAACTTTGGGGCTAGATTCATCTCATAATCATCCTACCCTCCCTATAAATTGAATTTTCTTCCCATTGGTTTGTCTTCATAATTTAATAAAAATTAATTCTACTGGTCTGACTAACGAACTTAAAAATATTTATCTCATCTTCTTGATTCATCTTCTATCTGCTCAACAGCATTATGTGAGAAGTACAGCCACCATTGTCGTAAACAATTGTTGCATCCTAGTTTCTTGTTATTTTCAAAATTCGAGGACGAATTTTTTTAAGGGGGGAGACTGAAATAACCCGAATTTTTATTTTCAAAATTTTTCCAATTAAATTTAATGAACCGACAGCCTGGAAATTAATATTAATATTTTAGTGCAACTACTATGAGAAACCGAACCAAAAACCGATTGAAAAATTTGAAAACCAGTTAAAAATCGATGATTTGGGCCGAATCGAACCGAATCGAACCGGTTCGACCCAAACCATCTAGAAAATTCTCTTTTTCTTTTATCTCCAACGCTAAACTCACTCCCCCTCACCAGCGCACCTCCACTCCATCGCCACTGTCACCACAGCGCCACCGCCACTCCTCCCTCCTCTTCTTCTTTTTCTTCTCCTTCTTCTTCTTCTTCTCCTTCTTCTTCTTTCCTTTCTTCCTTTTTCTTTCTTTTTCTTTCCTTGTGCCTGCGTTCTTGGCGAGACAGAGGCAACGCAGCAGAGCCGCGCGCCACTGCCACTCGGCCACCGCCCCTACTGCAGCTCGGCAACGCAGCAGCTCCTCGTCTCCTCGGCCAGATCGCGTTGCTGTTCCTCTGTCGCGCCTACAGCAGCAGCACAGCCTTGTCAAGCCGTCGCTGCCACTACAGATCGGGCCTCCGCCGGCGTCACAGCAGCTCTGCCGTCTTTCCAGCACGCCGATCGGTCGTCTCCACCTCTCTCCGCCACTGCCAGTCGAGTTCGACCACCGGCAGTTACTGCTTTTTAACCCGACACGCGTAAGAATTTTCGATCTAGCAATAATTAATTAATTAACGTTAATTTAGTTAATGTTATTTAGTTAATGTTATTAGTAGTTAATTAATTAACATTAATTGTGTTAATGTTAATGTTATTTAGATAATGAAATATTAGTTAATTAAATTAGTATTAGATATTAATATTAGATAATGAAATTAATTTTATTATTTGTAATTAATTAATCTAGCTAAGTTAATGTTAGAAATGTTAGATAATGAAATTAATCTTATTATTTGTAGTTAATTCAATTTGGTAAATGTGAGTAGTTAATAGCTTTATAATTTTATTGTTGATTTAATTAAGGTAGCTTAGATATAATGTTATTGTAATGTATAAATTGGATTGTGTGGTGATGTTGAGATTAAGGAGGATGGGAAACTGTTGTTTGATTAATTGCCCGACGGATGGGCCGTATGGATTGAATATTTGTGAAATTGTTGATATTTTAACAGGTAGATAGTCCAATTTTTAGGGGAGATGCTGCCGAAATTTCGGTAGAAAAATAAAATAAATTCGGTATAAAAAAAAAAATAAATAAATAAAATAAATTTCGGTAGGAAATAAAATAGAAGTCAAAAGAAAATAAAGAAAATAGTGTTCGGTAGAAAAATAAATTTATTATAGAAAATAAATTAAATCTCGAGATTAAATTACATAGAAGAGTTAGAATATAAAATAAAAATTTTAGAGTGGTAAAGAAATATTTTGTCTGATAGAATTATTTTCTGCTGTGTCCTTCTTTTTCTTAGATCGCCCGGGTCCATCTAGTGCTCCTCCAGGACAACATCGAAGCTAGAATTTCGCTCTCCATCACTGTGAGTAATAATAAATAATGCATATCAACACTGCATTTGCATATCATTTATTTATAAACATTATATTTTTATTTACATATTACAATATATTATAAGTATTTTATCATATATATATTATGTTACGATCACTATAATTATACTTATATATAATTGTGCATTTTGGATGAAATTGGTGTATTATGATGAATGAAATGTTTGATTATTTGTGCTGTGACTATACTGTGATTTGTTTGTGTGGAATTGGGATGAAGTGGGTCACCATGGGTTTGTGAGACTGTTTCTGTTATATGGATCCTGATTCTGTTTCTGTTAGCCGGGTAAATGGGAGATCGGCGCCCCCGTGTGCACCCACCGTTACCGTTACTGTTAACCACAGGTTGGCTTCTTTATTGGGCGCACCGGATAATCTAGATTTGATCGCAGCCCGCAGGGTGGCCTCCTGTTGTGAGCGCCTGATGATCTAGATTTGATGGAGACGACCGGGTTGCCTCCTGTTGGTATGGAAAAGAAAAGAGAGAATGAAAAAAAAAAAAAAACAATGAGAGGGCTGGTCAAGTGAGGATTAGACCGGTCGGCCAGTATGGGGGATCGGCTCCCTGGTGCACATGTGAGAGGATGAGCCATGTGGGAGGACGGCTCATCGGGGGTTCGGTGACTCCACTGACTAATTTCCACGTGATGTGATTATTTGAAGGTGATATTGTTTGTGGGTGCTGATGTAATGTCATCTGATTGACTGTTGTGTGTTCATTCAGTAAACTAGGGTGCATTTTGCTTGACTGTATGTGGTGTGTATTATTTATTATTATTCGCTGAGTTGCAAAACTCACCCCTCCCCCAACAAACCTCCCAGGTACTAGGAAGCAGCTGATTCGACTGGAGCTCTGCAATCTTCTCCGCAGAGTTATAAATGTAAACTTTATATTCCTGTTATTTAATTTTGGATGTATAAATTATTCTGTTATCAGATTATTCTTGGACTCCGCAGTTATAGGGTTGTGTATGAATATTGGATCTATTGTTAGCATTACACTATAAATTATATATTATGCAACTAGCCGCAGGTGAACCAGTAAGCCAGTAAGCCCATAATGTGATTATAATTTATTGTGAATAGGCCCCAGGTTATATATTATGTGTTAATCGAGATTGGGCCATATGTTTGTATAGAGGCTTACTGTTTTGATGAAATTGAGACAGATTGAATAATTTAGGCTTACTACGGGCCTCGGGGGCCTTAAGCTTACCTGGGCCCTAGTGCCGGTCCGGCCCACGGAAACGGGTCGTGACATTTAGTGTCTAGATTAAAAAAAAAAATTGTAATTAAAACTGTCTATACATACGTGGCTCGACAAAGCGTTGATTTAGCAGTATAAAGGTCACTTTTTGCCAAATTATCATCCGTCAATAATAAATGGCTTAATATATATAGTTTTATCCTCAGCTTTAGGTTTTATTGCAATTTCAATTCAATTTGACCTTTATGTTAATTTCATTCTGAACTTTAATTTTTTATTGTAATTTCACTCGAATATAATATTTATACCAATTTCATCTTGAACTTTGACATTTTATTGCACTAGCACTTTCTAATTAAAAAAAAAAAAAATTCATGTATCAAATAATTAATTTTTAAATATAACTTATTATCGGGAAAAGAAAGAATTTAAAAATATTAAAAATAATAATAAAGATTATACTCACTATTAACTCAAACTCCTTTATTCACACAAATGTATTAAGTTAATCCAAGCCAATGTCAAGAATAAACCTATTTTTTATTTACAATTTAAATCCTAATTATAATTTAGGAGCTCCTGCATCAAAAGGTCAAAGTTCAATATGAAATTGATATAAAGATCAAATTGGAGTAAAATTGCAATAAAAAGTTAAAGTTCAAGGTAAAATTGGCATGAAGGTCAAATCAGAGTGAAATTGCAAAAAAACTTAGGCTCCATTTGTTTCCATAAAATAACTTGCATAATTTACATTTTATTTTGCATTCTTCTCATATTTAATAATAAAAATTTTAAATTTTAAATTATAAAATTTCTATTATTATTAATATTTTTTATGGTCACATGAGATAGAAACTTTAATATTTATAACCAATTTTCAAAAATATAACCAAACAACAAAAAATAAGTCATTTGTTTTTCAAGGAAAATGTTTTCTATGGAAAATATTTTTCAGCAAGTTATTTTATAGAAACAAACGGAGCATTAAAGTTGAGGGTGAAATAATATATTAAACCAATAAGAAATAGTTTCAGTGTAATACACAAATTTACTCTTAAATTTTATTACTTAATTTTATGGTACTCTTAACTTTTTACTTTGACTTATAAAATCAAATAGTGCAACTTATAAAATTATATCTATTAACCACTTTAAATTAGAAAATCATTTGATTAAACACTTTTTTTTTTTTTTTATATATTGTATACTTCAACTTGTAAAATTATATCAATTAAACATTTATTAAATAATAGAAATTTATAAAAATATTATTCCAAAAGTTATACTAACTATATATTGAATCAAAATTTTTCATATAAAAGTCAAAAGTCCCAAAAATTGTTGTGTTAGCATGGAAGGGTTTATGATATTATCAAAATTTGCAAGTTCAAGTACAAGATAATTAATAAAATATCCACAAAGTTCATATTGCTATAGGACAAAAGTTACAAAGTTTACGAGTGAATTTATATATTCAATCAGATACCTTTACTCATCAAATCATGAGACATTCAAGAAGTAGTTCACAATCAGATTTTGAAATTGTCAATTTATCTTTAAATAAGCCAAAATGCTATGATTTTTAATAATAATATCAAAGTTGAGAATTTAACTAATAATATTGACATATGAAATTATTTTTTTATTCTTTATTTTATGACTTATTATAAAATGATTGTGAACTTATTTAAGTTATTAATAATATGTTTATTTACCGATAAGGTGTTAGTTGAGGTAGTCAGTGACTTCAATCCTCGTAAGGTGGAGAATACAAGTTCGATCCTCGGAAGCGGGTAAAAAACCTTTACACTATACAGCTCGAGGAGATTAAACTTTCTAGTTATATATATAAAAAATTATGTTTATTTAGTACTAGTGTGTCCTAAACCTCTCAACATCTGATAATAAATCACTTATAAAAAAAAAATACAATTTTAATTTGAAGTATTTGATCGCTTGCTCAGCTTGGTGGCTATTCACGGCCATTGTTGGACTCAATAGTTTTTTTACAAGTCCGATTTGATTACCTTCAAATTTCTTCCTTCTATTAGAGAGGAGATCTGCACTTTTTTCTACATAATTATTAAAATTACCATAACAACGACAACAATAATTTAGAACTAGATTTGATAATAAAATCTCAAAATATGGGTATCAAAATCCCAATATATAGATCTAAAGTTTATTTGAAAAAAAAAAAAAAACCGAAAAAAAAAGAAAAAGGATGACCTCTAGTGAACTCTCGCTAGTGGCTGCCCGTGAAAGCAAAAAAAAAAAAAAAAAGAAAAAGAGCTTTTTGCAAACGCTACTTTGCCTTGCATTAGATACTGATAATACAGATTATCTAACTTGAGATGTTAGGATCCACCATGAAAATTGTCTCAAGACTCTAGTTATCCTTGGGACAGATTATATAACTTGGGATGGTAGGATCCACCATGAAACCAAACCGTTATATATATGGGTTCAATCGACCCACGAACAGCCCTAGGATCCATATATGGGTCCGAAGTAAATGTGATATTGAAAGTTCAACTTGTGTTCAGTGCGCACCAGAACGGGCAACTAAGTCCCTTCAAGCTTTTATTAGAAAATAGAGTCGCCAATTGGGTGAAATTGAAAACTGGGTGAGGAATGTTACCATCTACTTGAGACTGCTCGGAGATCAACCGATCGCAGCGCCGGAGTTCAACGTCAAAACTACGGCCTCCAGCCTGCAAGAATTAAAGTAATTAATTTATTATCAGCATTATCTACGGTTATAAACAAGTATTGTCAAAATAAGAACAAGAGTCAAACTCTGTTTTTGCTAATGAAAATAGTTACAAAGGTTAAAAGCTCCAACCCAATTTCAGAGGCTATGACATTGTCATGCTATTGCAAATGACAAAAGATGTGTTATATTATTTTTTATTGTTCAGCATATAGGGTAGATTCATACACTAAGTGTAACTAAGTTTTTTTCAAATCTTAAAACTGTGTGTTTTAACAAATTATGCTTATCTTATAGTCAGAGTGGATTCATTCTTAATTGAAGTTGAGGGTGCCATGATTATAAGATGTTCAAATTGAAATCAAATTGATAAAAATATAAAAATGGTAAAATTGTAAAAATTTAAAAAATTCAGGGTATTCTAAAATATTAAGCTCCAAAAAAAAAAAAAAAAAAATCTCATTCTCAATTATTTTTCAATATAAAAAGAATATGTGTACTATTTTTCACGAGTATAATTATTTTGAAATTTTGATTTACTTTAAATTAGACATTTACATTTTCAGTATATCTTTAAAATTGTATAATAATTGAAAAAAAATATAAAATAAAAGTTATTTTTTCTCATCAAAAGCCTATTATTTACATTTGACACCGTTCCCTCTCTTGGTACAAGAGAACAAGGTGGAGAGGCTGACTGCGAAAACAAAGTGGAGAGGCCAAACAATAATGGGTGCGGTTCACTTCCAAAGGAATTGTTAATACATGAACTCAATTGAACCGACCCATCTCACCATTAATTGATTAGTTTCTGAGATTTGACAAAATTAATTATTTCACTTTCATAATTTGATTAAATAATTGTAACACCTTAGAGATTTGCTTTTTAATCCTTTCATAAGATTATTTACGACCGAAGTAAGTAAATATTATATAGCAGTTGATAGGGCCGTTTAAATTTAAAATGTTGGATAAAATTAACTGTTCAGTTTAAAATGATAAAAAAAAACAATAACTGTTTAATTAATTAAATTTATAATTGTTAAAAAAAAAATTTAAATATTAAAGTGCTTAACATTCGATAAAAAGCTCACTTGACCTCTAAAGTTATAATATCGTGTTATCATCGGACAAAGCCTTGAAAGAAAACTTTACCGCTAATTTTTAATAAGAAGACAAAATTATCCTACATAGTTTTTTTGTTCCTGTTCCTTTATTGGTCTCTTTTACAACCCTAAAATTCACCCCTATCCCCTTTCCAGTATTTGCACCGTTCCACAACCCAATCTCCAATTCACCGCTGAAGCCCCACCGCCATCTTCCTCTTTCCATAAAACCTCAAGCTGCATGTCACTCTCACTCCCCTTATTTCCACTTATCTTCCGTACTCAAATCCACCCAATGAGTCTGTCTCCATCTATATCTACAATAAGAGATTTGAGTTTTGGGCAAAGAAAGTTCAAAAACCAGATTATCTTTTTGAGTAAAAATCAATGTGTTTTTGGTCTGGAAAATCACTGGATTTTCCTTTGTTAGGTTGATGCTTTGAGAAGCCACAAATAAAGAGTGGAAAAGCCATAGATACATTGGGATGATTAATAAATACAGCATGGTGTACCTCCACAATAAAATGAATCGATGAGGAACTGATGTAGTAGATTTAGGAATAGCGTCAAAAATATTCTATAGTATAGATTTCATTACAAATATAGTTAACCTACACTTATAGCCAAATACTCAGAAAATAGGTCATGATTGATTTGATGACATATAATATTTCCTTATTTTTATATAGCACACATTTATCTATGGCCATGTATAATTATCAAGGTAAGAAATTGGCCATGTTGTCAAACGTCAACATTAAGCAATTTCAGTCTTAGAATGGTAGGTAAATATCTATAGTATCCCAATATATAATTTTCCCTTCATGCACAATTTGAGCTCTCCATGCAGGATAATTTTGTTCTGTAAATTTCAAGGGAAACCGAGTAGCATTGAAAGAAAGCAGAGTTCTGCCAGTAGAGTGAACAATATTGGGAAGATTAGATGATGAGGCCATCGAATCAAGATAGCTTCAGGAACAAAACAAATAAGTAGTTCCTTAAAAAAAAAAAAAATTTAGATGAGAACGAAAACCAAAGGGTTTTCGGTATTGTTTTTCTATTATTCACAGAAAATACCATATAAGAAAGATACACAGAAAATAGGTTGTGAACTGTTTTTCTATTATTCACAAACAATTGTATTTATACAGCATATATCCTCACAACCAATTTGGTTACAAGTGATAAAGTTATCCATTGGTTCTATACGAAAAAGCAAAAAACTGGCGCGTTGCTCAAACATATTAGTACTTTATTTTATTAATTTTTTGAACTTTATTTTATATTCTCATGGTCTAGTTTTTTATTTTTATTTTTTTACTAGTGTAGTTAACAAACTGGTCGTCTATGATAATGTATAGAGTGATGGCTCTCTCTCTGTGTAAAACTGGAAAGAATTGGGTTTTCTATATATCTCGTATTGAATTATACAACTCTATTTATTCAACTCTGTATATAGAGTAGTTACAAAGGATAACTATAAGAGTGTAAGACTATCATTAGAATACAACTACATATAGTTATTTAATAACAAATAATATAACCAATATTATCTGTAACAGCCCCCTTCAAGCTGAATGGCAAGAGACTGCAGTCGAAGCTTGCATGAGTGAGATGCAAATAGTTGCTGCCCCAAAGGTTTGGTCATGATATCTGCGATTTGCTCTGCACTTTTAAGAAACCGAATAGAAACAATGCCAAGCCGTATCTGATCTCGAATAAATGATAATCAATTTCAACATGCTTTGTTCGAGCATGAAAAACAGGATTTGAAGTAAGATAGATAGCACTAACATTATCGCACCATAAAGTTGCAGATGCTGCAGGAGCATATCCAATCTCACGTAAAAGAGTAGTAATCCACATTATCTCAGCAGTGGCATTTGCAATAGCTTTATATTCACTTTCTGTACTTGAGCGTGCTACCGTTGGCTGCTTCTTACTAGACCAGGAGATTAAATTGTCACCAAAATAAACTAGATAGCCTCCTGTTGACCGTCGATCATCAGGATAACCAGCCCAGTCACTATCTGAATAACATTGAAGTGAGAATGTTGATGAAGGACGAAGCAAAAGACCTCGAGTGGCTGTACCATTAAGATAACGTAGCAGTCTTTTGCATGCTTGCCAATGAATATCTGTAGCGCAATGTAAAAATTGAGCTAATTTGTTAACCGCAAAGGCAATGTCCGGTCTAGTAAGAGTTAAGTACTGTAGAGCCCCGACCACTTGTCTATACTCTGTCATAGAATCCAATAAAGTTCTTGTTTGTTTACTGAGATTTGGTGTAGTTGCCATAGGTATAGCACAGGACTTGGAGTCTTCCATTTGTGTTGCTTGTAATATTTCAGAGAGATATTTGCTTTGAGAAAGCAATAAACCATCTGGCGTCTTCGTGGCCTCAACTCCAAGGAAATAATTTATCTCACCAAGATCTCGAACAGGAAAGGTAGCAGCTAGCTTATGAACAAACCAATCAATGATTGAAGATTTGGTTCCCGTGACAAGAATGTCATCTACATAGACAAGCACAAATAATTTATCAACTCCATTGGTGTATATAAATAAAGAATGATCAGCCTGTGTGCTGCAAAATTGAAAAGAACATAAAAATTGCTTGAGTCTTTCAAACCAGACCCGCGGTGCCTGTTTTAATCCATAAAGAGATTTCTGAAGTTTGCAAACATAATCCGGTTTAGTACTATCAACAAAGCCTTTTGGTTGCACCATATACAAATCTTCTGTTAAAGAACCATGGAGGAGAGCATTTGAAATGTCTAATTGCTGCATATCCCATCCTTTTGTTACAGCGAGAGGCAAAAGAATGCGAACAGTAGTGAATTTCACAACCGGAGAGAACGTTTCTGTGTAATCAAGACCCATCTGCTGTGTAAATCCTTTCGCGACTAGACGAGCTTTTTAACGCTCAATATGCCCATTGGAGTGCTGTTTGACCCGATACACCCATTTATTTTGAATAACATTCACATTTGCTGGCCGTGGCACCAATATCCAGGTTTTATTCTTTAATAATGCTGAAATTTCCTCCTGCATTGCATCACACCATTCCTGTTTGTTTTTAGTTTGCAAGTAAGTTTTTGGTTCCTGAAATGAAGCAAATTGAGCAACAGAAGCATATTTTGGATTTGGTTTAGGATTTGTCCTTAAAACCATAAGATGGACCCGAATTGCAGGTGGACTGAGTGAAGCAATATCAGAGACAATCTGTAAACCCGTGGAGATTGCAGATTGTGGTGTAATTTCTGCAGAATTATGAGAAAATAATGGAGATTGAATTGGAGTGTGTGGGGAAGATGGAGTAGAAGAGAAGGATATACCTGATGAAGGCATTGGTGAAGATGGCGCTGTACAAGTAACTTGAAGCCATGTGGGATCAGCCTGCGGTTCTTGTATACTTCTTGACACAATCATCTTGGCATAAGGAAATTCATTAGTCACAAACCGAACATGCTTCGCCAAATACACTCGTCCTGTTCTAAAATCCAGACATCTATAGGCAGAATGAAAAGTACTTTGCCCAAGATATACACATTCAGCAGATCTGTAACTAAATTTATGATTATTGTAGGGTCGCAATAATGGGAAGACACTACATCCAAAAGGTTGAAAGGACAAATAGTTGGGATCCTTGGAGAATAATTTAAAGAAGGGTGAAATTTTGTGCAAAACATCAGAAGGCAAGGTGTTAATTAACATAGCACTTTGTTCAATAGCAAAATTCCAGTATTTCAAAGGTAACGAAGCATGAGCTAAAAGGGTGAGACTAGTATCTACAAGATGTCGAATTTTCCTCTCAGCTGTACCATTTTGCTCATGAGTGTATGGGCAGACAATCCTATGAACAATACCAGTAGCCTTTAAATACGATTTAAACGTTGATATTCACCCCCCCCCCCAGTCTGAATGAAAAGCCAAAATAGGCATCCCAAATTGACGTTTGATTAGCTGCTCAAACTGAAGAAAGATGTCATACACCTCACTTTTATTTCTCATGAAATAAACCCATGTAAAACGAGTAAAGTCATCAATAAAAAGAACAAAATATCGATGTCCCAAACTAGATTGTACAGGTGCAGGACCCCATACATCTGAAAATACAATATCAAATGGTTTTCGACTTGTATGTTCTTTAGAAACCAAAGACATACGAGACAATTTGCCTAAGCGACAACTAGAACAAGGACTCATCTCAGTATCAGAAACTGAAATTTTATTCTGCTTAACTAAATCAAACAATTTTTGAAAGTTCAGATGCCCCAACCGCCGATGCTAATCATTCATGGAAGAAGCTGCTGACACTTGATTTGCCATGGGATGTGGTCGGAGTTGAGTTAACTTGTACATGCCATCTTCACTTGGGCCTTGCATCAGTGTGTTCTTGGTGTACTGGTCCTTTATTGCAAAATAATGAGGCCAAAATTCAAAGAAAATAGAATTATCAGTGGTAAATTTTTGAACAGAAAGCAAATTTTTTGTAATTGCAGGCACACATAAGACATTATTTAGCTTAAGCTGGCAATTTGAGTTGGACATAAGACCATTACCAGTATGTGAAATCTGCAGACCTTGCCCATTCCCAACCAATAATTGATCATTACCTGAGTATTCATTAATAGCACTCAGTTGTTGCGAATCTGGTGTAACATGGTAATTAGTGGCAGTATCTGGAAACCAAGAAACAGAAGCAGAATCTGTCATAGAAGGAGCAGTCGGGTAAGTGCCTGTATGCACCATATTGGCAGCAGGTGGTCGATATGGTCGGAAAGGACGATAACTTGAATTGTTGCCGCTAGTGTAACCAGATTGAGTACCACTGTTATTCTGCCCAATATTTCCACGATAAAACCGGCGACGACAATTTAAAGCAGTATGATTGGGTTTATTACAGATTTGGCAAGTCACACGAGTCTTCGAGAAATCTGAGGGAGTAACAGGAGCAGAAGTTGTTGATCTTGGTGTAGATGAACTTGAACGAAGACTGAGATTAGCCATTGGTTGATGGAGATTATTAAGAAGCAGTTCATGTGCAACCAAATGGCTATGTAACTCGAAAAATGAAACTGGTTGTGGATGAAGATTAAGATTTGTGATATTTGAATGAAATTCGAAACCCAGATTTCGATAGATTATCGCATTAAACTCAGCCGGAGAAAGAGGACGTCCAGCTGCACCAAGTTCATCGGCCAGAGATTTTACCTTCTTAAGATAAGCAGAGACGGAGAGATCGTTTTTCTTGAGTTCTTGAAGCTCAATATGTAATTGAAGCTGACGATCCTGAGATACAACACCAAACGCATTGGCTAGAGCTTGCCAGACTGCATATGAAGAATCAAGTCCATAAACAAGAGAGTAAACCTCTTCTGTAAGGGAGGCTAACAACCATGAATGAAGCATCTGGTCTTTATTAAACCAATCCTTATATGCTGGATTTGGTATAGGTGTAGTATCTGTGGCAGATGTGGGTATAGTTTTAGGAGGAGCTGCTTGCGAACCATCAATAAAACCATTGAGGCCTTGGAAATTTAGTATTGGACCAAACTGGGTTTTCCAAGCTAGGTAATTATTGTCTTTTAATTTGATTGAAAAAGAAGATGCAGAAGTGATAGTTGAAGAATAAGAAGAAGAAGAAGAAGATAGAGGAACAAGAGCCATGATGAGGAATTATGGTGGCTCTGATACCATGTAAAACTGGAAAGAATTGGGTTTTCTATATATCTCGTATTGAATAATACAACTCTATTTATACAACTCTGTATATAGAATAGTTACAAAGGATAACTATAAGAGTGTAAGACTATCATTAGAATACAACTACATACAGTTATTTAATAACAAATAATATAACCAATATTATCTGTAACACTCTGGACGGTGAGGGTTTGCATGAGCATGGGGTCACGTTGGAAGAGGATGACCAGATTAACCGCAGTAATCGTAAGAAACCAAGGACCTTGCGAGTTCAGTGGCTGGTGCTGGGGAATCTCCTCCTGTTCAACCAGTTCGTTCTTTCAGAGATGCTCTTTTAGGAGCCCAGGATGATAATATGGTTTAGGAGGATACCGTCAGTGTAGCTTCAGCAGATGGCTATCTTAGTGAAGACTCCATGGATTCTGCAGAGGATTTAGAGGATGCTTGTCCTACCATATCACTCACTAAGGTGGAGAAGTCACGTTTGCGAAGGTCATGGCAGCATGCCCTTCTCGTTAAACTCCTAGGGAAGTCCATTGGCTACAACTACGTGTCAAGAAGAGTTAAGGAGATATGGAAACCTGTTTCACCTATAAACATTATTGTCCTGGACAATGGGTTTTTTTTGGTTTGTTTCAATAGTGAACTCCAAAACAGTGATCAAAACCTAAAGAGATTTTTATTTGTTGAATTCTAGAAGAAAGAACAAGAGTTTCCATAAGAAATGAAATAACAGGCTTATTTATTCTGACTAGCTCCTCAAGAGCATTGACTGCGCGAGAGTTACCAAGCCCTCTGCTGTTCTAGCTTAGAACACTTATTGGCTTTGGTGGGCCTGATCCTCGTCAGGTCCCATCGCTGGTCTAGAAGTATCAGTAACATCATCCTCAGCCATGTCCCCTGTTACTGTGAGAGACAATCCTTCTTCAGTGTGTGGTCGTTTCTTCCCCTCTACAAGCAAAACAACATCCTCTTCACTCTGGACATCTTTCGGCCCATCAGCAGCAATATCAACCTGTAAGCTTTCATATGGGCTATGTGTACGCTGGCCCATACAAGACCATCTCTCCTCCTTTACCATGTACGACATTGGCTGTTGCATTGTTAACCCCAGAACGTTCTGAAGGAATCACCTTGATAGCAGGAGTGGTACATGGAAGGACTCCCCAAAATTGTTTAATTTCATGATTTACTCTCTTTTCAATTTTGATAAAATAAATATTGTAATCCATTTTGTTTTTTAACTTCTCATGTTAAATTTTGGAGTTTCCTACAATCACATTGCCAAAACAAAAATCTTGAATTTTCTAATATGTAGTGTAAAATTTTGGAGGTTAAACTTCATACCTTTTAGTTGTCATATATTTAACAAATTCTTTAAAGCTAGAGTTTCTAACTAATTCCAATTCATGAAGTTTTGGACTTATCAAATTCTAGTCATTATTTATTTTTTAATTTGTAACTTTATAAATTGTAGTATTTTTAAGGCCCTATTTAACATTTAGCTAATTTTGTAAAAATTAGTTCTCTTATTTAAACATTAATTTGTGTTAAATAAATCAATTAAAAGGAAAAGAAGCTTCAATATTAACTCTAGTTTAGGTCCATTAAAAACATATGGATGAAAAGTTAAAATTTGTAATCAACAATAAAATTTAAAACTAAATTGAACTAAATTAAAATTAAAATTTTAACTTCTAAATTTCTCAAATTAAAACTAAACCACTATTTTTTAATTTCATAAAGTGGATAAGTGAAAAATCCAATTTTTTTTTTTTTAAGCTGTAGTCATGTTACTACTATTTCCTATCAAGATTAAGTTGATGGGCAACCAAGATAGTTGCCACATATTGTAGACTGCATTGATCATGTTTCCAACAATCTCTATTACAATCATAAAAGCCAAAAACAAATGCAACACTTGCGATTGATAGTAAAAACTTTCTAGTTGCCAATAAATGAGCAGCTTCATGCGGACGAAGACCCACAAATCTATAAATCTTTCTTTCTTTCTTTTCTTATCTCCAATTCTTCCCTTTTTTTCTTATATGGTTGGCTGAACCCTTCTAGCTCTCCCTCTCTTCTTTTTCTTTGGATTTTTCCTCAAGAACTACACAAACTAAACCTAATCAAACCCTAAGCTAGTAACTTTTATGGAAGATCGAAGCTTTATTGGTGATTTTGGGCTTGTAGAATTCAAGAAAACTTGGAGTTCCTATATAGTTCAGGTAAGTTTTAATTTGAGTTTTGTGTTGATTTATAGGTTTCAAGTCATGCTATTGCATTTCTTCATCTCCATGCATGCTTTTCTCTTTCTTTTTGATTTCTTTGAGTTGAGTTTGCTGCTTTCTCTTGTGTAGAGAAAGGAGTACCCTCCAAGGTGGCCAAGGGGAAAGTCCATAGCTTGGGTGGTTTTTTTTAAGCTTCTAAAAGCTCAATTAAAAGGTTGGTGCTCATAAACTTCGTCTCCTTATTCATTTTCTTTAAATTTCAATTACGGGGTTCGATGATAGAATTTTGGAGATTTTGTGATTTTTGGCTTGAATGATGTGTTCTAATAGTTAATTATATTCTTGGGTGCTTGAATAACCTACGAGAAAGTCCAATTCCATGAGAACATTTCCCCCTCCCTTCCTTCTTGCTTTGACCGAACCACATATGGGTCGTGGGGTTGAGTTTGCTCCCTTTTAAATGATGAGAACTCTTCTATGTTAGAATTCTTAAAACTCAAAGTAGAGCTTTATTTCTCTTAGTCCTTAGTTTGGCCGAACCTAGATAATGCATGTACCTAGGTTTTGTTTTGCTTTTTAAGTGGCAATTCTCCTCTAATTTATGATATTGAATATATGGCTAAGAGTTGATAAATATGCTTTACTTAAGTATTTAAGTAAAAGGTTTTTCTTATGAAAAGAAAATTGGGGTTTTGCTCATGTAGAGTGAAATTATGTGCAATGAATGTTCCTTTATGCTACACATAGTTTATACATGAAATTATGATGCTTGAATGATAGAGAAAGTTACCTTTTGATGTGGAGCTTCATTTGGCTAAACCATAGAGGTATATCTAGCCTTATGAATTCCTTATCATTAAGTGACTATCTTCTTTCCAATTTGATATTTAGTGCTACATGTTATTTTTATATTATTTTCAATATAGTTTTTATTAGGATTTTTAGCATTCTTATTTACTTAAATTATTTTTTATTTAATTTTATTTACGTTTTTATTTAACTGTTAAGATTTTCTTCCTTTCTTGTTTTGATTTTGTCTTGGAAGGTTTTTGCAGGGATTTAATTAGGAATTTGCTAAATATCAAATAAGGAAGAGTGGGGACCACAAAGCTACTACCTAATTCGAGTTCTATCATAATTGATCAACTTGGACTCCTAATTTGGAAGAAATACAAGATTTAATTGTTTCCTTTTTATTGATATATGCTTTAGAATTTGTATCATGTCCATGCTTTTCCCATGAAGATGAAGATGGATTTCTGTATGTATGTCTTAACTTTGTTAATTGCATCAAATTGGGTGAAAATGTAGGTATTGTGAAAACACAGAGAAAGAATGGGAGAAAAGGTTTCTGCCATTTATTCCTTTTCCTGCTTAACTTATATACAACAGATTCTTAAAGAAGGCAAACTCCTAATCATGGTAAACTTCTAAATTAGTACAACAAGATATTAACAGCAAATATTTACACTTATGATAAGCCTAATCCCTGAATTTAAGCCTAATACCCCCCCTCAAGTTGGAGCATGAATATCCAGAATGCCCAACTTGCTTAGAAGAGTTGCAAATGTGTCCTTGCCCAAAGCCTTTGTCAAGATATCAGCAAGCTGGACTGAAGTATGAACATATTTGGTGACAATATGACCGGAGCTGATTTCATCACGAATAAAATGACAATCAACCTCGATATGCTTCGTACGTTCGTGGTATACTGGATTAACAGCAATTTGCAATGCTGACTGACTATCACAGTAAACAGTCATAGGTCTAGAATGCTCAACACCAAGAGAACTCAGCAAACCTTTTAACCACTTCAATTCACAAATAACAGTAGCCATAGATCGATACTCTGCTTCAGCAGATGAGCGAGATACAGTTGGTTGCTTTTAGTTTTCCAAGAAATCGGAGAATTGCCGAAGAAAACCAAATATCCTGTCAAAGATCGTCGAGTCAAAGGACAACTAGCCCAATCAGAGTCACAATAACCATACAGCTGCATATCACAATCAACACTTAGAAATATCCCTTGTCCTGGATTGCCTTTTAAATAGCGAACAACACGCAGAGCTGCATCGAAGTGATCTTGTTTCGGTTGCTGCATGAACTAAGCTAGTATATGAACACAATAAGACAACTCAGGACGTGTGATGGTCAAATAAATAAGTCTTCCCACCAACCGCCTATACCTAGCTGGATCTTTCAAAACTGCACTCGTTGAAAGTGCTAGTTTATGATTCTGCTCCAAAGGAGTCTTGGACGGCTTAGCTCCCAATAATCCAGTTTCAGAAATTATATCCAAGGCATATTTTCATTGACATAAGAACATACCTGCAGAATTTCGAGCCACCTCAATACCCAGAAAATACTTCAACGTGCCTAAGTCTTTCATATGAAAGCAGTGATTTAAATAATCCTTAAATCGGTGAACCATCACATCATCATTCCCCGAAATAATAAGATCATCAACATAAACCAGTATATGCATTTGACCCATTCCTTCTCGAAAAGTAAAGAGAGAGTGATCAAAGCTTGATTGTTGAAAACCAAACTTTATCAAAGAATCTGCCAGCTTTGCAAACCAACACCTAGGTGCTTGACGCAAACCGTATAAGGGCTTTTATAATTTACACACATTCTCGGAGGAACTGGAAGTGAAACCAGGAGGCATTTTCATGTACACTTCTTCATTCAAATCACCATGCAAAAATGCATTTTGAACATCCATTTGATATAGCTTCCAGTTCTTGGCAGTTGCAACCGCAAGAAAAGTGCGTACTGTAACCATCTTGATCGTGGGAGCAAAGGTCTCATGATAATCGATTCCTTCAACTTGATGATTGCCAAGGATCACCAATCTCGCCTTGTAACGGTCAACACCGCCGTCGGAACGACATTTTATCTAATAAACCCATTTGCTTCCAATTGCTTTCTTCCCAGGTGGTAGATCAACCACGATCCAAGTGCCATTATCCTCAAGAGCTTGAATTTCTTTACGCATTGCATCTCTCCAACAATCTTTCTTTGCCGCTTCTGCATATGTAGTAGGTTCATGTCCTGCACCAACACTTGCCAAAAAAAACCGATGCAACGAAGATAATTTATCATAACTGACATAATTTGCAATAGGATAGACAGTACCTGAGGAATGCGAGTGAAGTGGTGAGCAAACAGAGGGACTTGATTTAACCATATGAGTCACATAGTCTTTCAACCGAATGGACGGCACTTTAGCTAGTCGTCCTCGTCCAAGAGATTCCTCTACATTATTTTTCTCGACAACATCATTTTCTATATTTCCTGCTTCAATACTACCACCTGCAATGTTGTTCTCCTCATCATCACAGTGCACCTCAATACCAGCGCTCCAATCATGCGCTCTACAATCTTTTGAATCATCATTAGTAACTTGCCCATCAGCAAACGGAAATTCAGTTTCAACAAACACCACATCACGAGAGATAAAATATTCTCTAGTATCTAAATCATATAATTTCCAACCTCTCTTATCAAATGGATACCCAACAAAGATACATTTTCGACTTCGGCTAGCAAACTTGTCTTTGTCTCGATTCAAATTGTGACTATAACACAAACATCCAAATATTTGAATACTCTGATAAGATGGCTCTTGTCCAAATAAAACTTTATAAGGACTTTTACCATTCAATAACATAGATGGAGTTCTATTGATTAAATAACCCGCTGTGAGAATACATTCACCCCAGAATTCAAGTGGTAAATTTGTAACATCCCTTCCCGGTCCACCCGTTAACCCGAATGAACCGAGCCGAGACGCTACAATCTGGTTGAACTTATATCCTGTCATGCTGATATCATCTTGTATGCTAAATATGAATATAAAACACTCCCAAGTAAAATTTCAGACTTCCAATATCTCCAACTAATCATCATAACACAACAACACTTTATATAGATAGTCATAACTGTATAAATCCTCAATAGCATTTAATATCCAGCAATTAATTGCATTCATGATCTATATCAAGTCTTCATGACCTAATCATACCAACTATAGTAAAATATTTCATATTCAATCATTTCCTCCAAATACTTACACCATAATAATTACATGCTTCAATTATATTTCCAATCACATAAGCTCTAACAAATGTAATAACCATACATGCCATAAATCTTAATACATGCCATAATTCTTAATTATACAACTCTCAATCTACTATGACTAAAATAGTCACTTCTGTTTTGATGGTACTCTTCAAGTCTTCAAGTAGCAACCACGATCTTCAACCTGTGCGTGATAAAAATCGACGCGCTGAGTATAAAACTCAGTGGTGCTCATAATTCACATACTTAACAAAGTGTGATGGCAACTAACTTAAAATACAAATTTCATAAAGCATTGATCATCATAGAATCAGTAAATTTCAACATAAATGTCTCTTTATAGCAACGAATAAACTTCTAATTCATAAACATCAATAATTTAGTTCTAATTATCTCATAACTCCTTTACATGAACCTGTAATCACACATTATGATTCTAGCATGATCTTACCTGCTGTTCATTGTGTTGTATGGATGAGATCAATAAACATGTAAGAATACATAACAGTATATGTTCATTGTCTTACTTGCTATTCATTATGCTGTATGACTTATGCACTTTTAGTCACATCATATAAGTTATGATTAATAACATCTCATGACTGTATGGCTCCTTAAAGATTCAATAACTAAACTTGTAAGCATATATAGCATTATACTTTCATGATCTTACCTGATGTTCTTTATGCTGTATGAATTCTGCAACTTTGATTAAACTCAGTGAATATCACAATGAATAAAGAAACATATAAGCACATACATATGTAGAAATAAACATGTACTCACATATGGAATGTAAGCACACATATCATGATACTTTCATTTTACCTTGATGATCTTTCTTGCTGTTTAGTATATTGTATGATTCATGCAATGTTATGTCAAGATATCTGTACGGCTCCATAAGGTTATAGTGAAACCGAAGTGATAAGAAAAACTGTATGAAACTGGATGAAACTGTATGCTTGGCTGCTATGGCCTATTTAATCATATCCACTCAACGGCCTGTAGCCGGAGTACCAAACTGTATGGGGCGCAGATCTGCTATTCTATGTCGCGACATAGCCTTATCTACATGGTTTCTACCTAACCTCAATGGAGCATATTAATGGTATGTCAATAGATAAAACAAATGCATAGTAACTGTGTCATAATTTGCATGCTTGTGTCATGTTATTTTCACATGCTTGTGTCATAAAATTTACTGCTTCATCATTTCATAAAATTTACTGCTTACCTGTATGCTGATAGCCTCGCCAAGCGGGCAACTTGTGTCATGTTAGTTTCACACCATTTGCATGCTTGCATTTTGTGTTTATACATGTGTTCATGTTGTCTTTTTGCTTTAAAATGGTTGAAGACATACAAGTGGAGAAAAGGAATACAATTGCATTGAATTCATACTTCATACACCATTTCACATCATTTCACAATTGCATAGAATACAATTACAAGTTGTGTTTACCTCATTTCACATCATTTGCATGCTTGCATGTTGTTTTGATGCATGTTCTAATGTTGTCTTTTTGCTTTAAAATGATTGGAGGCATATAAGTTGAGCAAAGGAATACAATTGCATTGAAAATGAAGTCCAAAAGAGTTTCCAGACACAATTCGCGAGCGCGCCTTGCAAAGTCGCGAGCGCGAGAAGTGAAAATGAGAGTCAGAGAGTTTTCAGGTGAAAGTCGCGAGCGCGCGACGTGTTTTCCAGCCTGCGCAGTCTGTACTCTTTTGGTCATATCTCTCAATATATAACTCCGATTTGGGTGATTCAAAAACCCATGTAAAGCTAACACATAGAGGAACAAATAACTCTTCTATGAAACTTCCTAATTCCATCATTAAATAGGGTCAAAATCAAGGTGAAGTCACTGGTTCTTTTTCCAGCAAAACCTGTTTCAGCATAACTCAATATCTACGTCATTTATTCATTTCATCTCATGCTTTTTCACCATTTTCAGTCATTTTAATCAACATGAAACAACATATTTTCTCATTATCAACACACCACACAAATTCTCATGCAAGGAAATTAATTAAACTAAAAGAGATAGCACACCTTCACTCCAAAAAGCTTAAGCTCTTCTCTTTAGCTTCCTTTGTCTTCTACCTTTGAGCTCACTTCTCCTATCCATAAGAATTCTTATGAATCATCTAAAAATATCACCAAATGATTCAATTATGAAATTCAAGAAGGTTTACTTACTTGGATAGAATAGAAGTTGAATTAATGCTTGAATCCCATTAAAATCTTCACTACCATTAAAAGTGATGGAGAAAGGAAAGTGGAAGAGGAAAGTAGAGGAAGAAGATGAAGATAAGGATGAAGAAATGAAATGAAATGGAACTCACGGGTACATCTCCAAAATATCATGGATTTTTATGTGAAAATTACCAAATGGTACCTCAAGTGTCAAAATGGTACAACTTAATACATCAACTTTATATTTTAGTGCAAGCAGGTCCTAATCCTTATACTTTGATCTTTTTGTTTCCTTCAAGTAAGTCCACTTCTTCTCCTTATTTCATTCTAGCCCACTCTAGACTCTAATGGCTCGAACCGGGTTTTGGATCAGCCCGACTCGACTCTAAGCAACGACTCGATTCAATAGAAAAATGGGACGTTACAAAATTTGCTTGAAATCGCAATGCTCGTGCCACATTCAGGATATGGCGATGTTTTCTTTCCACTCTCCCATTCTGTTGAGGAGTCCTAACACATGAAGTTTGATGTATGATCCCAGTTTCAGCAAAATATTCTTTCAGACATACAAACTCACTACCATTGTCACTACGCACAATTTTGACATATTTTTGAAATTGCCTTTGAATCATTGCCATGAATTTCTTAAGAGCAGAACCTACTTCAATTTTTTCATTCAACAAATATATCCATACAGCACGAGAGCAATCGTCCACTATGGTCAAAAAATATTTTGCTCCACAAGAAGCGGGAACTCTATAGGGTCCCCATAAATCACAATGAATTAAATCAAAAAATTCTTTGGCTTTATTCTCACTAGAAGAAAATATTTCTCTTGTTTGCTTAGCTCTAAAATAAACATCACAAACATGATTATTATTTTCATTCTTATGCACTACTTCAGGAATCAATCCTAAGACTTTAGAAGAAGGATGTCCCATTCTCCTATGCCAAAGCTGGAAAGAATTAACTCCACCTATCTTGCAGGCTTTCATCTTGTAGGCTGGAACAGGAGCTGCTCCCTTAAGAAAATAAAGCCCCTCACGTTGCTCACCCGCTCCAATCACCTTCCTCGAATTTTGGTCCTGTATAACACAAAATTTGTCAGTGAATATAATCATCAAAGCTGAATCTCTAAGAAGTTGAGAAACAGATATCAAATTGCATTTCAGCTTTGGCACAAAAAGGACATTCTGTAATATCAATCTTTCTCCAAGATAAATAGTCCCTGCTTTCAATGCCATAATCTCCTCTCCATCTGGCAGCCCCACCGGGCATGGAATAATGTCTCGTACATTTCTCATGCATGAATACACACTAGTCATATGATGGGAAGCTCCTGAATCAATGATCCAGATTAATTGAGTTTTCTTACCCATCAACCTCTCATTAGTACTAATTTTATTAGCATTCAGCATTTCCATCAAAGATGCCCATTGTTCTTCATTCAGTCCTCTATCTGCCCCACCAATCATTTGAGCTGCATTTGACCGAGCAGCCCCCCCTTTATCATATCCTCCGGTGACTCCGCGTTTACGTCCACTTCCTCTTACAACACCATTTGTTCTTGGTCTATTACCCCACCATTCTGGGTACCCAATCAGTTGAAAACAAGTCTCTGTATCATGTCCTTCACATTTGCAATTTGTGCATACCATGTTTTTATCTTTTGCTTCCCCCCTTGAATTTTGATTCCCCACTCGCATGGCAAAGCTTACTGGATTCCCTCTTTCTTCCTTTATACGAGTCACTATTCTCATTCTTTCTTGTTGCACGATCATGGAATAAGCTCGATTCAAATTCGGCAAGGGTTCAGTGCTAAGAATATTTGATCTCACCGTACCATAACCTTCTTCATCCAGTCCCATCAAGAACTGATGCACCCTTTCTTCTTCTCGTTTTCTTTCCAAGACAATCGTCAGATTGCACTCACATCCTGCGCAATTGCATACCGGTATCTTGTCATAATTATTCAATTCATCCCAGATCAATTTGAGCTGACCATAATAAGTCACAATGGTCTGCCCATTCTGTTTACAGTTTGCTAAATCTGATCTCAACTGTTGCACTCGTGGCCCATTTCCAATTGAAAATCTCTCCTTGATATCATCCCACAGATCTTTCACAATCTCCATGTGTGAGATGGTTGATCGAAGTTTGGGTTCAATAGTATTAAACACCCAAGAAACCAACATCGAATTAATTGTCCACCAGTCTTCAATTTCAGGGGCATTCTCAGCTGGTTGTGTAATCGTTCCATTAACAAATCCATATTTCTTCTTGGCACGAAGTGCAGTTCGCATGGCCCGTGCCCATTCATCATAGTTTTCTCCTCTCAATTGAACCTGAGTAATTATATTACCAGGATTGTCATTCGAATTGAGAAAGTAAGGCTTTGAGATCTTTTCCCCTTCTTTCGTCATTGCTCTGATACCATGAAAAAACAGAGAAAGAATGGGAGAAAAGGTTTCTGCCGTTTATTCCTTTTCCTGCTTAACTTATATACAACAGATTCTTAAAGAAGGTAAACTCCTAATCATGGTAAACTTCTAAATTAGTACAACAAGATATTAACAGCAAATATTTACACTTATGATAAGCCTAATCCCTGAATTTAAGCCTAATATATTGAAATTATAGAAATTGCATTGTCACCACATTCAAACATAGAGATATGGTTCCTTTCTCTAATGTTCCTCTAGTTTGAAACAACTTTGAGAGTCCTAACTTAAGTGTTAATTTGACTGTATTTTTCCCAATTTTATTTTTACGGGGCAGGTGTTCGGAATATGTATCCCTGGGATGGAAGTGTCTCAAAGTATGAGATATCAGACAAGTGGATCTCATCTTTCATTCGAGCTGGAGAGGGAGTGATGATATTTTGGGTTTCTGCGTTTGCGCTTGATCCCCAACTTCTTCATTCTCATGATCCAGGTTCCATTAAATGTTTTGCTGAATTCGAAGATAAATCTAGAAAGATTCAGGACTTTTATTTTTTCATGTATGCTGTTGATGCCTAAGTTAGATTCAAAACATGTGCTCCTTTGGTACAAATCTTTCGACCGTGAAGAGCATTTCACTTGGGCCTCATTCCACTTTGCTATTAGTAACAGTTATGAACCTAGTTATAATAGGGAACCGATGATTAAGGGTAGTGTTCATCCTGTATCTCGGGAAAAATATAGGACACCAAAACAAGAAATGATTCAAACCAATAAGGATGGTAACGGAGAGCCCCAGACAAGGAAACAGTCGGCGAATGCTGAATTTTGGGATAAGAATTCAAGACCAAGACTTTAATTAAAGGAATTTCTAGTTTCTTATGTTTCTCTTTGGGATTTTGATTAACTAAACTTCAGTTTTTAATTCAAATTTTAATTATTTGCTAGTTTGGAATTTAGGAGGGAAGTATGTAATGATGTACATGATTCAATGACCTAGATTTTTAGAAGATGTTTGCTTCATTTCAATTGATCTTTAAAACAAATTTTGTAAATTGGTTCAATTATATCAGCAACTCTCATAAATATTTATATTGATCCTTAATCCCAACACTTGGAAGTCTAGTTCCACCCCACAAAGTGTTTGATGATATGTCATGTAACATCCTCTTGATTTGAGTCGGGTTGAACCAAACCCGGTTGGGGTAGCATGAGAGGATAAGTGGACTTATTTGCATGGAAAGTTTAGGACTTAATTGC
Organism: Jatropha curcas; assembly: GCF_041381405.1. Lineage (NCBI taxonomy): Eukaryota > Viridiplantae > Streptophyta > Magnoliopsida > Malpighiales > Euphorbiaceae > Jatropha > Jatropha curcas. The sequence goes on from NC_143158.1 coordinate 26,056,877, forward strand.
ATCAAAACCTATAGGTTGGGTATTCAGTTGTAGCCTTTGCATACTTGAGGTACCAAGTAGAAAGTTACACAGCCAAAAGTACTCCTTCTAGAGCCTACCCGTTCTTATCACCTCACTTTACCATTTTCACGTTTCTCCTTCTTTTCTTCCTTGTCCCGCCTATTTTCTTTCCATTTTCAACATAGTTAAGCATTAAGTCCACTTCAAGTAAGTAGAATTTCTTGAAGTTATATGTTATTCAGTCTTTAATTGAGTTATATTGGAGATGAGTTATGAGAATTCTTGTGTATAGGAGAAGAAAGTTCAAAAGCTGCAGAAAAGAGAAGCTGAAACAGAGTTCAAGCGTTTGACATCAAGGTTTGGTATCTCATGTCGTTTACTAGTTTCTTTGTGTGTAAATTGTGTGGTGTGTTGCTAGTGAGATGATATGTTGCTTGTTGTTGAGTAAGAAGATTGGATGTGTTATGAAAACAGGGGATGGAATGAATGTATGAAACAGAGTTTTGCTGGAAATTTTACCAGCAACTTCATCTTGATTTTGACCCCAGGAAATGATGGAATTAGGAAGTGTTATAGAAGAATTATTTGTTCCTCTATGTGTTATCTTTACGTGGGTTTTTGAATCATTCCATTTGGAGTTGTATATTGAGAGTTATGGCCAAAAGAACACAGACTGCACAATCTGGAAAAACGTCGCGCGCTCGCGCATACTGGAAAACACGTCGCGCTCGCGACTTCCCAGTGCGCGCTCGCGACTTGAGTCAGGTAGCTCTCTGACTCTCAAATGGCGCTTCTCGCGCTCGCGAATCACACAAGCGCGCTCGCGACTTCATCTCGCGCTCGCGTTTTGTGCTGCGCGGTCGCGACTTGAGCCAGAAAACTCTCTGACTCTCAAATGCATTTCTCGCGCTCGTGAGGTTTGAAGACGCGCTCGCGACTTCTCTCTGGGAAGCATCTCGCGCTCGCGACTTGGAATGTCGCGCTCGCGACTGATGCTTTGACACACTTTTGCCTTTCATTTGCTATGTAATTACATTCCTTTGCTCAACATGCATGCATCCAATCATTTTACAACAAAAATACAACATAAGAACATGGATTAAAACAACACACAAGCATTCATATGATGTGAAATCAAATCAACATGATGAACTATGAAGTTCTGCATCCATTTATGTGTTATGGTGTTATAATTGACATGTACATAAGAAGCTCCATTGAGGTTAGGTAGAAACCAGGCAGATAAGGCTATGTCGCGACATAGGATAGCAGATCTGCGCCCCATACAGTTTGGAACTCCGGCTACAGGCCGTTGAGTAGATATGATTAAGCCGTGCGGTGCGAATCCGGTTAGGGGCACCAAAACGGACAATATTGGCATAGGCGAATCCGGTTCGGGGCCTATAGCATACAGTTTTACCCAGTTTCATACAGTTTATCTTATCACTTCGGTTTCGCTATAACCTTATGGAGCCATTCAGATATCTTGACATAACATTTCATGAATTATACAGGATTATAAACAGTACAAAAGGAAATCAAGACATCATGAAAGTATCATAATGTGTGAGCTTATATGTGCCATATATGTTTCCATGGTTCTTTCTATATATGTATGTGTTTAATTGTTTCTTTATCTGTTGAGATATCCACTGAGCATTATTTGCTCAGCGAGTTACCTGTTTAACTCGCAGGTTTTGAGACTGGTCCATAGAGAGTCCGCGTACAACTGCTGCAGTTCATCTGTAGAAGACTCAGTCTTCAGGGTAGAAACTCATTTTGTTTTTCTTTTTATGGCATGTACAGGGCACACAGTTGGGCCCATTTCATTTTGTAAACTTGTATCATGTTTTGTAAATATAAATTATATTATTTTTGGAAACAGTATCAGTATGTTATTATATTCAATATACAGTATATTTTCAGCATGTCAGACCATAAAGTCATCTAGTTTTGTAACATCTCGACTCGGTTCATTCGGGTTAACGGGTGGACCGGGAAGGGGTGTTACAAATTTTGGTATCAGAGCCCTAGGTTAAATTTCCTCGGGTTTGCAGGCATAAGTCAGTATATGTACATGCCATGACTACCCTGATGAACTAAGCAGTTGTTATTATTTTAGGAGGATGTCTCAAGAAGGGGAGAGTGAGTCACACGCCTCCAGAGCAGTGGAGGGTGAGGCTCCAGCAGCACCAGGTCAAGAGGTGTTGTTAAAGCAACTCGCAGATACTTTTAGACAGATGGCAGGGGTGATCCCGCAAGCACCAATAGTAGTAGAGAGAGAAAGGAAGCCCCCACTAGAGAAGCTTCGGAAATATGGGGCGAAAGAATTCAGTGCTAATAAAGATGATAGTCCAGAAAGAGCTGAGTATTGGTTAGATGGGACATCGAGAGTTATGGACCAATTACAATGTACACCAGAGGACAAGCTGATTTGTGCTACATCATTGTTGATGGATGAAGCATATACATGGTGGACTACTGTGCAACAGAGAGTCCCAACAGAGCAGCGGACTTGGCAATTCTTCTTGGATGAATTCAAGAAGAAGTTCATCACCGAGGCTTACCTAGATGCGAGAAGGAAGGAGTTCTTATACCTGCGACAGAATAGGATGTCTGTAGCGGAATATGAAAGAGAATTTACTAGACTAAGCAGGTATGGTAAGCAGATAGTGGCTACAGAAGCCGAAAGGTGTAAGAAGTTCCAAGAAGGTTTGAATGATGAGATTCAGATGGGAGTGGTAGCTTCCAGATTCAGAGAATTCTCAGCCTTGGTAGATGCAGCTCAAGAGATAGAGCGAATACAGGCCAATCAGCGTTCTAGACGCCAGCGGTCTCAGCAAAGAAGAGATCAGACTCAGAGTGCACCCAGTACACATCAGCCGGAGAGCAAGAAATTCAGAGGTGCAAGTAGTTCATCCGGTTCTAGGCCTCCTTTTAGTCAAGGCTTAGTCAGGGGCACTAATATGCCAGCGGCATCAGTTGTGGCTAGTTCTGCCAGTGGTATTCGAGGTTCAGGCAGAGGAACTGGTAGAGGCACCGGTAGAGGTGCAAAGTCAGCCGGTTATCCGTATCCACCTTGTGAACATTGTGGTAGACGATATGGTGGAGATTGTTGGTTGGTGACCGGTAAATGTTGGACATGCGGAGCATCAGACCATCAAAAGAAAGACTGTCCGAAGAAGGCAAGAGTTCCTACCCAGTTCATAGCAGGTAGAGGTAGAGGTGAGCCCTCTGGAGTGCAGAGACAGCAGTCAGAGACTGTGGACAGGCCTGAGACTAGGGGTCCAGCCAGGGTTTATGCTATGCGAGCCAGAGAAGAGGAGGAAGCTCCAGATGTTATAGTTGGTGAGTTTTCTTTATTTAAGCATGTAGTTTATGCTTTGATTGATCCTGGCTCATCTCATTCATATATTAGTGTACCTAAACCCTGGGTTAAAGGGTTAGCGGTTGCACATGTGGGTCAGGGTATGTTGGTTACCAATCCATTAGGAGATGTAGTAACAACTCATACGGTGATCAAAGACTGCCCAATTGTTATTCATGGAAAGGAATTTCCAGGAGATCTTATGGAGTTGCCATTTAGGGAATTTGATGTTATTTTGGGCATGGATTGGCTATCTAGACATAATGCTCTAGTTGATTGTGCAAAGAAAAGGGTGACATTATCTACACCAGAAGGGGAAGAGATTATAGTAGTCGGGAAGCAGCGAGATTTTCTGAGTACGGTGATATCAGCCATAACAGCAAAGAGATTAATTCAGAAGGGTTGTGAAGCATACTTGGTATGTGCATTAACCGCAGAGAAAGAAAAGTTAAAAGTGCAAGACATACCAACAGTATGTGATTATCCAGATGTATTTCCAGATGAATTACCAGGGTTACCACCAAGGAGAGAAGTGGAGTTTACCATAGATGTCTATCCTGGAGCAGCACCAGTATCAATTGCACCTTACAGAATGGCACCAGCAGAATTAAAAGAGTTAAAGATTCAGCTGCAGGAGTTATTGGATAAAGGTTTTATCAGACCCAGTGTATCACCTTGGGGAGCACCAGTATTATTTGTTAAGAAGAAAGATGGATCATTCAGATTGTGCATTGATTACAGACAGCTGAATAAACTGACAATCAAGAATAAGTATCCATTGCCTCGCATAGATGATTTGTTTGATCAGTTAAAAGGTGCAGGTATGTTTTCTAAGATCGACCTTAGGTCGGGATATCATCAGTTGCGGATAAAGGAAGAAGATATCGCCAAGACTGCATTCAGGACCCGATATGGTCACTATGAATTTTTAGTCATGCCTTTCGGTCTCACAAATGCACCAGCGGTTTTCATGGATCTCATGAACCGCGTATTTCATTCATACCTGGATCAGTTTGTGGTGGTGTTTATAGATGATATTTTGGTCTACTCCAGAGACAGGGTAGAACATGATAAGCATTTACGGATTGTACTTCAGACATTGAGAGATAAACAGCTATATGCTAAGCTCAGTAAATGTGAGTTTTGGCTAGAAGAAGTCTCTTTCTTAGGACATGTGGTATCATCAGAGGGTATCAGAGTGGATCCTAAGAAGATTGAAGCTATTGTTGATTGGAGACCACCCAGAAATGTCACAGAAGTTCGAAGTTTTCTGGGTTTAGCCGGTTATTACAGACGGTTTGTAAAGGGATTCTCCATCATTGCATCACCTTTAACCAGACTGTTGAAGAAAGAGGTTGTATTCCACTGGGATGCTAGATGTCAGCAGAGTTTTGACACTTTGAAGAGAACGTTGACAGAAGCACCAGTGTTAACTCAGCCAGTGTCAGGTAAAGACTTTGAAATTTACAGTGATGCCTCTCATACTGGGTTGGGATGTGTACTCATGCAAGATAAGAAAGTGGTCGCCTATGTCTCCAGACAATTGAAACCACATGAGTTGACTTATCCAACCCATGATCTAGAACTAGCAGCCATTGTTCTAGCATTTAAAGTATGGCGGCATTATCTGTATGGTGAAAAGTGTTACATTTACACGGATCATCAGAGTTTAAAGTATTTACCGACACAAAAGGACTTGAATTCAAGACAACGGAAGTGGATGCAGATTCTGGCTAATTATGATTATGTCATTAATTATCATCCGGGCAAAGCTAATGTGGTAGCGGATGCCCTTAGCCGGAAATCCTTGTATGCTTTGAGCTTAATGAGAATTAGCATGGAGTTACAACAGCAAGGAGCTATTTTAGCACAGATGCAAGTCCAGCCATCTTGGATTCAGGAAGTTGCAGAAGCACAAAAGAAAGATGCTCAAATAGCCCTATGGGTTAAACAAGTCCAGGAAGATCATGGTGGGAAAGTTAGAGTGGATACCAATGGCATATTGTTCTATGAAGATAGAATTGTTGTACCACAGACAGGGGAGGTCAGACAAAAGATCCTGCATGAAGCTCATAACAGTCCATATACCATGCATCCAGGTAGCACCAAGATGTATCAAGATTTGAAGAAAGGCTACTGGTGGCCAGGCATGAAGAGAGATATCGGAGATGTTGTAACAAGATGTTTAACATGTCAACAAGTAAAAGCAGAACATCAACTGCCATCTGGGTTACTTCATCCAATAACAGTGCCAACATGGAAATGGGATCAGATCACGATGGATTTTGTTACTGGCTTACCTCAGACACAGCGGAAGCATGATGCAGTATGGGTAATTGTGGACAGATTAACCAAGTCTGCTCATTTCCTACCAGTGAAGATGGACTATTCTGTAGACAAGTTAGCAGAAATTTATGTTAGAGAGATAGTTCGACTACATGGAGTTCCATCATCCATTATTTCTGATCGTGATCCAAGGTTTACATCGAAGTTCTGGGGTAAACTTCAAGAAGCATTAGGCACGAAACTGCATTTCAGCACTGCATTTCATCCGCAGACAGATGGCCAGTCAGAAAGAGTAATTCAAATCCTGGAAGACATGATGAGATCATGTGTTATAGAATTTGAAGGCAGTTGGGACAAATATGTATCTCTCATGGAGTTTGCCTACAACAACAGCTACCAATCCAGCATCAAGATGGCACCCTATGAAGCATTGTATGGTAGAAGATGCAGGACACCTGTATGTTGGACAGAACTTAGTGAAAAGAAGATTTTGGGTCCAGATTTGGTGAGAGACACAGAAGAGAAAGTGGACGTCATAAGAAAACGGCTGAAAGAAGCAAGTGATCGACAAAAGTCCTATGCTGATTTAAAGAGAAGGGATATTGAGTATTCGGTTGGGGATAAAGTATTTTTGAAGGTTTCACCATGGAAGAAGATCTTAAGGTTTGGACAAAAGGGTAAGCTAAGTCCTAGGTTCATTGGTCCATACGAGATTGTTGAACGAGTAGGACCATTAGCCTATCGCCTAGCATTACCTCCAACCTTAGATCGAATCCATAATGTATTTCATGTATCCATGTTGAGGAGATACAGATCAGATCCCTCACATGTATTATCAGCGGAAGAGATTGATATTCAGCCGGATCTCACTTATGAAGAAGAACCAGTTCAGATCCTAGCCAGCGAAACTAAAGAATTGCGGAACAAGAAAATCGCATTGGTGAAAGTCCTTTGGAGGAATCATAAGACAGAAGAAGCAACTTGGGAATCAGAAGAAACCATGCGACAACAGTATCCGCATTTGTTTACAACAGGTAAACTTCGGGACGAAGTTTTTATTTAGAAGGGGAGAACTGTAACATCCTCTTGATTTGAGTCGGGTTGAACCAAACCCGGTTGGGGTAGCATGAGAGGATAAGTGGACTTATTTGCATGGAAAGTTTAGGACTTAATTGCATCAAAACCTATAGGTTGGGTATTCAGTTGTAGCCTTTGCATACTTGAGGTACCAAGTAGAAAGTTACAAAGCCAAAAGTACTCCTTCTAGAGCCTACCCGTTCTTATCACCTCACTTTACCATTTTCACGTTTCTCCTTCTTTTCTTCCTTGTCCCGCCTATTTTCTTTCCATTTTCAACATAGTTAAGCATTAAGTCCACTTCAAGTAAGTAGAATTTCTTGAAGTTATATGTTATTCAGTCTTTAATTGAGTTATATTGGAGATGAGTTATGAGAATTCTTGTGTATAGGAGAAGAAAGTTCAAAAGCTGCAGAAAAGAGAAGCTGAAACAGAGTTCAAGCGTTTGACATCAAGGTTTGGTATCTCATGTCGTTTACTAGTTTCTTTGTGTGTAAATTGTGTGGTGTGTTGCTAGTGAGATGATATGTTGCTTGTTGTTGAGTAAGAAGATTGGATGTGTTATGAAAACAGGGGATGGAATGAATGTATGAAACAGAGTTTTGCTGGAAATTTTACCAGCAACTTCATCTTGATTTTGACCCCAGGAAATGATGGAATTAGGAAGTGTTATAGAAGAATTATTTGTTCCTCTATGTGTTATCTTTACGTGGGTTTTTGAATCATTCCATTTGGAGTTGTATATTGAGAGTTATGGCCAAAAGAACACAGACTGCACAATCTGGAAAAACGTCGCGCGCTCGCGCATACTGGAAAACACGTCGCGCTCGCGACTTCCCAGTGCGCGCTCGCGACTTGAGTCAGGTAGCTCTCTGACTCTCAAATGGCGCTTCTCGCGCTCGCGAATCACACAAGCGCGCTCGCGACTTCATCTCGCGCTCGCGTTTTGTGCTGCGCGGTCGCGACTTGAGCCAGAAAACTCTCTGACTCTCAAATGCATTTCTCGCGCTCGTGAGGTTTGAAGACGCGCTCGCGACTTCTCTCTGGGAAGCATCTCGCGCTCGCGACTTGGAATGTCGCGCTCGCGACTGATGCTTTGACACACTTTTGCCTTTCATTTGCTATGTAATTACATTCCTTTGCTCAACATGCATGCATCCAATCATTTTACAACAAAAATACAACATAAGAACATGGATTAAAACAACACACAAGCATTCATATGATGTGAAATCAAATCAACATGATGAACTATGAAGTTCTGCATCCATTTATGTGTTATGGTGTTATAATTGACATGTACATAAGAAGCTCCATTGAGGTTAGGTAGAAACCAGGCAGATAAGGCTATGTCGCGACATAGGATAGCAGATCTGCGCCCCATACAGTTTGGAACTCCGGCTACAGGCCGTTGAGTAGATATGATTAAGCCGTGCGGTGCGAATCCGGTTAGGGGCACCAAAACGGACAATATTGGCATAGGCGAATCCGGTTCGGGGCCTATAGCATACAGTTTTACCCAGTTTCATACAGTTTATCTTATCACTTCGGTTTCGCTATAACCTTATGGAGCCATTCAGATATCTTGACATAACATTTCATGAATTATACAGGATTATAAACAGTACAAAAGGAAATCAAGACATCATGAAAGTATCATAATGTGTGAGCTTATATGTGCCATATATGTTTCCATGGTTCTTTCTATATATGTATGTGTTTAATTGTTTCTTTATCTGTTGAGATATCCACTGAGCATTATTTGCTCAGCGAGTTACCTGTTTAACTCGCAGGTTTTGAGACTGGTCCATATAGAGTCCGCGTACAACTGCTGCAGTTCATCTGTAGAAGACTCAGTCTTCAGGGTAGAAACTCATTTTGTTTTTCTTTTTATGGCATGTACAGGGCACACAGTTGGGCCCATTTCATTTTGTAAACTTGTATCATGTTTTGTAAATATAAATTATATTATTTTTGGAAACAGTATCAGCATGTTATTATATTCAATATACAGTATATTTTCAGCATGTCAGACCATAAAGTCATCTAGTTTTGTAACATCTCGACTCGGTTCATTCGGGTTAACGGGTGGACCGGGAAGGGGTGTTACATGTCACATTAAATTTTGTAAATTAGTTCAATTATCTCTTCAAGGAATTGATGTTACAGATTGTCTGAAATTCAACGGATTGCCAGATAATTTTGGGATTTAAAATTGTGGATGGAGAGTGAAATAAAAGCAAGTGGCATAAAAATATTACCATAAAAATAGAATTTAAAAAAAAGATATTATAGGAAAGTCAAATTAATTGTTACCTTCCAACCTTAATCACCCGTCTTGACAGAAAAGCTTGTGTCAAGTCAGTAGCAGCAGATACAATACATTTATGATGAAAATATTTTTAAATGGCATCTAATTGTATTAGTTTAATTATAAAAAATTGAGATTCTTATTTTTGGTTAATTATATATCTAGATTCTATATTATCAAAGAAATATTTTTAAATGTAAGAATATTTTTAAAAATTAATTTAATTTCATAAAAAGTTAATGATGATAAATTTTTTTATAATTTAATGAATTAAAGAGGGTATTATATTATATAGTTCATAATGTTATTCTATGTATTGAAACTCGTAATAAATAAATAAATAAAAAGAAAAACAATAGACTTGATAGGGGTTTTTTTTTTTTTTTTTTTTTTTTTTGATAGGCTGATATAGCATCAAAGATCCAAAGAAAATATTTATATGAGTTGCTGATATAATTGAACCAATTTACAAAATTTGTTTGAAAGATCAATTGAAATGAAGCAAACATCTTTTAAAGATCAATCTATACTTCCCTCCAAAACTCCAAACTAGCAAATAATTACAAGCATTTAGGATAACTACAAACATGATTACAAATCTTCCGGCAACTGCAACAAGCCCTTAAGATACTATGCCAATCTACAACTGCGGAAACTTGGAAATAGATTAGCTATTACAAGTGCTAATAGCCAAGTAACAGCCAATAATAAGCTGATTCTCTCCACTACTGTGATGCTGTGAATTGAAAACTGAAGTCAACCAAAATCCCAAAGTAAAACACACGAAACTATAAATTCTTTTACCTATTGTCAATTTCCATTTGCCATACTAATTGACCTTAATCAGAGTCTTTGTCTTGAATTCTTCTCCCATAATTCAGCGTTCGCCGCTTGTACTGTATCCTTGTCTAGTTCTCCCTGATACCATCCTTCTTGGTTTTAATCATTCCTTATTTTGGCTTTCCTATATTGTTCCCGATATATAGGATGAATGCCGCATTTGATCACCCTCCCACTAACGACTTCAGCTTTTTCGCCACGCTTTACAAAGAAATGATCAACATGGAATGAGACTCGAGTGAAATTCCATTCTTGATCAAAAGATTTATACCCAAGGACCACATGTTTTGAATATAACTTAGGAAGCCCATACCGACGAAAATAATAGTCACAGCCATAGTCATACATCTTTCCAGATTTATCTTGGAAATTCCCAAAACCTGTAATGCCATACTCATATAAATCAAAACCTTGGCAATCAATAACAGCGGAAAAATAAAAAACCAACATACCATCAGGCCTTTCTAACTGAACTGAAAGATGAGACCCCTTGTTCGATATTTCATACTTTGCGGCACTTCCACCCCAGGGATACATAATCGATGGCCTTGCTCCATGAAAATATATTTTATTAAAAGAATATCATAATTAAATAACGATAGAGCTGAATTTAAATAGCTGATGAACGAGTAAATGGACAATTTAAACACAAATTTTAAAAAATGCCCATAATAACTATTGAAATCTTTTCGTGATATTTTTTTTTATGGTAAGATGATATATAGTTTAATTTTATTATGTTTATCTCTCTTCCCTTGTCAAAGCATAAATTAATTATCAAATTCACAAGTTAGGAAAATATTCCATTGATGTTTATCATCGAAAATCTTAATTAAGATTTTTTTTTAAATAAGGACTTCTTTATTAATTTAATATTAGAGAAAGGAAACATTCGTTCTGGCTTTGCTGTGCTGAGAACAGGGCTTCCGAAATTTGAAGACGTACATTATCACCCAATTTGATGCAGTTACCAAAATTAAGATCAATGTTCGGAAATAGAAGATATACAATATCACCCAATTTGATGCAGTCACCTTCTGTTTCTGCTTTGGAAAAGGACGGAAATGATACAAATTCTAAAGAGGTGCAATTTGATGCAGAAAAAAACCTTGTGCCTGGAAGCGTTGGCAAATATCTAAGCCTCTTACAATCATCCAACCTAAGAATCTCCAAGTTAGAAAGTTGTTTGATGCTTGCAGGAATGCTTTCGAAATCGTTTCCTTCTAAATATAAATCTTTCAATGAAACTAATGATCCAATACTCTCTGAAATTTCTGATATACCACAGTTACTCAGATGAAGCATCTGTAGGCTATTCAAACCGGACAACGAAGAAGGCCATACCGTCAAACCTTTACATCCCTTAAAATTCAAACGCTCCAATCGGCTTGATTGATTGAAAGAGGATGATAATGTTTTTATGCCACTTCCGGTTGCGTCAAGTTTCTTCAGAGATTTTAAATTTCCGAAGTTATTTGGCAATGTGCTGAATTTCGATCCTTCTGTCGCTTCATTGTTGCTTATATCATTCAATCAATTTCACTGCAATTCTGTGTATTTAACTTTGGTACCTATTGTTTCTTAAATTTTCCCCATGTTAATGTATTGGGTTAGATTGCATGGTTTGCTAGCTGGTGAACTGCTATGAATATACCTGGTTAGGAAAGTCTTCTTAGTTAGCATGAATGGTTGATTAATCTATTTTTTCTGCAATGTTTTAATTTTTTTTGTCTTAAAAGATGAGCAAAGCAAACTCTGTGGTCTGCTCATACTCGTACCAATAGGTTGATAATGGTCGGTAGTTGCAGTATTTGTTCTACTCTGCAAGCTCTGGTTGCAATCAGCTTTATCTGGACAAGAAGAAACATAATAAGAAGTGCTAGGATGTCATGCTCTATGCATATCTGCCATATTAACATAACACATACTTGCTAATGAATGGTTCAGGTTGCCCTATTATACTTCCAAGAGAAAGTGAGTCTGTGCTAATGGGTGCTGCAATTCTTGGTGCTGTTGCTGCAAAGAAATATGCCAGTCTTAGTGAGGCCATGAGGGCACTGAATAAAGCTGGTCAGGTATGCTTGAGAATTCTAGCTCTTCAATCTTCAGTTCGATTTAAGACTTTTATGGGACAAGGACAAAAAATATATATTTTGAGAAAGAGGTTTTCCAGGTCAGGATAATAATGCATATTTTTTTGTTAGTCAATGCCATGTAAAATTGTGCAGTAGAGTGTTCGGTTTTTGTTGGAATTCCATTTAGCCAACTCTTCCTGTCCCTACACCAACTTCTTACAACCTCACAAAGGAAAAAAAAAAAAAAAATGGACTTTGAGGCAACTGGACTCTAATAAATATTAACCTGTAAAATGATTTATGTCACAGATTGTTGTGAAACATTGTAAATAAATCGTAAGGACGTTGCTAAAATAGGAGTCTGAAAATGGGTAGCAGCACATCTGAATAAATGAGACCTACAACCTTGGCAGAGAACCTTAGCTGTCCAGGGCTTGACTTGATCTACTTATGCTATGAACTTTATGCCTAACCCTGCTTCTATCACTGATGCACATCTAATTATGTTATGTCTCATAGTCTTGCTTTACAGTAGTTTGGCATGTGGTCATGTTTTTTAGCCTTTCACTACACAGATGCATTCTGAGACTCATTCGCAGCTTTAGGCATTAATGGATATTAATGTCTAAAATATATGAACTTTCTCTGCTAGGGTCACTGTGCCTTTTGACAGTACGTCACTTTCATGTAATAGATGCCACTGTACATTTGTTCTTCACCAGAGTGACTTTTCGTTTGTCATATAAGGGATAATGTTGCTGATTGTGCCATAATTATACTAGGACTATATTTTGGTTCTTAAGCTACTCTTTGGCGCAGTGGCCAGTCCAAGTTACTTTCATTTTGATCCTTTAGTCACTTCATGTTTTGGATAATTACACACCACTCCTCAGCTTGCTGTTCTACTTTGTTAAGTTGGCCTTTACTGCCTGTTTAATTTGAATGGCAATACCTTGCCATTTATGGTTCTAAAGCTAGCTGAGTCTGTGTCGTTCTATCATTTCCTTAAATATTACAGGTTATTCATCCATCAAAGGACCCAAAGGTGAAGAAGTATCATGATGCCAAATACCATATTTTCCGGCAGCTGTATGAGCAGCAACTCTCTCAGCGTTCCATCATGGCCAAAGCTTTGGAGTAGATTGTACCATTTCTCAAAACTTGTGAATGCTATTGTGCAGGAATATTCCTCAGTTCCTCCTTCACTCTCAGAAAAAAAAAAAAAAAAAAAATGAAATTGAGAGAGGTGTGGAGGTTGATGAATCTCAAGGAATTATTTGTATAGTTGATTTTGCATCCATATGTTACACACTGGAGATATGTTTTGCAAATTGGAAAGCTTGAAAATCGCAATACAAATTTTGCAGTTGCACTTTTCTTGGTCTTGCAAACTTGCTAGTACTTGCACCAATAAATTTTGCTGGTGTGGAGAATTTTTTTTTTTTTTAATTTATACATTTGATTAGTAAAAAAAAAAAAAAAAAAAAAAAATTGACTCTGGAAATTTTAGACATTAAATTTGTAATTATCCCAAAAATTATGGGTTGAAATATGCGGTCAAAGTTGTGATTACTTTACTAGCCCTCACAAAGTCCATGAAAAACAATTTCTACACAATTTTGGGTCAAAGGCCCTCTTTGATGGAGTTGTGACGTACTAAGCCCATTATTTGGTGATTATTAGTAGACAAATTTAATTATTTCAGTAAATTTTTAATAATAATTACTATTAAAATACAAAAATGACCATTAAGGATAAAATTATTTTTATATCTCATTACATATCATACATATATTTTTTATTTTTTAAAAGTAAATATACTATTTTTTTTATTTTAATGTGATGTATAAAATAAATCTTTTTTAATAATGTTTAATAGTTATTTATTATGTTTCAATAAATATAAATAAAATGACGATCATTTAAAATATTAATTTGAGAAAAAAAATATTTTATAATGTTAATATAAGTGATATATCATATAAATACAAATCAACTAATACGAACATCAATTAAATTTTTTTCCTATCACTTGATAAAAAAAATGGTTAAATATTTTCGGATCTCTAAATTATGCCAAATTAACACTTAGATCCTTTAACGTTTAAATAATTATTTTGAAGAACTTAAGTAATACTGCCGTCACACTGTGAGACCCTTCCACCCAAATTCTTACCTTTTTTTCCGTTTATATGAGTTGAAAAGTGAATAATTACTCAAATATTGAGGGACATAAATATTAATTTGGTCATGATTTAGATCCAAAAATATTTAATTTCCTACTTAATATTCGCTTTTAAAAAAATATTGAAAGAAAATTAAAATAATTAGACAGAATCAAAATATAGAGATAAAGTAATATATTTAAAAAAAATATAAAAATAGAGGAATTAATTTTAACATAATATAGGAACAAATTTATAATTTTCCGAATTGATTTCGTTGGAATGCTTTATTCAAAGTCGTCCTGCAGTTGACTTTGGCATATTATGGACTATCGATCATGAAATTCCAAAGCCAAACAGAGGACCAGATAAGATACATACACCTCTATCTTTATCATGGAACAGCACCATTTCGTTTACCAATCACTCAAAATGGAACAAGGTCGCTACTTCTTTTTTCTTTTTTCCTTTTTTTTCGTTTACCAATCATGTACTTATTTCGTTGACCATGTACTCAAAATACATTAAGAAATAGACTTTAATTATAAAAATACATTACATTTGAAAGCAGCCGAATTCAATAGAAAAAAAATTAAGCACTTGCTAAATATTAATGTGAAGCGAAGCGAACCTGAGATTTAATATTCCCACAACATCCACTTGGGCTGCTATTTTCTGCAAATAAAGATTTAATATAATATATTTATCTATATCATTTTTCACACTTTATTTATTTATGAAAATAAGATTTTATCATTAATTAAAACCAATGGAAAAATATATATTCTTACTTCTTTTTTTTATTGAAATAATTTATTTTTGTTGAAACATTAATATTCTACATACATAAAATATAAGGATGAAAGCAAGGTAAACTTTGTCATTATTCTTCTAATAACGATGAAAAAATATCTATCTTTCAATATAAGAAAGGTAAATTCATGTTAACTTGTTTAGCTATTTATAAGTATAAATATATATATATCAACATTATATATAAATCATGTTAATTGAGACAAAGTTTCGTATAAATAGTAATTTATACATGGATAAAATTAAAATAAAATAATTAATATATTTTAATTTTTAAAAGTGTCATCTAAAATGGAAAATAACAAATAGTCAAAATTAACTGAACTGAACGAGTAATAAATAATGTTAAAATTATTTAACAACAGAAAATCAAGTTTGGATTATACAATATAATTACATGCATGAAAATCATCAATTACTATAAGCAACATTACATCAATTTCTTTACTTTCTCCAGCTGATTAATGATAACTTTCAAGTTGTAAAATCATCTCAACCACTTGACTCATGGTGGGTCTTCCATCTCTGCTTTCCTCCACACACTTCAATGCCACTCTTATCAAACTTTCCATTTTCTTTGCTTCATAATTCACCCCCAAGACAGGATCCACAATCTCTTTAACCCAAATACTAGTTTCAGAAGCTCTTCTTTTCTTCTCCATCACCCATTCGACCAATCTCATATTCTCCACTTCCTCACCACCATTATCACCATAGCCAGCCATTGATGGACTCCTTCCCGTAATCATCTCTAACACTACAATTCCATAGCTATAAACATCCACTTTGGAAGTAATGGGCAAATTAAATATCCATTCAGGAGCCATATAACCTCTTGTACCTCTTACTCTTGAAAACCCTAAATTGCCAATTAGGTCATCTCTACTAAATAACCTAGATAACCCAAAATCTGAAACTTTTGGCTGGTAGTCAGAATCCAAGAGTATGTTATGTGGCTTTACGTCGCAGTGTATAACCCATTCTAAGCACTCTTCATGTAAATAAGCCAAGCCTTTAGCAGTGCCTACCGCGATTTTGAACCTAGTTTTCCAGTCAAGGTTCTTGGATGACAACTTATTAGCCAAAGATCCGTTTTCCATATATTCATACACTAAGAGCCTGTGCTTTTCTTCTGCACAATATCCCCACATTTCTATTAAGTTCATGTGATTAAGTTTTCCTACTGTACTTACTTCTGCTAGAAACTCACCTTCGCTTTGACTTGTATCGTTCAGTCGTTTAATGGCCGCAACTCTCTTATCAGCTAATATTCCTTTATACACAATTCCAGTAGCTCCTTTTCCGATTTCTTCTTTGAAATTTCTTGTTGCTTTCTTTAACTCAGTGTAAGTGAATCTTTTAAAACCAGTAGCAGCAAGAAAGTAATCTTGAGAAATTGTTGAATCTTTCTTTTGCTGAGTTCTAATCAAGAAAATCCAAACTAAAACTATTGCAAGAATCTCGATTAACCCAATTGCACTAACAAACCAAATCAACAGCTTCTGTGACCAACTCTCATTTGATTTCACATACCTTCTTTCAAGATTCTCAACAGCTCCAATAGAACATTCAAGACTTTGTTCTTTAAGTGACAAGTCATGGGATCTCATGGTTTCGGGTACTTTCAAGTAAAAGTATCCTCGAAAATTTGGCGAACGATATCCGTTTAATAACTGTGTCTTGGGAAAACAGTAAGGAACATTATCAGGACGGTTTTGGAAAATATACTTAAACACAAAACCTTTGCAATCACATCTTTTTAAGCATATTTCCTTACACATATCGTATGTATGATTTTCGAAGTATCCAATATCATAACCATACATTTCTACACGATCAAATTTAAGGAAAGAAGCATTACTCGCACCACAAGAATCATCGATTTCCGATTCGCAGCCTAAGGACCAATCAGAAACATTTTTCATTTTGAAACCAGGAAGACAAGAACAGTTTCTGCCAAAGCTAGGATCATACTTACATACACTGTTAGGTCCACAAGCTCCATGAATCTTGCATGATTGAGCAAACACTTGCCATGAAATTACCCATTTGCTATTCCCATTTTCTCTGCTGTATAACCTTAGATTCCCATCAAAATCGAGAGTCAATCTTCTTTGAATATTTTGCACTCCATAATCAGAAGAGCGAAAGCTGAAATTATCAGATGAAGTAAATTTTCCAGACAAATCAAGCGAAGCAAATCTACTACTATTATATGAAGATCTCCCTGCTTCGCGGCTAAGCAGCCATGGGCTTGGCCAGAAAGCACTTGAAACTTCTGGACCATCATAAACAAGGCGAAGGATATTATCATTGTCAAAAGATAACTTATAAAAACCAGAAGAAAAGTTTGTTGAGCTTCTTGAAGAAACAAGAATTGAGTTTCTAGTACATGGTTGTAAAGGAAGAAGAGTATCAGTAGGCGAATCAAAGCTTTGCCATAGAATTACTCGTTCTTTTGTTGTAATAAGAACAAGATTTCCATTATCATACAGGTTTAAAGATGAAGGAGAGAGGGAGAAAGTGTTAGAAGACCAAATAATGGAGTTATCAGCATCAGTTAAGATTAGATTGGCAGTTTTTTGTAAAGAAAGCTTTGATCTTTCTCCATTAACGGGTATGTCTCTGTTTGCCATCCAAACAACAGTGCAAGTGTTAAAGCAAGAAGGTTGAGTAAACCATATGGCAAAAGAATATGCATTTTCTCCAACTGGGTAAAACCCAGCAGAGAAAATGCCGTTAGATGAATGCAAAATGTTGTCTGGGTTTTCAACAGAAAGAGATGAGCCTTCATTAAATGCATTACGAAGTGTTGAAGATGAAAATGGGAATGATATACCCAGAGAGAAAATAATGAATATAAAATTCAAAGGAGTAGCCATAATTAGGTGCTTCATGGAAGTTGAGGGAAACAAAAATAAGGAAAAGCTACGTCTATGAGCAGACAAGCCCATGGCATTTTTATATATTGAATGGGAAGGACAAACGTATTTTTCTTTTTTTTTTTTTTTTTAGTATTGAGGAAGGTAAATTCGAATTTTTTTAATTAAGAAACTATTATATGATTGTGACTCCACCGTTCAATCTTTTGCCAAGAATGGAATTGATTATATACCAACCACTAGCTAGACTAAATTATCTTAAATTTTATATATATATATATATATATATTTTATAATAGATTATTTTATTTTTTTGAAAGGAATAATAGATTATTTATTATTAACTGAAAACCTAGCATTTATTTGGCATGAAAATTAAAATTATATTTTTTTTAATTTTCTTAATCTTTCATAAATAATTATTAGTTTACTATTAGATAGACTAGTAGTTAATTTTAGAATAAGTACTGCTATTCGGATCAAATTAATCACTCAAAATTCTACAAAATTAAATTATAAAAAATATATAATATATACATATATATCGATATTATATACAATTTTTTTTAAAGTGTTAAAAAAATATATATTTTTTTTAGTAAAAGGATATGACATTATATCGGTCAAAAATAAAAAGCATTCGAAGTAATGGAAATTGAACTGTAGAATAAGTCTAATTTGTATCATAATTTTTATAACCTAAAAAAAAATGAAATATTACACTATTTTTTATATTAAAAACTTAGTTTCAACGTTCAACTATTTTTCACTACGAGAGAAACATTAATATTATTTCTATAAATCATTTATTTTTGCTTAATTGTGATTTTAATTAATTATTTATTTATATTTGACATATAGAAGCCATAGTATTTTCGCTTTTCAACTCTAGGTGGATAATTACTAATTCCGAGCAAAATGGAGAGGCTGGCTAGTAAAATCGGAAAAAACTTATCTAGATTCGGTCGATATTTCCATTTATGGACTAAACTAATAAAATTAAAATGAAGGTATTTCACCTTACATTTAAACAAAATTGAAATACTTTTTGTTTTATTTTATTTGCTTGGTCTATAAATGGGATCACACATAAGTATAAGGCAAATCTTTTTTTTTTTCCATTAAAATCAGTGTTTTTAAGACAGAATCAGATCAGTTAATTTGCAAATCAGTGATTAGTCCGGTCTGATGGACAAAAAAATCGGATGGCAATGGAAAATCCAGACAAATCCAAGGACCAAATGACCCAGGATAAACCGGGTTTTTTTTGACGGCACAGTTCTAAATAAAAGACACCCATTCATAATGCCCCAATTCTGGAACCAAAAATTTTTCTCTCTCAAATCTCTTTCATACTCTGCAAATAGACACAGCCTCCTTTCTTGAACAAAGGATCAAAAGACCTTTGGAGGGGCATATTCAAAAAATCAAAAAGACCTTCTCCTTACATTCTCCTCAGGAACATCTCTAAATCAAAGGACCTCTGTGAATCGGTCTTTTTCTGCTACAATGACAACAAATCTGTGGACCTGTGGTAAGTTTTATTATTGTTGACTGAAGTCATTCATTGTGTCCTGGCCCTATTGAGTTTCAAAAGATAATATTTTTCCGTCTCATTTTGTTTGCATGATTTGATAAAATATACATATTCAGAATTTAGTCACTAAAAATTTTTTTACCTTTTTTTTTCCTTAACTCATTAAAATATTAATAAAAGTCTTTTTATTTAATAAACAACCATAAAAGTTATTATGAGAAAAATAATTATTTAAATATTTAAAACTAAAAATCTTACAAATATTTTGAAACGTCTCAAAAAGAAATAACAAGTAAATAAAATGGGACCAAGGAGTATTAAATAAGCAATTGAGTTTCAAAATTATTTTATGTTTCAAACGTTCAATCCTTCTATTTTAGTGTCTAGATTTAAAAAAATTGCAATTAAAACTGTCTATGCATACATGGGCCCGTCAAAGCGTTGATTTAGCAGTATAAGGGTCACTTTGGCCAAATTATCATCCGTGAATAATAAATGGCTTAATATATGGTTTTACCCTCAAATTTAGGTTTTATTGTAATTTTAATCTGAATTGACTTTTACATCAATTTTACTCTGAATTTTAATATTTTGTTGTAATTTGACTCTAATATAACATTTATACCAATTTCACCTTGAACTTTGATATTTTATTGCACTAGCACTTTCGAATTTAAAAAAAAAAGTTCATGTATCAAATAATTAATTTTTAAATATAACTTATTATCAAGAAAAGAAAGAATTTAAAAATATTAAAAATAATAATAGAGATTTTCCTCACCATTAACCCAAACTCCATTATTCACACAAATGTATTAAGTTAATCCAAGACAAAGTCAAGAGTGAAACTATTTTTTATTTACATTTTATGTCCTGGATATAATTTAGGATGCTACTGCAACAAAAGGTCAAAGTTTAAAGTGAAATTGGTATAAAGATCAAATTTGAGTGAAATTGCAATAATAGGTTACAGTTCAGGGTAAAATTGGCATAAAGGTCAAATAAGAGTGAAATTGCAATAAAACTTAGGCGTTTTTTGTTTCCGTAAAATAATTTGCATAATTTATATTTTGTTTTGCATTCTTCTCATATTTAACAATAAAATTTTAAAATTATAAAATTTTTATTATTATTAATATTTTTTATGGTCTCGTGAGATAAAAACTTTAAAATTTATTACCAATTTTCAAAATTATAACCAAACAACGGAAAATAAGTTATTTGTTTTTCAAGGAAAATATTTTCCATGGAAAATATTTTTCAGCAAATTATTTTACGGAAATAAATGGAGCATTAAAGTTGAAGGTGAAACAATATATTAAGCCAATAATAAATAGTTACAAGTGTAATACATAAATTACTCTTAAATTTTATTACTTAATTTTATGGTATCTTTAACTGTTTACTTTGACTTATAAATCAAACACTGCAACTTATAAAATTATATCTATTAACCACTTTAAATTAGAAAATCATTTGATTGAACACTTTTTTATATTGTATATTTCAACTTGTAAAATTATATTAATTACACATTTATTAAATAATTGAAATTTATAAAAATATTATTTCAAAAGTTATACTAACTATAAATTGAATCAATATTTTTCATATAAAAGTCAAAAGTCCCAAACGTGGAAGGGTTTACGATATTACCAAAATTTGCACGTTCAAGTTCACGATAGTTAATAAATTATCCACAAAATTCATGTTGCCATAAGATTAAACTTGCAAAATTTACTAGTGAATTTATATATTCAGTCAGATAGCTTTACTCCTCAAATCATGAGATATTCAATAAGTAATTCACAATCAATTTTTTAAATTGTCAACTTATCTTTAAATAAACCGAAGATGCTATGATTTTTAATAATGATATCAAAGTTGAGAATTTAACTAATAATATTGAAATAAGAAATTATTTTTTATTTTTTATTTTATGACTTATTATAAATGATTATGAACTTATTTATGTTATTAATAATATGTTTATACATCGACTAAGTGTTGGTTGAAGTAGTTAGTGGCTTTTTAATCATCGGAAGAAGGAGAATACAAGTTCGATCCTGGGAAGTGAGCAAAAAACCTTTACACTCTATAGCTCGAGTGGATTAAGCTTCCTAGTTATATATATATATAAAAAAGTTTATTTAATCTAGTGTGTCCTAAGCCTTTTAATGACCGATAATAAATCACTTACAAAAAAAAAAAAAACTCAATTTCGATTTATAGTATTTGATTGCTTACTTCACTTGATGGCTATTGACGGTTATTGTTCGACTCGATGTCCTTTCTATAAGTCCGATTTGATTACTTCCAAATTTCTTTATTCTATTAGAAAGGAACAAAAGACACAAAATAAAATCACCATAACAACGACAACAACAATAATTTAGAACTAAATCTGGGAACAAAATCATAAAATATGAATAACGAAATCCCAATATATAGATCTAAGGATTATGTGAAAAAAAAAATCCGAATAAAAAAATGAGAAAGGATGACCGCCGTGAACTCTCACCTGTGGCTTCCTGCGAAAGAAAAACAAAAAAAAAAAAAAGAGCTCTTTGCAAACGCTACTTTGCCTTACTTTAGAAACCGATAATACAGATTATATAACTTGGGATGGTAGGATCCACCATGAAATTGTTTCAAGATTCTAGTTATCCTTGGGACAGATTATATAACTTGGGATGGTAGGATCCACCATGAAACCAAACCGTTTTATATATGGGTTCAATCGACCCACGAACAGCCCTAGGATCCATATATGGATCCGAAGTAAAATGTGATATTGAAAGTTCAACTTGTGTTCAGTGCGCACCCGAACGGGCAACTAAGTCCCTTAGGGTGAGCTTTTATTAGAAAATAGAGTCGCCAATTGGGTGAAATTGAAATCTGGGAGAGGAATGTTACCATCCACTCGAGACTGCACGGAGATCAACCCATCGCAGCGCCGGAGTTCAACGTCAAACTATGGCCTCCAGCCTGCAAGAATTAAAGTAATTAATTTATTATCAGCATTATCTACTGTTATAAACAAGTATTGTCAAAATAAGAACAAGAGTCAAACTCCGTTTGCTAATGAAAATAGTTAAAAAGGTTAAAAGCTCCAATCCAATTTCAGAGGCTATGACATTGTCATGCTATTGCAAATGACAAAAAATGCGTTATATTATTTTTTTATTATTCAGTGTACAGGGTAGATTCATACACTAGGTGTAGGTGTAGCTAAGTTCTTCTCAAATCTTAAAACTGTGTGTTTTAACAAATTAAGCTTATCTCATAGTCAGAGTGGATTCATTCTTAATTGAAGTTGAGGGTGCCATTATTATAAGATGTTCAAATTGAAATCAAATTGATAAAAATGTAAAAAATGGTAAAAGTGTAAAAATTTTAAAAATTCAGGGTATTCTAAAATATTAAGCTCCAAAAAAAAAATCTCATTCTCAATTATTTTTCAATATAAAAAGAATTTGTGTTCTATTTTTTTAATAATTCATTTGGCATAATGGAGATTTTAATAATTTACTTATTATTTTGGAGGAAAAAAAGTATTTATTTAAAATTTTTCACGAGCATAATTATTTTGAAATTTTGATTTACTTTAAATTTATTTAAAATTTTTCACTAGCATAATTATTTTGAAATTTTGATTTACTTTAAATTAAGAGACATTTAAATTTTCACTATATCTTTAAAATTGTATCATAATTGAAAAAAATAGAAAATAAAAGTTATTTTTTCTCATCAAAAGCCTATTATTTACATTTGACACCGTTCCCTCTCTTGGTACAAGAGAACAAGGTGGAGAGGCTGACTGCGAAGACAAAGTGGAGAGGCCAAACGATAATGGGTGCGGTTCACTTCCAAAGGAATTGTTAATACATGAACTCAATTGACCCGACCCATCTCACCATTAATTGATTAGTTTCTGAGATTTGACAAAATTAATTATTTCACTTTCATAATTTGATTAAATAATTGTAACACCTTAGACATTTGCTTTTTAATCCTTTCATAAGATCATTTACGGCCGAAGTAAGTAATATTATCTGGTTAATTGATACTTGTTTATATAGCAATTTAAATTAAAAATATTGGATAAAATTAACTGTTCAATTTAAAATGATAAAAAAAAAACAATAGCTGTTTAATTAATTAAATTCATAATTGTTAAAAAAAATTTAAATATTAAAGTACTTAACATTTGATAAAAAACTCACTTGACCTCTGAAGTTATAATATCATGTTATGATGGGACAAAGCCTTAAAAGAAAACTTTACCGCTAATTTTTAATAAGAAAATAAAATTATCCTACATAGTTTTTTCGTTCGTGTTCCTTTATTGGTCTCTTTTACAACCCTCAAATTCACCACTAGTCCCTTTCCAGTATTTGCACCGTTCCACAACCCAATCTCCAATTCACCGCTGAAGCCCCACCGTCATCTTCCTCCTTTCCATAAAACCTCAAGCTGCATGTCACTCTCACTCCCCTTATTTCCACTTATCTTCCGTACTCAAATCCACCCAATGAGTCTGTCTCCATCTATATCTACAATAAGAGATTTGAGTTTTGGGTAAAGAAAGTTCAAAAACCAGATTATCTTTTTGAGTAAAAATCAATGTATTTTTGGACTGGAAAATCACTGGATTTTCCTTTGTTAGGTTGATGCTTTGAGAAGCCACAAATAAAGAGTGGAAAAGCCATAGATACATTGGGATGATTAATAAATACAGCATGGTGTACCTCCACAATAAAATGAATCGATGAGGAACTGATGTATCAGATTTAGGAATAACGTCAAAAATATTCTATAGTATAGATTTCATTACAAATATAGTTAACCTAAGCCTACACTTATAGCCAAATACTCAGAAAATAGGTCATGATTGATTTGATGACATATAATATTTCCTTATTTTTATATAGCACACATTTATCTATGGCCATGTATAATTATCCAGGTAAGAAATTGGCCATGTTGTCAAACGTCAACATTAAGCAATTTCAGTCTTAAAATGGTAGGTAAATATCTATAGTATCCCAATATATAATTTTCCCTTCATGCACAATTTGAGCTCTCCATGCAGGATAATTTTGTTGTGTAAACTTCAAGGGAAACCGAGTAGCATTGAAAGAAAGCAGAGTTCTGCCAGTAGAGTGAACAATATTGGGAAGATTAGATGAAGAGGCCATCGAATCAAGATAACTTCAGGAACAAAACAAATAAGTACTTCCTTAAAAAAAAAAAAATTTAGATCAAGAACGAAAACCAAAGGGTTTTCGGCTCTAATACCATATAAGAAAGATACACAGAAAATAGGTTGTGAACTGTTTTTCTATTATTCACAAACAATTATATTTATACAGCATATATCCTCACAACCAATTTGGTTACAAGTGATAAAGTTTACACCTAAATACAACTCTATGCATATTAAGAATAACTAACTCATACTAATCTTATCCGTTGGTTCTATAGGAACAAGCGAAAAACTGGCGTGTTGCTCAAACATATTAGTACTTTATTTTATTAATTTTTTGAACTTTATTTTATATTCACCTAGTCTAGTTTTTTATTTTTATTTTTTTACTAGTGTAGTTAACAAACTGGTCGTATATGATAACGTATAGAGTGATGGCTCTCTCTCTGGACGGTGAGGGTTTGCGTGAGCATGGGGTCACGTTGGAAGAGGATGACCAGATTAACCGCAGTAATCGTAAGAAACCAAGGACCTTGCGAGTTCAGTGGCTGGTGCTGGGGAATCTCCTCCTGTTCAACCAGTTCGTTCTTTCAGAGATGCTCTTTTAGGAGCCCAGGATGATAATATGGTTTAGGAGGATACCGTCAGTGTAGCTTCAGCAGATGGCTATCTTAGTGAAGACTCCATGGATTCTGCAGAGGATTCAGAGGATGCTTGCCCTACCATATCACTCATTAAGGTGGAGAAGGCACGTTTGCGAAGGTCATGGCAGCATGCCCTTCTCGTTAAACTCCTAGGGAAGTCCATTGGCTACAACTACGTGTCAAGAAGAGTTAAGGAGATATGGAAACCTGTTTCACCTATAGACATTATTGTCCTGTAAGCTTTCATATGGGCTATGTGTACGCTGGCCCATACAAGACCATCTCTCCTCCTTTACCATGTACGACATCCCCAAAATTGTTTAATTTCATGATTTACTCTCTTTTCAATTTTGATAAAATAAATATTGTAATCCATTTTGTTTTTTAACTTCTCATGTTAAATTTTGGAGTTTCCTACAATCACATTGCCAAAATAAAAATCTTGAATTTTCTAATATGTAGTGTAAAATTTTGGAGTTTAAACAAATTCTTTAAAGCTGGAGTTTCTAACTAATTCAAATTCATGAAGTTTTGGACTTATCAAATTCTAGTCATTATTTATTTTTTAATTTGTAACTTTATAAATTGTAGTATTTTTAAGGCCCTATTTAACATTTAGCTAATTTTGTAAAAATTAGTTCTCTTATTTAAACATTAATTTGTGTTAAATAAATCAATTAAAAGGAAAAGAAGCTTCAATATTAACTCTAGTTTAGGTCCATTAAAAACATATGGATGAAAAGTTAAAATTTGTAATCAACAATAAAATTTAAAACTAAATTGAACTAAATTAAATTTAAAATTTTAACTTCTAAATTTCTCAAATTAAAACTAAACCACTATTTTTTAATTTCATAAAGTGGATATGTGAAAAATACAATTTTTTTTTTTTTTTTTTAAGCTATAGTCATGTTACTACTATTTCCTATCAAGATTAAGTTGATGGGCAACCAAGATAGTTGCCACATATTGTAGACTGCATTGATCATGTTTCCAACAATCTCTATTACAATCATAAAAGCCAAAAACAAATGCAACACTTGCGATTGATAGTAAAAACTTTCTAGTTGCCAATAAATGAGCAGCTTCATGCGGACGAAGACCCACAAATCTATAAATCTTTCTTTCTTTCTTTTCTTATCTCCCATTCTTCCCTTTTTTCTTATATGGTTGGCCGAAGCCTTCTAGCTCTCCCTCTCTTCTTTTTCTTTGGATTTTTCCTCAAGAACTACACAAACTAAACCTAATCAAACCCTAAGCTAGTAACTTTTATGGAAGATCGAAGCTTTATTGGTGATTTTGGGCTTGTAGAATTCAAGAAAACTTGGAGTTCCGATATAGTTCAGGTAAGTTTTAATTTGAGTTTTGTGTTGATTTATAGGTTTCAAGTCATGCTATTGCATTTCTTCATCTCCATGCATGCTTTTCTCTTTCTTTTTG
This sequence comes from Jatropha curcas, assembly GCF_041381405.1. Taxonomy (NCBI): domain Eukaryota; kingdom Viridiplantae; phylum Streptophyta; class Magnoliopsida; order Malpighiales; family Euphorbiaceae; genus Jatropha; species Jatropha curcas. The sequence continues at coordinate 26,083,523 of NC_143158.1, forward strand.
ATTTCTTTGAGTTGAGTTTGCTGCTTTCTCTTGTGTGAAAGTAATTCTGTTTCCATGCTTTATTCATTAAGCAAATACATATTTATAGGCTATATAATCTTATAACTAATACTATAAATCAGCAATACAATCGCAAATAATCATAACATAATATCTTAGGCAATATTTACATATTTACTATCACACCCCCGCAGTCATAGGGTTAGGAGGACGAACGCTAAGGCTGGTCCTGAAATCTTCAAATAAGACACGTGGTAAGCCCTTGGTGAAAATGTCGGCAATCTGAAACCGAGATGGAAGATGGCGTACACGGATTTCCCCTTTACTAACTTTCTTACGAACAAAATGAATATCAAGTTCAATATGTTTGGTTCGTTGATGTTGAACGGGATTACCAGACAGGTATATGGCACTGATATTATCGCAATGAACCAGTGTTGTTTCGTCGAGTGGTAAATGAAGCTCAAGCAACAAGTTACGGAGCCAACAAGATTCGGATACCACATTGGCAACCCCCCTGTACTCGGCCTCAGCACTAGATTTAGAGATAGTAGGCTGTCTTTTGGAGGACCATGAGAGTAAGTTGTCTCCGAGGAAAACACAATATCCGGATGTTGAACGTCTAGTGTCTAGGCAGCCGGCCCAATCAGCATCAGTGTATGCAATAAGAGAGTGTAAGGAGGAGGACCTTAGATGCAAACCATAAGCCAGTGTACCCTTGATGTACCGAATAACTCGTTTCAAGGCATTCATATGAAGCTCAGATGGGTTGTGCATAAAAAGACATAATTGTTGTACGGCATAAGAAATATCTGGCCTAGTAAATGTCAAGTACTGCAATGCTCTGGCCAGTTTACGATAAAGTTGAGGATCAAGGCATAATTTCCCATTAGCAGCACTCATTTTTCCATTAACGGCAACTGGCGCAAAAGAAAGCTTACATTGCTCCATTCCGGCACGTTGTAAGATCTCAGCTGCATATTTTTGTTGAGAGAGGAACAGACCATGTTTAGTGTGTGTAACACTAATGCCAAGAAAATAATGCAGCCGGCCCAAATCTTTCATTGCGAACTCTGTGCCTAGAAGGTGGATTATGTGCTGTCGAAGTTCACTAGAAGAGGCTGTAAGTATGATGTCATCAACATATAAGAGTAGATATGCAATATTATGACCATGCTTATAAATAAACAAAGAATGATCTACTATGCTATGTTGGAACCCAATCTTCTTGACAAAATCTGTGAACCGCTGATACCAGGCACGTGGTGCCTGCTTCAAACCATAGAGTGATTTCTGTAACAAGCAGACATCATCTGGTTTGCTCAAGTCTCGAAAGCCCAATGGTTGGTGCATATACACGGTTTTAGTCAAATGCCCATGAAGAAAGGCGTTTTTGACGTCTAACTGATGTATCTGCCAAGATTTGGAAACTGCAATACTGAGCACAGTACGAATGGTGGCCGGTTTGACAATTGGACTAAATGTTTCTGCACAATCAATGCCTGCTTTTTGTGAGCGTCCATCACCTACAAGACGAGCTTTGTAGCGCTCAAAAGAACCATCAGAGTTAAATTTATGTCTAAAAATCCACATGGAACGAATGACATTCACATTTGATGGCCGAGGTACCAACACCCAAGTCTTATTCTGAATTAGGGCCTCATATTCATCAGTCATAGCATTTTTCCAATTCGAATCATTAAGTGCACGGGCTGGATTGGTTGGAAGAGGAGAAAGTGGTGTGTGATGAGTGTGAAAAGCGTGGCTGTACTTTGGATTAGGTTTGGTAATGCCCCGTTGACTGCGAGTAGTCATATTATGTATTCTTTGTGGCGGCACAACAGCTAGAGGGAGAGGGGAATGGTCTGGTTGTGCTAGCGGTGGGTCCAGGGCTGGAGCAGTGGGCGAAAGGTGAGGAGTAGTATTTGGTGGTGAAGCTGGTAGGTGTAGTGGCAAGTGGGCTGGTATGGATGACTGAGGTTGCGGCATAATAGGTGTAGAATTATGTATTTGCTGCAAGAGTACAGGAGATATTGGGGCATCCAAAAAATCATAATGAGAGGGGGAAGATGAATTAATATCAAAAAATGGAAAACTAGATTCATCAAAGGTTACATGACGAGAAATAATTATTTTCTTTGTTTGAAGATCAAGACACTTGTATCCTCTATGGTTTTTAGGAAACCCAAGAAAGACACATGGTGTAGAACGAGACTGTAACTTATTTAGAGAAGACAACGGAAGCAAAGGGAAATAAGAACACCCAAAAACCCGAAGGTTGGACAACACTGGAACACGCTGATATAAAACATGTATAGGAGTAAGGAAATTCAGATTCTTACACGGCAATATGTTCAAAATATATGTAGCCATATCAAGTGCATGATGCCAAAAACAGGCAGGAACAGACGAATGCAACAAAAGAGTACGAACTATATTGTTGACTGTTCGAATTTTGCGCTCAGATTTACCATTTTGAGACGAGGTATAAGGACAAGAAAACAGACGAACAATGCCATTCGTTAAACAGAAGTTCTGAAGGGTATGATTATCATATTCTCGTCCGTTATCACATTGTAATTGTTTAATGGAAGTGGAGAACTGTGTTTTAACAAAAGCATGAAATCGAATAAACGTAGACACAACTTGGGACTTATGAGACAACGGAAATGTCCACAAAAAGTTGGTATAATCATCTAAGAACAAGACATAATATTTATGACCACATGAACTTTGAACAGGTGAAGTCCATACATCACTATGGATTATTGCAAAAGGTTGAGAAGTGAAATTCAAAGAATCTGAAAATGGTAAACGTACACTTTTACCAAGTGGACAAGAATTACAAAATGAAAATTTTTCTTTATTACAACTAATGAGATTATTCTTTCGAAGTGAATGAAGAACATTCCCACCTGGATGGCCTAACCGCAAATGCCATAAATTTGGCGAAACAGAACACACAGAAGCAGACAAAGCAGACTGAACAGTAGGTGCAGAAATATTAAACGGATATAGATCACCAGTACTCTCACATCTCAGAATTTTGGTCCTCGTCGGATATGCCTTCACAGAAAATCCAAAAGGATCAAATTCAACAGACACCCAATTGTCAGTGGTAAACTTTCGAACAGAAACAAGATTCTTTATTATCTTAGGGGCATGTAGAACATTAGATAATTTTAAAGGATGTTTGGCTTTAGTTAGGGGTACGTGCCCTAATCCTCGAATTGGAATAACAGCACCATTACCAACAATTATACCATTATTGGGGCTCAATTGAGAATAAGAAGTGAGCGTACCTTGTTGAGAAGTCATGTGGGATGTTGCTCCTGAATCCATAAACCACTGCTCCTCACGTTGGTGTAAAGGCATGGTGTGGAGTGCTTGATCAATGTCAGTGGGAGCATAACCAGTTGTTGATGAACCAGTAACAGAGGGATTGTAACCCGAAACAGATGGTGTAACAGTTGCGGCATGAAACGCCTGCGGTGAAACCTGAGACGGATGAGGACCCAACACCCCCGGAGATCAAATTTGCTGCGTTGGTCTGGAGACCCATGGTGTGGAAGGATATGGGCAAGGCGGTGGTGGCGCCATCCAGGGTTGAGGCGAACTCCAATAGCTCCAAACCGGGTATTGCCAATAGGATTGCTGCGGAAAAGAGAGCGGCACGAAAGACTGCTGTGGAAATCGTGAATTTGGGCGATAACTATTATTCGACCCATTGCTGCGATTATTTTGGGCCCCTTTCTGTTTTCCCATGTGCCGCTTGCCTTTTGAAGAAGCCCTAGAATTTTCCCCATTAGGATGGGACCCACTGACTCTGTATCCACCCTCATCAGCATAGCAGTATGCGAAGATGTATTATTTTCTTGCTTCAGTCGTTCTGCTTTTGTGGTCTCTTCTAACAGGAGCATCGATCGAACTTGGGAAAAGGAAGGCATGGGGTTTTTGTTCTTAACAACTGTTACGAAACTCTCGTAAGCTTCGGGAAGACCGGTTAGGAGTCGAAGAACAAGACGATGATCAGAAACTCGTTCTCCGACATTTGCGAGTTGATCAGCCAACACTTTGAGATGCCGTGTATAAGTTTTAGCATCCGAAAAATCACGGAGATGAGTATTGGCAAACTCAGTCTCCAAATGAATGGCATGAGCAGTTTTATTATCCTGAAATAAATCAGCCAGATGAGTCCACGCATCCAAGGCAGTGTCATCAGGGCTTATAATAGTATTTAGAAGATCATTGGATATCGTACTATATATCCATTGTCGAACAATATTATCAATTCGACTCCAAGTGGCTTGCTCCTCTGCAGATCGAACAACCGGAGTTGTAACCAGTGTAATGTGATCATGGGTGAGGGTAGCTTTGGTATGAATAGTGAAGAGTGTTGCCCAATTGCTGTATTGAGCGGACTCATAATCAAGAGTTAGAGGAATGGCTGTTTTGATATTGGTAATAGTGGTGGCTGGATGCACCTTGTCAGCCATTGAAAGGAAAGAAAATAGTAAGAAAGAAAGCAGGGAAAGAAGAAGAAGGAGAAAGAAGGGTATCACCTAAAGCTCTGATACCATGAAAGTAATTCTGTTTTCCATGCTTTATTCATTAAGCAAATACATATTTATAGGCTATATAATCTTATAACTAATACTATAAATCAGCAATACAATTGCAAATAATCATAACAGAATATCTTAGGCAATATTTACATATTTACTATCATTGTGTAGAGAAAGGAGTACCCTCCAAGGTGGCCAGGGGGAAAGTCCATAGCTTGGGTGGTTTTTTTTTTTAAGCTTCTAAAAGCTCAATTAAAAGGTTAGTGCTCATAAACTTCGTCTCCTTAATCATTTTCTTTAATTTTCAATTACGGGGTTTGATGATAGAATTTTGGAGATTTTGTGATTTTTGGCTTGAATGATGTGTTCTAATGGTTAATTATATTCTTGGGTGCTTGAATAACCTATGAGAAAGTCCAATTGCATGAGAACATTTCCCCCTCCCTTCTTTCTTGCTTTGACCGAACCACATATGGGTCGTGAGGTTGAGTTTGCTCCCTTTTAAATGATGAGAACTCTTCTATGTTAAAATTCTTAAAACTCAAAGTAGAGCTTTATTTCTCTTAGTCCTTAGTTTGGCCGAACCTAGGTAATGCATGTACCGTTTTAATTGAATTTGTGTTTTACCTTTATAGGAGATTGAAATCTCTTACCACTCCAATCAATACATTATAGGTGAATTATTTATCGTTTAACATAAGAAAGGTCAAGAGTTAACATTATATTAATTTATTTTGTTATTTTTTTAAAAAAATTTAAATGTATATACAAAGGAGAAAAAAAAATATCAACATTAATTCCGTCTTTTACATGCTTAGGGAAACAGTTTGTAATGTTCCCTGTTTCAGTTAAATTTGATAATTTTTTATTTTTCCTAAGAATTAAGAAAATAATTGAATAATCTCAATTTTAAAAATAAATAAGGGTAGTTGACTAAATTACCCTTTAATTAATATCCATTTAATTGAGACAAAGTTTAGTATAAATAGTAATTTATACATGGATAAAATTAAAATTAAATAATTAATATATTTTAATTTTTAAAAGTGTCATCTAAGATGGACAATAACAAATAGTCAAAATTAATCGAACTGAACAAGTAAACGTAATAAATAATGTTGAAATTATTTAACAACAGAAAACCAAGTTTGGATTATACAATATAATTACATGCATGAAAATCATCAATTAATATAAGCAACATTACATCAATTTCTTTACTTTCTCCAGCTAATTAATTATAACTTTCAAGTTGTAAAATCATCTCAACCACTTGACTCATGGTAGGTCTTCCATCTTTGCTTTCCCCCACACACTTCAATGCCACTCTTATCAAACTTTCCATTTTCTTTGCATCATAATTCACCCCCAAGACAGGATCCACAATCTCTTTAACCCAAATACTAGTTTCAGAAGCTCTTCTTTTCTTCTCCATCACCCATTCGACCAATCTCATATTCTCCACTTCCTCACCATCATTATCACCATAGCCGGCCATTGATGGACTTCTTCCGGTAATCATCTCTAACACTACAATTCCATAGCTATAAACATCCACTTTGGAAGTAATGGGCAAATTAAATATCCATTCAGGAGCCATATAACCTCTTGTACCTCTTACTCTTGAAAACCCTGAATTGCCAATTAGGTCATCTCTACTAAATAACCTAGATAACCCAAAATCTGAAACTTTTGGCTGGTAATTAGAATCCAAGAGTATGTTATGTGGCTTTATGTCGCAGTGTATAACCCATTCTAAGCACTCTTCATGTAAATAAGCCAAGCCTTTAGCAGTGCCTACCGATATTTTGAACCTAGTTTTCCAGTCAAGGTTCTTGGATGACAAGCTATTAGCCAAAGATCCGTTTTCCATATATTCATACACTAAGAGCCTGTGCTTTTCTTCTGCACAATATCCCCACATTTCTATTAAGTTCATGTGATTAAGTTTTCCTACTGTACTTACTTCTGCTAGAAACTCACCTTCGCTTTGACTTGTATCGTTCAGTCGTTTAATGGCCGCAACTCTCTTATCAGCTAATATTCCTTTATACACAATTCCAGTAGCTCCTTTTCCGATTTCTTCATTGAAATTTCTTGTTGCTTTCTTTAACTCAGTGTAAGTGAATCTTCTAAAACCAGTAGCAGCAAGAAAGTAATCTTGAGAAATTGTTGAATCTTTCTTTTGCTGAGTTCTAATCAAGAAAATCCAAACTAAAACTATTGCAAGAATCTCGATTAACCCAATTGCACTAACAAACCAAATCAACAGCTTCTGTGACCAACTCTCATTTGATTTCACATACCTTCTTTCAAGATTCTCAACAGCTCCAATAGAACATTCAAGACTTCGTTCTTTAAGTGACAAGTCATGGGATCTCATGGTTTCGGGTACTTTCAAGTAAAAATTTCCTCGAAAATTTGGCGAACGATATCCGTTTAATAACTGTGTCTTGGGAAAACAGTAAGGAACATTGTCAGGACGGTTTTGGAAAATATACTTAAATACAAAACCTTTGCAATCACATCTTTTTAAGCATATTTCCTTACACATATCGTATGTATGATTTTCGAAGTAACCAAGATCATAACCATACATTTCTACACGAGCAAATTTAAGGAAAGAAGCATTACTCGCACCACAAGAATCATCAATTTCCGATTCACAGCCTAAGGACCAATCAGAAACATTTTTCATTTTGAAACCAGGAAGACAAGAACAGTTTCTGCCAAAGCTAGGATCATACTTACATACACTGTTAGGTCCACAAGCTCCATGAATCTTGCATGATTCAGCAAACACTTGCCATGAAATTACCCATTTGCTATTCCCATTTTCTCTGCTGTATAACCTTAGATTCCCATCAAAATCGAGAGTCAATCTTCTTTGAATATTTTGCACTCCATAATCAGAAGAGAGAAAGCTGAAATTATCAGATGAAGTAAATTTTCCAGACAAATCAAGCGAAGCAAATCTACTACTATTATATGAAGATCTCCCTGCTTCGCGGCTAAGCAGCCATGGGCTTGGCCAGAAAGCACTTGAAACTTCTGGACCATCATAAACAAGGCGAAGGATATTATCATTGTCAAAAGATAACTTATAAAAGCCAGAAGAAAAGTTTGTTGAGCTTCTTGAAGAAACAAGAACTGAGTTTCTAGTAAATGGTTGTAAAGGAAGAAGAGTTTCAGTAGGGGAATCAAAGCTTTGCCATAGAATTACTCGTTCTTTTGTAGTAATAAGAACAAGATTTCCATTATCATACAGGTTTAAAGATGAAGGAGAGAGGGAGAAAGTGTCAGAAGACCAAATAATGGAGTTACCAGCATCAGTTAAGATTAGATTGGCAGTTTTTTGTAAAGAAAGCTTTGATCTTTCTCCATTAACGGGTATGTCTCTGTTTGCCATCCAAACAACAGTGCAAGTGTTAATGCAAGAGGGTTGAGTAAACCATATGGCAAAAGAATATGCATTTTCTCCAACTGGGTAAAACCCAGCAGAGAAAATGCCGTTAGATGAATGCAAAATGTTGTCTGGCTTTTCAACAGAAAGAGATGAGCCTTCATGTAATGCGTTATGAAGTGTTGAAGATGAAAATGGGAATGATATACCCAGAGAGAAAATAATGAATATAAAATTCAAAGGAGTAGCCACAATTAGGTGCTTCATGGAAAGTTGAGGGAAACAAAAATAGGAAAAAGCAACGTCTATGATCAGACAAGCCCATGGCATTTTTATATATTGAACGGGAAGGACAAACGTATTTTTTCTTTTTTTTTTTTTAATATTAATTTTTTTTTTTTTTTAGTATTGAGAAAGGTAAATTCTAATTTTTTTTAATTAAGAAACTATTATATGATTGTGACTCCACCGTTCAATCTTTTACCAAGAATGTAATTAATTATACACCAACCACTCACTAAATTACCTTAAATTATATATATATTTTTTCATTATAATAGATTATTTTATTTTTTTGAAAGGAATAATAGATTGTTTATTATTAACTGAAAACCTAATATTTATTTGGCATGAAAATTGAAATTAATTTTTTTAAAATTTTCTTAATCTTTCATAAATAATTATTAGTTGACTATTAGATAGACTAGTAGTTAATTTTAGAATAATTACTGCTATAGGGATCAAATTAATCACTCAAAATTGTACAAAATTAAATTATAAAAAATATATAATATATACATATATATATAGATATTATATAAATTTTTTTTTTTGAAAGTGATAACAATATTTTTTTTTTTAGTAAAAGGATGTGACATTATATTGGTCAAACATAAAAAGCATTGAAAGTAATGGAAATTCAACTGTAGAATAAGTCTAACTTGTATCATAATTTTTATAACCTAAAAAAATGAAATATTACACTATTTTTTATTTTAAAAACTTAGTTTCAACGTTCAACTATTTTTCACTACGAGAGAAACATTAATATTATTTCTATAAATGATTTATTTTTGCTTAATTGTGATTTAAAGAGTTATTTATTTATATTTGACATATAGAAGCCATAGTATTTTCGCTTTTCAACTCTAGGTGGATAATTACTCATTCCGAGCAAAATGGAGATGGAGGCTAGTAAAATCGGGGAAAAATTTATCTAGATTTGGTCTATGTCTCCACCTATGGACTAAACTAATGAAATTAAAATAAGGGTTCTGACTATACATTTAAAAAAAAATCGAAATATTTTTTTTTTATTTCATTTGCTTGATTTATAAGTGGGGTCACGCATCAAGTCTAAGGCAAATTTTTTTTTTTACATTAAAATCAGTGTTTTTAAGACAGAATCAGATCAGTTAATTTGCGAATCAGTGATTAGTCCGGTCTGATGGACAAAAAAATCGGATGGCAATGGAAAAAATCCAGACAAATCCAAGGACCAAATGACCCAGGATAAACCCGGTTTTTTTTTTACGGCACAGTTCTAAATAAAAGACACCCATCATATTTCCCCAATTCTGGAACCAAAAATTTTTCTCTCTCAAATCTCTTTCATACTCTGAAAATAGACACAACCTCCTTTCTTGATCAAAGGATCCAAAGACCTTTGGAGGGGCATATTCAAAAAATCAAGAAGACCTTCTCCTTACATTCTCCTCACGAACATCTCTAAAATAAAAAAACCAAACTCCCAATAAAGGACCTCTGTGAATCGGTCTTTTTCTGCTACAATGACAGCAAATCTTTGGACCTGTGGTAAGTTTTATTATTGTTGACTGAAGCCATTCCTTATCTCCTGGCCCGCCATAGTAATAATAGAGCATCGTAGTCAAGTTTCTGATGAACAAGGAAAAAGATGGGCATTGAATTGATTGGCTCTTGCAGGTGACAATAACTTTGTAAATTTTATTATTTTGAGAAATATAACTAATATGTCCTTATCTTTTAAGAAATAGACTAAAATATTCTTATAATTTACTTTTGTTAGACTATAAAATCTTTCCATTAAATTTTGGTATCTTTTATTTTAAGTTATTATAAAATGACTAAAATATCCATTTTATTTTCAAAAATATAAGGATAGACTAATTGTACTTTTCAAACTATAGGGACTGCACTGTAATTTTTTTGAGATAATATTTTATTATCCCTCATTTGGCCTCTGTGTTTTTTTATTGACTTGACAGAAAAAGATACAAAAATTGGATAGAAAAATCTAATAATGTAACAGAAACAAAATATAGAGGTCAAATTAATATATTTTAAAAAAAGATAATCCCACACTAATTATATTTCACAAACTACATGAATCGTATTATAATTTTTCCTCAAAAATATTGAGTAAAACAAAGTGGAGACGTCAAAATGAAGAAGGGTCAACCTTAAAGGGCTATAGTGGAACGAATGAGATGAAAACAAAGATGAAGCTATAGAGTGGGTCAACTTCTGAAGAAATTTTAACATATACACTTGGTATTAGATTTGCTTAAACTTGATCTATGTTTGGTTAACTTGGGGCCTTATGATACGAGTAAATTTGACACCATCCAAAATTGTTTTATGTTGGAATTAACAAGTTGGCTTAGATAGGTACTATTGAGTTTCAAAAGATAATATTTTCTCCGTCTCATTTTGTTTGCATGATTTGACAAAATATATATATTCAGAATTTAGTCAATAAAACTTTTTTTACCCTTAACTCATTAAAATATTAATAAAAGTCTTTTTATTTAATAAACAACCATAAGAGTTATTATGAGAAAAATAATTATTTAAATATTCAAAACTAAAAATCTTATAAATATTTTGAAACATCTCAAAAAGAAATAACGAGTAAATAAAATGGGACGAAAGGAGTATTAAATAAGCAATTGAATTTCAAAATTATTTTATGTTTCAAACGTTCAATCCTTCCATTTTAGTGTCTAGATTTAAAAAAATTGCAATTAAAACTGTCTATACATACGTGGCTCGTGAAAGCGTTGATTTAGCAGTATAAGGGTCACTTTGGCCAAAATCGCCTAACATATGGTTTTACCCTCAATTTTAGGTTTTATTGCAATTTCAATTTCATTTGATCTTTATGTCAATTTCTTTAAATTTTAATATCTTGTTGTAATTTGACTCTAATATAACATTTATATCAATTTCACCTTGAACTTTGATATTTTATTGCACTAGCACTTTCTAATTTAAAAAAAAAAATTCATATATCAAATAATTAATTGTTAAATATAACTTATTATCAAGAAAAGAAAGAATTTAAAAATATTAAAAATAATAATAGAGATTGTCATTACCATTAACCCAAACTCTCTTATTCACACAAATGTATTAAGTTAATCCAAGCCAAGGTCTAGAGCGAACCTATTTTTTATTTACAATTTAAGTCCTAATTATAATTTAGGATGGTGTTGTAATAAAAGATCAAAGTTTAAGGTGAAATTGGTATAAATATCAAATTGAAGTGAAATTACAATAAAAGGTTAAGGTTCAGGGTAAAATTAGCATAAAGGTCAAATCAGAGTGAAATTGCAACAAAACTTAGGCAGCCATTTGTTTCCGTAAAATAACTTGCATAATTTATATTTTATTTTGCATTCTTCTCATATTGAACAATAAAATTTTTAAATTATAAATTTTTTTATTATTATTAATATTTTTTATGGGCTCATGAGATAAAAACTTTAATATTTATAACCAATTTTCAAAATTATAACCAAACAACGGAGAATAAGTCATTTGTTTTTCAAGGAAAATGTTTTTCTAGAAAAATATTTTTCTTGAAAAATATTTTTCAGTAAGTTATTTTACAGATATAAACGGAGCATTAAAGTTGAGCGTGAAACAATATATTCAGCCAATAATAAATAGTTTCAAGTGTAATACATAAATTACTCTTAAATTTTATTACTTAATTTTATAGTACCTTTAACTGTTTATTTTGATTTATAAAATCAAACACTGCAACTTATAAAATTATATTTATTAATTATATTTATTAATCACTTTAAATTAGAAAATCATTTGATTGAAAACATTTTTTTATATTGTATACTTCAACTTGTAAAATTAGATCAATTAAACATTTATTAAACAATTAAAATTTATAAAAATATTATTCTAAAAGTTATACTAACTACAGATTGAATCAATATTTTTCATGTAAAAGTCAAAAGTCTCAAATGTGGAAGGGTTTACGATATTACCAAAATTTACAAGTTCAAATGCACGATAGTTAATAAATTATCCACAAAATTTATGTTGCCATAAGATTAAAGTTGCAAAGTTTACAAGTGAATTTATATATTCAGTCAAATAGCTTTACTCATCAAATCATGAGATATTCAAGAAGTAATTCACAATCAATTTTTGAAATTGTCAACATATCTTTAAATAAACCAAAGATGCTATGATTTTTAATAATGATATCAAAGTTGAGAATTTAACTAAAATTTTAAATAAGAAATTATTTTTTTATTTTATATTTTATGCCTTATTATAAATGATTATGAACTTATTTATGTTATTAATAATATGTTTATATACCGACAAGGTATTGATTGGAGTAGTTAGTGACTTCAATCATCGTAAGGGAGAGAATACAAGTTCGATCCTGAGAAGTGGGCAAAAACCTTTACACTTTAGAGCTCGAGTGGATTAAACTTCCTAGTTATACAAAAAAAAAAAAATGTTTATTTAGTCTAGTATGTCCTAAGCCTCTTAATATCTGATAATAAATCACTTGTACAAAAAAAAAAAACACACAGCCACGATTTAAAGTATTTGATCGCTTGCTCCACTTGGTGGCTATTCACAGCTATTGTTCGACTCAATAGTCTTTCTATAAGTCCGATTTGATTACTTTCAAATTTTTTCATTCTATTACAGAGGAACAAAAGACACAAGCCAAAATCACCATAACAACAAACAACAACAATAATAATTTAGAACTAAATCTGAGAACAAAATTCTAAAACATGGATAACAAAATCCCAATATATAGATCTAAGGATTCTTTGACAAAAAAAAAAATCGAATAAAAAAAAGAAAAGAATGACCACGGGTGAACTCTCACTTGTGGCTTCCTGTGAAAAAAAAAAAAAAAAGAGAGAGAGAGAGAGCTTTTTGCAAAAGCTACTTTGCCTTGCATTAGAAACTGATAATACAGATTATCTAACTTGGGATGGTAGGATCCACCATGAAAATTGTTTCAAGACTCTAGTTATCCTTGGGACAGGTTATATAAATTGGGATGGTAGGATCCACCATGAAACCAAACCAAACCGTTATATATATGGGTTCAATCGACCCACGAACAGCCCTAGGATCCATATATGGGTCCGAAGTAAAATGTGATATTGAAAGTTCAACTTGTGTTCAGTGCGCATCAGAACGGGCAACTAAGTCCCTTAGGGTGAAGCTTTTATTAGAAAATAGAGTCGCCAATTGGGTGAAATTGAAATCTGGGTGAGGAATGTTACGATCTACTCGAGACTGCTCGGAGATCAACCCATCGCGGCGCCGGAGTTCAACATCAAAACTACGGCCTCCAGCCCGCAAGAATTAAAGTAATTAATTTATTATCAGCATTATCTACTGTCATAAACAAGTATTGTCAAAATAAGGACAAGAGTCAAACTCTGTTTGCCAATTAAAATAGTTACAAAGGTTAAAAGCTCCAACCCAATTTCAGAGGCTATAACATTGTCATGCTATTGCAAATGACAAAAGATGTGTTATATTATTTTTTTTTTATCGTTCAGCGTACAGGGTAGATTCATACACCAGTTGTAGCTAAGTTCTTTTCAAATCTTAAAACTGTGCTTTAACAAATTATGCTTATCTTATAGTCAGAATGGATTCATTCTTAATTGAAGTTGAGGGTGCCATTATTATAAGATGTTCAAATTGAAATCAAATTGATAAAAATGTAAAAAATGGTAAAAGTGTAAAAATTTAAAAAATTTAGGGTATTCTAAAATATTAAGCTCCAAAAAAAAAATCTCATTCTCAATTATTTTTCAATATAAAAAGAATATGTGTACTATTTTTCAAGAGTATAATTATTTTGAAATTTTGATTTACTTTAAATTAAGAGACATTTACATTTTCAGTATATCTTTAAAATTGTATAATAATTGAAAAAAATATAAAATAAAAGTTATTTTTTCTCATCAAAAGCCTATTATTTACATTTGACACCGTTCCCTCTCTTGGTACAAGAGAACAAGGTGGAGAGGCTGACTGCGAAAACAAAGTGGAGAGGCCAAACAATTAATGAGAGCGGTTCACTTCCAAAGGAATTGTTAATACATGAACTCAATTGACCCGACCCATCTCACCATTAATTGATTAGTTTCTGAGAATTGACAAAATTAATTGTTTCACTTTCATAATTTGATTAAATAATTGTAACACCTTAGAGATTTGCTTTTTAATCCTTTCATAAGATTATTTACGACCGAAGTAAGTAATATTATCTAATTAATTGATATTTATTTATATAGCAATTTAAATTAAAAATATTGGATAAAATTAACTGTTCAATTTAAAATGACAAAAAAAAAATATTAGCTGTTTAATTAATTAACTTTATAATTGCTAAAAAAAATTTAAATGTTAAAGTGCTTAACATTCGATAAAAAGCTCACTTTACCTCTAAAGTTATAATATGACAAAGCCTTAAAAGAAAACTTTACCGCTAATTTTTAACAAGAAGATAAAATTATCCTACATAGTTTTTTTGTTCCTGTTCCTTTATTCGTCTCTTTTACAACCCTCAAATTCACCCCTATTCCCTTTCCAGTATTTGCACCGTTCCACAACCCAATCTCCAATTCACCGCTGAAGCCCCACCGCCATCTTCCTCCTTTCCATAAAACCTCAAGCTGCATGTCACTCTCACTCCCCTTATTTCCACTTATCTTCCGTACTCAAATCCACCCAATGAGTCTGTCTCCATCTATATCTACAATAAGAGATTTGAGTTTTGGGTAAAGAAAGTTCAAAAACCAGATTATCTTTTTGAGTAAAAATCAATGTGTTTTTGGACTGGAGAATCACTGGATTTTCCTTTGTTAGGTTGATGCTTTGAGAAGCCACAAATAAAGAGTGGAAAAGCCATAGATACATTGGGATGATTAATAAATGCAGAATACTTCTAGTGTTTAAGCTATACATAAAATGACTCTATAGAACCTGTTTGCCATTTTCAAGTCTGTGAAAGAAACTCCCTAGCTTGGGTACAAAACTTGCCTCGGTTGAGACGAAAATAAGGCTACTTTCCCTCGACTCCTTAATGTTCAAACATAACATAATGATTTCGTTACTTCGTAATTACACTCTATATATGTGCAGGTATGCCTACAAGTATGTGATTGTCTCTCTGAACAACACTAACAATAATATTCCGGAATGCAATTGCAGAGTGGTTACAAAACTTACTGTCTAGAGTGTCCTACTAGCTTAATGCATAAATTTGACCTAACGAAGCTAGCCAATTAGAAGAAGAATTTCTCGCATAAGTAAAGGAAGCTAGGAAAATTAATCACTTGAATATATGGAAGATGGATGAAAGATGACAGTGGTGAGGAAGTAGAGCCGAAAAGGTTAGTCAAATGGGTCAAAGAAAAGCCAAAAGCAGAATGACTCAAAAGAAAAGCATTTGTTTATGCAAATCTTCAACCAGAATACCGTTACTGATGAAATGTATTGATCTCATTTATGTAAACTAGGGACCAAACAGTGTTCTTGGAAAGAAAAATAAAAAGACTCAAGGGTGGTGTCATTTTTGTAATTACTATGTTGTGGTTCTTTTTCCTTGGGATATATTATATTCTTGTTCTATGAACGAACAGTTTGAACTTCACCCTGAACTTCACCCGTTAGCACATGAAATACCTAAGACAGATTATCACATTACCTTGACAAACAAAAGGTGTTTCAAAAAGGATGAGATATCTGACTATTAACCGTTGAAGCAAAGCAAAAACAAGAAACCATCTCCCCCAAAAACCTCCAACAATCATTCTCCTCTAATTAATTTACTCCTAGAAAGACACTATTCTTACATTCTTTTTCTATAATCAAGGTCTCCAAATAATTTTCAGTCATCATGAATGATTCAATGATGATGCATCAAATAAATAAAATATATTGCAATTTTATCTAGATGTATGGCTTGTACAAAAACCTAAAGCAAGAAATTCTGTGAAAATAAAGTTTCATTAAATAATTGTTGGATTATCAAATACTGTTAAACAATAAAAAGTGCTTCAAAAGGATGATATCCAACTAGTAATGGTTGAAAAACAATCACCTCAAACGAAGATCATGGAACCCGATGTGAAGAGCTAAAAGAAACAAGAAAAGAGTTTCTACTACCCTCACATAAAGGATTTGCCTTCATAGATAAAGTCCTTCTGGCACCCCTTCTTTCTTTTTGAACATCACTTTCTCCTTTGCTTTCTTGAAGTCTGCATGAGTCACCTGAATCAAGAAACACAAAAACATTAGAGAACTGAACTGGCAACTGTCAAATAATTAAGTCTACAACTTAAGTCCAACAAAGGCTCCATAGGAAGAAAATTCCATACTCAAAAACATAGGAAGACAATAAAGGCAACAAGAGAGAGGACAGGAAGTTGAAAGAAGAGAAAAAGAATGGGGGAGGGGGACAATGCTTCAAAACAAAACTTGGTTTCCATAGAAGAGCAGTTATTTTATTCCACAACTTTGGCCAAAAAAAAAAAGGACAGCGCAGAAATCAAAGTTATTCTCAACCAGCAACCTTATTCTCAATTAGGCTTTCAAGCAAATTTAGCACCGGAAAATTCCAATTATATGCAAGCACTAAGTTAATCAGCAAGACATTCAAATGATTTGCTCGATGTTCTAAAATATTCTTCAAAGTATGCAAGAGATCACCTTCATGCGCCGCTCTCTTAAAGCTAGCAAGCCAGCTTCTGTACATATAGCTTTGATATCAGCCCCAGAGAATTCATCCTTGGTCATTACAAACTCTTCTAAGTTAACATCATCTGCCAATGTCATCCTCGATGTATGTATCTAAATTCGCAAAGGAAGCAAGAAAACATTATGGGGAACCCAACCTAAGAATAACATCATGCAGTAAGTATAATCTTGCACATAAACCTACCTGGAATATGCGCCTTCTGGTTTTGATATCTGGAAGGGGAAATTCAATCTTTCTGTCTATTCTTCCAGGGCGCAGCAAAGCAGGATCAAGACTTTCTATTCTGTTTGTTGCAAGAATTACTTTAACATCTCCCCTGGAATCAAAACCATCCAACTGGTTCAGCAATTCCAACATAGTTCTCTGTATCTCACGTTCACCACCAGAATGTGCATCATATCTGACAAACATAGTTTTCAGAAACTGTCAATCATAACCTGTCACCATGGTAATACCACTTGCAATCACTTACATCAATAAACTACCTCTTTGTGCCAACTGCATCTATTTCATCAATGAATACAATTGATGGCGAAAGATCATCTGCAACTCTGAAGAGTTCCCTGACTAATTTTGGGCCATCTCCCAAGTATTTCTGAATCAATTCACTCCCTACTACACGCAAGAAAGTTGCGGAAGTAGAATTTGCGACTGCCTGAAGTTAAATATAAGACCATATTCATGACATCAGCCAATGCTGAATGGTATATTGAATGGGTGGTGAAGCAAAAAAGTTCAAAATTTGTGAATAACAAAAGATGTGCAAGCAATTATGCAATGCATATTTGCTTCATACCAGAAATACACAGATTATGCATTAAATATCTGAATACATTCCTAGATTCCAAGTTATATGTTAATTCCTCACTGTTAATTCCTCACTTTAACTTCATTTTTACATTAAGCTCCACGCGCCGCGCGTGTGCACACACACACACACACAAACACACATATATATATTTGAACTGACCAAAAAGGACATTAATATGATTTATATTTACATAGAAAAGGCATTGACAAGCCAGTTTAATAGTTAAATTTATTTACATTACCATAAGAAAACTTTTGTTTAACCATAAAACTTTCATTTTAACCATAACTATAATATATTTTGTTCCTAATTAAGAAAAATTAATTTAATTATATATTTTTAATTCTTCCAATTTAATTTCACAGTCCCTAATTAATATAAAATACTTCTAACTAATATATTTTTGATTCCTCCTATTTAAATTCACTAAGTGACTATATATATTGTAGTATACATATTCCAAGGATATACAAATAGTCGCAAGTTTATTCAGGGAAAGGATATAGGTAAGCAGAAGTAATTATTAAATAATTCCATCCTCATTATCATAGCAAAAGTACAAAGCCCAAATCCTTATCATTTCCCATTGACATTGCAGCACACTTGCCATTGACAACATAGATACATTAATCTAAACTCCAATCCAACCAAACCCCCCAAAAGAATGACCTAGTAAGTACTGAGGTTTCATGATGAACCAAACAAAAAGAGTGAGACTAATTTCCCAGCAAGACATACAATTTACAGATTTTTCATGGAAAAAATTCTAAACAACTTAACTGAAAAGAGCTATTTGATAAAAAGATAGGCATATATCTTTAGCAACTAAATCTAGTTATACTGAAAATTGAGCAAAAAAATACCAGTCTAAAGGCCTCTATCACAACAAGTTCATTGAATCTAATCCGATTGCTTGTTTTCTAAAAAAATAAGAAAAGAGGTAATAGTTCTACCATGGCCCAGTTTTTAGAATTCCTATCAGGTTTGCAATATCTAAAATAATTATAAATCCCCCTTGAGAAATTGTGAAAGAAAATATAACCAAACTCAAAGACAGCTTTATTAAAGAGATCGTGTTCAAATTAGAGATGGCTCTTTCACTATTTCCGTTCTTAATGAATAAGAGCTCATAATATGCAAAGAAAAAATTTCATAACTTCAAACCCATGATGAAGATTCTATAGAAGAGTTAATTTCCAGATTATGCTAATTTCCAGAGTTATATTAGCATGTGTATTTATGATGCAAGTGTATATATATTAGAGAGAGAGAGAGAGAGAGATTAACGCACCTTGGCAAGCAAAGTTTTACCAGTTCCAGGCTCCCCATAAAGTATGACTCCTTTAGGGGGTTTAATACCAATATCTTCATACAATTCAGGATGAGTGAGTGGAAGCTCCACTGCTTCTTTAATTTCTTGTATTTGGGCATCCAACCCACCAATATCAGCATATGATTCCAGTGGAGCTTTCTCAACCTTCATTACAGAAACCATGGGATCAACCTCATCTTGAAGAAGCCCAACAACAGAAAGGACCTGAATAAACATAAACAACAAAACGACATTCAGAATCTAAATAATAGAACACAAGTCTATCATATAAATTTAGAACAAGACTTTCAACCTCACAGAAGACACATTCAATATAGAAGCTTAGAGTAAAATGTCCATTTCTTTCATCATGGGTACATGAAAAATAACACATTTATTGGTAGATGAATCATTGAATATTATCACACTGATTTATGGCTCACAGAAAGACATGCTGTTCTATAACTTACTCTCCACATATTATATATGGGGAAAATTCAAAACTGGGCCAATGATTTTACCAATTTCTTGTTAGGTAAAATTTCTTGTTATAGAATAACACATGATAAACTCTTTATCAAATGAAAACAAAATGCATAACATATGAACTTTCAGGGGAAAATGTAAGAGAGTGGTATTGCACCATATTTTTCTTGCAGTTTCTATAGATATTGTTTAGGTATTATATATAGTTTCTCCCAGAAAATGTTTAAGTTGCACAAAAAATATTTGGCTTCGAATTTGATCCAATTTCAGGCTACCAGTACAAAGTTCAATGCTCATCATACATCAAGCAACACAAGAAAATTTATGACAAACATGATAATGAAAAATGGATTGTTAAGCATCAACCATAATGGCAATAGAAATTTCTCATATATCACTTTCTTTTCTTTTCTTTTTTTTTTTTCTTTTCGTTTTGCTACATTCCCTCTTGCCAAACACAATTTAACGACCTAATTTTTTCCTTAACAAGTAAAACATAAACATAAGCAAAAGCAACCTACAGCAACCCTAAAAACACCCAATTCTCAAAAATCCCAACCCAATTGTCAAAATATAAACAAATTATACTACATATAAAACAACCCTAATTATCCCAAAACAATGAGATAACACCAAATTCTCAAAAATCTAAACACAAACAAATGATCATACCTTATTGTGCATGAGAATAGCGCACCCAGGCTCGAGCTGGTCCTTATCAACGAAGGAAAGAATCCCCACATAGTACTCAGGCCCGACTGACGACGAAACTATGGCGTGGTTTTCATCAATTAGCTCCTCCAAGTTGCCGACGCTCATTGGCGAGCCTCTCAAATCGTCGACCTTCGATCTATCTTCCTCGTTCTTCTCCTCTAACGGCTTCAGCCTCTCTTGATTGGCCACGAATTCCTCCTCCATTAGAAGATAGTCCTTGATGCGCTCTAGTTTCAGGAGGCGAAGCTTACATTTAGTCAGAGGGGTGACGGTTGGCAGTCGGGCGGCGGCCTCAGGGCCCTTTTGTTTCCGCTGCTTGCGGCCGACGCGGGACGGGGGAGCCGCGGGTTCGTATTTCTTGTCCTTTTTGTTATCGGAATCATTTTTGCGATCGCCCGGTGGGCGGTTCATGCCTGATGGGCCTTGACCCATGGAGGCGGTAGCTGTGGCGGTTGTAGCAGTGGTGGGAGAGAGGCAGAAGTCTGCAGACAGACGCAGAAACAGTGTTAAAGACGGACCTGGTTTTTCGTGATTGCACTCGTAGTCTTCTTTGTGTTTTTCTTAATTGCTATGCCATGCGTAAATTTACTTGGGACGGAGAACAGCCTAGTACATAAATTTGTACCCTTAAGTTTAAGGGTATAACCTCGTGTCACCTTCAATTTGTCAACATCATGCATTCAAAATTGTCCATTTTAATGCTCATACTTTCTAATTACAGCAGTTTCTTTACAAAGAGAATTTTACTCAGAAATTGAAACTTTATAAAAAATACCAGATAAAAAAAAGTTCAAAATCCTCTCATATTAGCTACATAATCGGCGTGTGCAGATTGTGCTTTGAACGAGAACATTTAATGTATTTAAGTTTTCAAAATCTAACTGAATGACTATTTTTCAAGGTGTATTTTTAACAATGTGCTCAACTCTATGAATGTAAACACAAACATGAACAACAATTTATGTAAGTATTCAAAATATAGACACACAGTTTGATGGTGGCACTATAATTTTAAAAGACCATTTTATGTTATTACACCTTGTAAATATGTGCATGAATTTTGTTAATTCCGAATTACTTAAATTTAACTGAGCATCGATGAAATTTTGTGCTCATATTCTGAATAAGTTGTACAAAGTGGGGGAAAAAACAACACTAGTTGTACCCTATTTGGATTTCCTTCCGGTGAAACTAAGTTAGTTGTACTTTTTTCTTCCCCCTGAACACCTTTCATGTGGAAATATTATTTTCTAGATGGATCTTGGGATTTCACCTAATTTTATAAAGTGACTTGAAAGATATATTAAATTTAGCCGCTACTTTTTTATAACTGTGCATATTTAGGTCACATTATTGCAACTGAGAAAAAACATGGTGCTTACAGAATTTTTTATATGATCTGGTGTATTTATCTTTTTGTTTCTTCTTTTCTCATGGCCTCCAAAAACATTTTCTGCATCAGGTAAGGAGTTCAAACATGGCAGATGAACAGTTGCGTACATATCGTGAGAATGTGTAGGCAAATTTGTTGGAACTTCGTTGAGCTCAAATGAAAATGAAGTATTCATGATGCAAAAAATATTATTTCCATTTCTCTATTACTCTTAGTTTGAAAAGCTTGTGAATACAATTACATGTTGATGTTCTGCACCAAATTTATATAAATGCATATTATTGAAGTAGAGGAGATAGCAAGAGTATCAAAAATTGCTCTACATTTTCGTCATATTTGTGTGTATTTGCTTGAAATAGCTTAAGACTTCAGAAAATGAGGGAAATTCAAAATTTCAAATGTTGAATGTTAATTTGGGAAGTTTGAAAAAGCATAAATTAATGCTATTAGCTCAGAATTCCCTCCATTTTCGGCTGAAATCCTATAATTAATAATTTTTTGTGTGTATATCCACATAAGTTGGCTCTCTGTCAATTAAAAAGTCTATTTAATGTTGTTTATGGGTAAAATAAGCATAAATTGGAAAAACTATTCAATTAAACAACCATCTTAATCCCTATACAAATTCATTTATCAGAGAGAACAAAGGGAGTAACTACTATGCCTTTGCCTTGCCACGTTGATAAAACACACATGAGTTTCAAATGTCGGTAGGGGTGGCCACAGTTCCGGGACCGCTGGTTTCGGTTCCAAAAAATTTAGAATAGGAATCGAACTGAAAACTCTCGGTTCCGATTACAGTTTCAAACGAACGATCCGACTTCGGTTACGGTTTAGAATCTAACGATTTTGGTTTTGGCTCCTTAATAGTTCCAAAACGGACGGTTTTGGCCGGTTTTCCGACTAGTGCGAATCGCATAATTGTAAAATCAAAATTAGAGAACATTTTTTACTAAAAATTTAAATTTAAATATTTATGAAATAATTTTTTAAAAAAACTTTAAGAAAAAATTAAAAAATGCTTGAACATAATTTATTTTTCTAAAAAAAAGGCTTGAACTTTTTTTTTTTTAAAGATGGGCTTGAACTTAATTTATGTTTTTTTAAAATGAAAAGGGGTATTTATAGTAAATCTAAAAAATCAACTTTCCATAAATACCTTTAAAACTAGTTGATATATAGTTATTAGGAGGATTAATTTAGGGATTTCATAAAAATATTTGAAAAAAAAATTGCTAGAATCGAGTGGAACCACTGGTTCGAACTTTCGGAATCACTGATTCTAACCGGTTAGAAAAACCATCAGTTCCGATCGGTTTTTTAAAACCATCAGTTTATGGTTCCTCAAAAGTTGAAATCAGAATCGGACCGCAGACCCTCGATTCCGAAAACTGTGAAATGGCCACCTCTAAATGTTGGATCAAGAGTGCATCTGGCATATTATCCACCTAGATTTCTGAAAAGTAAGGTTATTTATATCTTTTAATAGCATTCTTGAAAATAACCAAAAAGCCATAAAAAGAGAAACATATTTTGTTTGGTGCGTATGGATAAAAGCGTCAAATCTAATTATTTGCTAGTAATTAGCCACTATGCTTGTTTTTTTGAGAATTTGTTTGTTTCCGAAGAAAGATATAGAGCAGGAAAAATAAATGCAATGTTTGATCTCTACGGTATATCTCTAACTCAATAAAATGTTCAAATAAGATCAAAATCCTATTTAGAATTGTATCATTTTAAGTATATAATCAAACCTCGAAATTGCAATCACCACTTCAACCTCTATTATTGTCGCTATCGTTTATGTAAACACTGTTGTCGTGATTACTTCTGTTATCTCAGGTTTAAAAAGTTTCGGGTGGGTAAAAAGAACGATTTTAGGAATTTCAAAATGGAAAAGAGACGATAATAGGATTATTGGGAGCGGAGGTCTGAGAATTCTTCGAATATTGACTTGTAAAAGCAAAGCAATAAAGTTGTACTGTCGTAGTTATTTTTTCCGTTTTCGGTCAAAACTCAACTCCTAAAATAAACAATGAGAAGAAAAATTAATTATGAATTCTTGGTATTTTTTTTCTCTAGTATTTTGACACGTCATTGGTGATATGACATCCTTTTGTCCTCATTTGACACGTCATCAATGTGTGTGTTTTAATTTCTTTTTTGTGTCGGACGAAGGGTAAAATATTAGCAAAAAAAAAAAAAATACAACTTCCAAGGCATGATAGATTCGCGGGCAAATATGAGGGTGAGATTGATCGACATCCGGAGAACGCTCGGCCATGAGTCCCAAGGTGAAAGGAACTTAGCAAATGTATAAGGTTAAACATGTAAATTTTTGAGGAAAATTTATGCCCATGGACAACTGATGTTCTGTATGGGTACAAAAGCTATTTGTACTATTAGATTTTAGTTATTCAATAATAACCATCAGAGCAAATTTTAAAATGGTAACCGCTTAACTAACAATAAGTTAACTATTTATTTTATTTTATCATATAAAATTATAAAGTGCAATGACGTGACTTCAAAATCAGAATATATTATTTCATCCTAGTTAGCTATTCTCATGGATGATCAACCAATGAAACTTAGAGCATTTTCAATACTAACGTGGACTGTAGCTATCATATAAAATGAAGGTGTGAATATTGATATGATCGAATCTCTTTTAAAATCTCTTTCCAATTATGTTATAGTTTTAAATCTTCTTTCATTCTCTTTTTTTTTTTTTTTATTATTGGGCCTACAATTTAATATACAACTAATTACCAAGGACTAATAAATCTCCACACTGTCCAACAGATCCTCTGGAAATAGGTATAATAGACAATGTCTTTTTTTTTATATATATATTTCAACTTGACATATCAAATAAACATTAATAAAAGAGAATATTTTTTTAAAAAAATGCAATTAAATAAGAGCAATCTATGTCAATACCGGAGTCTGAGAAAAATTGAAATGTGAATAGCACGACCCTAATTCTATTTTGTTGCTAACATTTGAGTTGTCTTCCCGTCTCTTTCAATCGGTGCAATGGACTAAATAGCTCTAATGGTCCGGCTTCTACCTCTATTAGGATTTGACAAGCTCGTAAAAAAAAAAAAAAAGGATAGTTTCCCACAAAAAAAAAAAAAAAAAAAAAAAAGATACTTTTCCAAAAAAAACAAGGGAGGCGGCAGTCCCCAACAGCATGGAGGAGCAGCTCCTGAATCCACACCAAAAAAAAAAAAAAAAAAAAAAAAAAAAAAGAAAAAATCGCCAAATTTTATATATTGACGATGTTATAACCTGAAGTCATAGAGGAGTAGTACAACACAATCAGGAGATCACTAGAGAGAATCAACATTCATTGCATGATCAGTTGAAGTGGAGGCATAAAAAATGGTTAAGTTTGAATTTCTGCAGGTTGGGTTCTTTACGGATGTTCAACATCAGATGAAGAATGTCTGCAACTTAAGAATATCCCATGATGCAATATTCTCTTTCCTGTTTTTTAAGTATGCTTTCATTCAAGTTCGTTTTTTTAACACACAGTAGCCTATTTTTATGCTTTTACTTGTTATTATGCTGGTTGGGTTTCTTTGTAATCCTGTACTCAATGTTGAAGTCCCCATATTACAAGTTTAGGTCCGGTATAGTGGTCAGGACGGAGGCAGAAATTTTAGTTAGTACGAGCAAATTAAAGTTAATGGATATTAAATAAAATATAAAAATAAAATTGCCTAAAATATATTTTTATTTTCAAATTTCAATACAATAAATTTTTATTGTTAGCACTCAAACATAGGAATTACAAGTCTGGTGTTGAATCTATTGATATTATAGTATCTGAACAATTTCAAGAAACAAAAGTTATTCTTACCTAAATCTATTGATCTATAATATTTCTCAAATTTATTTGACAGAGGACAAAAATAAAAGGTGTAGTTAAATAAATTGACGTGTGTCTAGATAAATGAAATAAGTATTTTGACTAGGTTATATATTTTTAAAATTTAAATTTTTAGTGTGTGCATTTTGTAAAGTAATAAATTTAAGTTTATTTTTAATCAAATTTTTTGTCCAAAATGTACTATATATTTCAAAGCATATAATATATAAATTTGCTATATATGTCTCTGTCTCTCAATAAAATTAAATGAAAATTTTATTTATAGTATCATCAAAGCTATACCTAAAATCTCAACAAATATTTCATATTTGATCTTTTAGTCCATGTAATTAGCAAATGCTAAGCACAAGTCATATTCTTGTATTTAAAACATGAAAATAGCATTATTTTAGGTTACATCTAAATGCTTAAAAATTTAAAGGTTTATTTATTTATTTATTTTAATTTTAGGGTGGGCATAAGCCCATGTTAGGCTGCATGTGGCTCCGCTTTTGATAATAGTGGAGCTTGACGGCGCGGTTTTAGTCTCTTGGGCGCTTGAGGTTTTCCCTGCCGTTCTAAAATTCTAAATAAATTGTTTTGCTTATCAAATTTTAAAATTTTGTGGAGGAGGTATTGATTATGATTTTGTTAGATTTTAAAATTTTAATGGTATTCGATCTATATTTCTTTAGAGTCTATTAAAATTTTATAGTATTTAATTCGGACTTTTATAAAATCCATAAAAGTCTGATGATATTTAATCATGACTTTTTAAAAGTCTATACAAATTTAATAGTATCCAAAAAATTGTTGATTTGGATGGATTTTATAAAATTATTGATTTCGTTGTATTTTAAAGTATTAGGTATAAATAGAAGAGTTATTCATCAATCCATCCTCTAATCCAAAGATTTCATTGGATTTAGAGTGCTAGATATAATCTTTTTTTAATTTTCATTTTAAATTAAAAAATATATTTAAACCTGCGATTTTCTGGTGAGACGGTTGCTAGAGGTATGCAAACTTATCGCTTGAATTGAACTAAAAATCGAATTGACTCATTTCAGTTCAGTTTGATCAGTTAAATCAAGAAAGTTCAATTGTTGGCTTATTTAGTTTGAACCAAATTTTTTATTCAGTTTGAGTCGATTTCATAGAAATCCATCGGTTGGATTTAAAATCGAATCGAAGCGATAAAATTGACCAAAATTGACCAAATTGATTGGTTCTGTTCGGCTCGATTCAGTTCAGAAAGCAAATTTGCTTCAATTCAGTTTGTTTATAAAAGATCAATTCGATCCGGTTTGAATCTAACTGACCATTTGCTTATCCTGCAACTGTTCTGGAGGCGCGGGATAGTCGGTAGCGATGTTGGCCATTATTGTAACATCCTCTTGATTTGAGTCGGGTTGAACCAAACCTGGTTGGGGTAGAATGGATGATGAGTGGACTTAATTGCATGAAAAGTTTAGGACTTGTTTGCATCAAAACCTATAGGTTGGGTATTCAGTTGTAGCCTTTGCACACTTGAGGTACCAAGTAGAAAGTTACACAGCCAAAAGTACTTCTTCTAGAGATTACCCGTTCTTATCACCTCACTTTACCATTTTCACGTTTCTCCTTCTCATCTTACTTGTCCCGCCTATTTTCTTTCCATTTTCAAGCATTAAGTCCACTCCAAGTAAGTAGAATTCCTTGAAGTTATATATTATTCAGTCTTTAATTGGGTTATATTGGAGATGAGTTATGAGAATTCTTGTGTATAGGAGAAGAAAGTTCAAAAGCTGCAGAAAAGAGAAGCTAAAACAGAGTCCAAGCTTTTTGGAACGCAAGGTTTGATATCTTATGTTGTTTACTAGTTTCTTTGCATGTAAATTGTGTGGTGTGTTGCTAGTGAGATGATATGTTGCTTGTTGTTGAGTGAGAAGATTGGATATGTTATGAAAACAGGGGATGGAATGAATTCATGAAACAGAGTTTGCTGGAAATTTTACCAGCAACTTCATCTTGATTTTGACCCCAGAAAATGATGGAATTAGGAAGTGTGATAGAAGAGTTATTTGTTCCTCTATGTGTTGTCTTTATGTGGGCTTTTGAATCATTTCATTTGGAGTTGTATATTGAGAGTTATGGCCAAAAGAACACAGACTGCACAATCTGGAAAAACGTCGCGCGCTCGCGCATGCTGGGAAGCACGTCGCGCTCGCGATTTCCCATTGCACGCTCGCGACTTGAGTCAGGTAGCTCTCTGACTCTCAATTGCACAACTCGCGCTCGCGAGGATCACATGCGCGGTCGCGACTTTGGCCAGAAGCTCTCTGACTCTCAGTATGCGCATTTCACGCTCGCGAACTCCACAAGCACGCTCGCGACTGCATCTCGCGCTCGCGTCCTGTGCTGCGCGGTCGCGACTTGAGCCAGAAAACTCTCTGACTCTCAAATGGTGCATCTCGCGCTCGCGAGGTTTGAAGACGCGCTCGCGACTTCTCTCTGGGAAGCAGCTCGCGCTCGCGACTTCTCCTTGCGCGCTCGCGACATTGTGTTTTCATGCATTTTGGATTTCTTTTTCTATACAATTACATTCCTTTGCTCAACATGCATGCATCCAATCATTGTACAACAAAAATATACTATAAGAACATGGATTAAAACAACATACAAGCATTCATATGATGTGAAATCAAATCAACATGATGAACTATGAAGTTATGCAATCATTTATGTGTTATGGTGTTATATTATTGACATGTATATAATAAGCTCCATTGAGGTTAGGTAGAAACCATGTAGATAAGGCTATGTCGCGACATAGAATAGCAGATCTGCGCCCCATACAGTTTGGAACTCCGGCTACAGGCCGTTGAGTGGATATGATTATACAGGCCATAGCAGCCAAGCATACAGTTTTCATACAGTTTCATACAGTTTATCTTATCACCTCGGTTTCGCTATAACCTTATGGAGCCATACAGATATTTTGACTTATTCATACAGTATTATAAGAAGAAAGAAAGATCATCAAAGTAAACTGAACATGATATGATTTGTGTGCTTATCTGTGCTATATGTGTTTACATGGTTCTTTGACATATGTATGTGTTTATTTGTTTATGTTATATTGAGATATCCACTGAGCTTTATGAGCTCAGCGAGTTACCTGTTTAACTCGCAGGTTTTGAGACTGGTTCATAGAGAGTCGGATCACAACTGCTAAAGTTCATCTACAGAAGACTCAATCTTCAGGGTAGCTAGTCATTTTGCTATATATCTTTTTATATTCCTTTCATGGCATGTACAGGGCACACAGTGGGCCCAAATCACTTTGTAAACAGTATCATGTATTGTAAATATTATCTACATTATTAATGTTATCAGTATCAAGTATTTTCTACACAGTATGAAGTCAGCATGATAGATCATACAGCCAGCCAGTTTGTAACATCTCGACTCGGTTCATTCGGGTTTTCGGGCGGACCGGGAAGGGGTGTTACAATTATAGGCCTTTCATTGTCCATGATAGTAAGGTTTCAAGAAGAAGAAAATGATTTTGGAGAAGATGACACATTTTTTGATCCCTCATTGTTTTTTTGAGTTTTTCAATTGGACTCAAAAACCTTTTAATTTGTTCAATTAGGTCCTGAAAATAATTTTAATTGGATATATAAAAGCCATTGTAATTCTATTAAAGTTAATCAAAATGTATAAAAAAGTCTCATCAATTCCATAAAACTTTATGTAAAATTCCAGTGAAATTTGTAGAAATCTTAGAAAATCGTTCAATTCTATTAAACTCAATAATTCTTTTAAAATCTATCAGAATCTTAATTCAATACACCCCCTAAGTTTTGGAATTTAAGAATTGCACCAAAGATTAAGAATTTTTTGAATTTTGGGTTATTAATCTTTCATGCCATGTCTTCTCTTAAAGAATTTGATATCCATAAGAATTTGTTGCTTTAGCAGGATAAATGTTGATCTGCTGCAATGGTTGTGATTTTATGCTGTGAACGGATTTAGCTCCTGTGAACCTTGATTTCTGAACTCATTATCGCAGTTAGCAGTACAAGTTTTATGCTTCTGACTAGGTATATAGTACATGTGCTCAAGGCATCCAAGTGTAGATACATTTAGCACCTAATCAAACATAAATTTCCACAAACATAAAGTTTTTTGGATAAATATATCTCACTTCCTGCATAGAACAGTAATTCCATATCCAAATATCATTAACTTAGCAGATTTTGCTCATTATGCAAAGCCTCAGAGAGTTCAGATGTACATCTATAAAATTAGAAAAATTCTATTTATTTAATATAGCTTTTGCATATTGTGCTATCTACCCTATCACTTCTTATTTTTTTTTTTTCATTTTTTTACTCTATTAGCTAGTATTTTGTTTAAGAAGAAAAAATATTTTTGGCGCGTTGCGCCTGGTAACACGCGCTTATGATTTATGAAACACTTAAACAGGCGGTAGCACTGCTCACCTCTTTTTCATAACAAAACGATGACGCTTAAGCGTATCTAATATGAGGGCCTCCCCGTCCCTTTTCTCCGTTTCATCTCTTCCAATCTCTAGCACTCTGTTTTTCTCCCCCTCTCCCTCATTCTCCCCTTATTATGGTTTCCTGGTGGTTCAGCGGGCCTTTGTTGCTGGATCGTTGGTGTGCCACTTCAGCTCGGCTCCCCGGCCATTTCAAGTAGTTTCCGGCAAGCATTCGCAGATAGGTAGGTCGAATATCGTCCCCTAACATCTCTTTATGATTTATATTGCATGGTTTGGTGAATGAATGAAGGGCTTGAACAAGTTGGGACTTGGTAATCTCTCACAGCGACCCCTTCGATTCCAGTTCGATTGAAAGGAACTCCCAGGCTGAAGTATGCTGTTTATTAAATCTGAAACAGTTATACTGATCTTAGGTCTTAATAAATGAATTTGCTGCAAGTTTTAATTAATATCCGAATGACGTTGAATTATTAATTCCCTAAAATCCAAATATAAAGGAAAATGAATAGAAAATTTGTATGCAAACCCAATTCCTATCAACATGCAATTACTGGTTCTGAGTGTATATATGTTGTATGTAATTTGTTACTTTGGTTTATGTTGTGTGTAATTTGTTACTTTGGTTGAATGAGAATAATGGGTCAATTTTAGCTGCTATTGAGCTTGTTTTAGGAATATGATTGGCTTTTTTCATATCATTGCTTTTGGATTGCATAGGTGCTTAATAGTTTTGCTTCTACATTCCATTGTTGTTTCCTGCAAATATTTTTCACGGTAAATTGTGCCCTGAACCTAATTATGCTCTTCAAGTGATTTTGAGAACTCTGAATGTGTTGATTGCCTCATTTTTATAGATGCCAGCTAAACAGACCATTTTCATGGATGTTATTTGTGGGGGCTGACATTTTTTTTTTCCTCTAGAAAAAAATCCAGGAAAGGTGTTTTTGCTTGGCTATTATCTCAATATTTGAACCGAGGACAACCAAAATTAGTCAGAGTTCCGAGGACAGACACTAGCAGTGAGAAACCAATCACAGTTGTACCATTAAAAATGGATGCAGCAAAGAAGAAAGCATTGTTTCGTGCTAAGCTCAATGCACAGAAGAAAGACAAGCGAATTGATTCTCCTCTTGTTAGGTAATCCTTACTTTTTAAAAATGGAACAATTTTTTTTTTTTTTTTGGACTCTAATTTAAAAATTCTATGCATTGAGATATTTGCTGTCAAGTGGCTTTTTTTTTTTTTTGCAGTTCTCTTTGTTATTTAGGGCGTTGGAGACTAACACAGTGCTATATCATGTGTGTTGCATATGAAGCTGTTTCAGAATACAAGGAAGGATGCTGTTATTATTATTGTCAATTTTTAGGATTTATCTAGTATCATTTTGCTTTGAGACAGAGAAAAACTCGTATGCATACCACAAACCAATCTCTAACTTAAGTAGTGGAACAAAATGGTAGAAGATAAGGCCGAGTTTCACCCTTAGTTACTCAACTTATCGCTGATTTTTATATGGCCACTCAACTTCAATTGTTGTCTAATAAAGGTCCTTTTGCTAAAGTTTTTTAGCTTCAATGTTGACATGATAAGTAGGTAATATGTTTGTAATATAGTTGTATAATTAAAAATGGATTCCAGAACTTTCCTACCTTGTCAACTGATTAATTTGTTTTTTTAAATGTCAATTTGGCAAAAATGACCAAATTGATATGAAACGACAATTGCATATTGTTGGTACTGAATTGATGTTTAGTTAACATTCTGAATTTTTTTGATAAACTCAGTAACCGTTGGTTGAATTAATTCCAAATTGGACGGGCTCATCTTACAATCAGTCTTGTTGGATTTTCTGTTCATAAAGAGGTCATTATTTGTGTATGTAATCTTGGCAAATGGCCTTTGCCCTTCATTATGATCCATTTCTTATCTTTTTGAAGACTTTCAAATCTGTCCTTTTGCTTTTTATCACTATCTTTTACACAGATGTTGACATAACAAATATGTAGATTTTTTAAAGGTAAATTATTATTTAGTCTCTTAGATTTCACCTAATTAACAAGTTTGTCCTTGTATTTTGAAAATCAAATTAAATAGTCTCTGAGGATTATTTTTATGAACAAAATGATCCTTCAGTTAAAAAAGAAAAATGGAAGTCATTTTTAAGTGGACAAGAAAAGACTAAATGATGACCTTTGCTAGCCATTGAAACCCTAATTTCATTATCCTTCCTTCCTCTCTCCCTCTCATAAGAGCCAAATTCTTATTTCCACCGATGATGACAACAGCCAAAGTTCCAGTCATTCAATATACCACATATGTGCATGTTGCCATGGGGGTCTTCAGCCTTGCCTACATTCACGGCATGGGAAATCCTTTCCAGCCTCACTTCAATCTCCTACCATCATCAAGCATGAGCTTCCATCTGCCATAATGATCATTGCAAACTCACCAATTTTGTTTAGTTTATTTTTATGACAAAGGGGAAAGCTTGATAAATCTAATCCCTCTGAAGTATAATTTGAATGAAAGCTGGATGTTTCACCTCCATCTCCTACCATCATTGAGCATGAGCTTCCTTTTTCCCAAACATTAGTTCTTTTCTATCTCTTTTCTTGTGGTCAATTTTTTATCCATTGCTCTTCAGGTGCTAAAACCCTATTTCCGTTTTGTTTGTTTATCCTATTACTAGTGAGTCGTTTGCTTCCTTTCTATTCTGCTGCAATTGTTGTTTGAGTCGTTCGCCTTTTTTTTTTTTTTTTGTTTATTTTTAGTTGCTGTTGTTTTTCACTTATTCTTTTCGTTAATTTTATTTTTGGCTGCTGATGTCATTTGCTTTATTTTTTCTTTTCTTTTTGTTTTGTTTATTTATTTATTTGCTGTTTCTTTTTTTTTTTTTTAAAAAAATTGTCATTTTATTCTGTTTCTTTCATTTTCTAGTGTCATTTAAGTTGATTACATATGTTATAAATGGTCAAGGGTATTCGTAGGGTATTTATTAGTTTTAAGTTCCAATATATCCTTTGACTGTCAAATCAACTTTGGCTACGGTAATTTGCAACAAATCCTAAAAGGTCTATTTTGCTTATGAAATCAAACATTAAAGACAGTTTAAATCGTTTTTCAAAATGTAGGAACAAACTTGTTAATTAGGTCAAAACTTAGGGATTAAATGGTATTTTACACTTCTTTTAATCGTCTTCCACTTCTTCTTTTTAATGACTAAAGTTTTAATCTTTTCCCCCTCTTGCACATGACATTCAGGTACAATGAATTTGATCAACCTGTTTGTAGGGTTTGTGATGTAGTTTTGAAATCTGAATCCCTGTGGGATGCGCACCAAGCTTCTAGGAAACATCATCAGGTAATGTCTTAATGATAATGATTAGTTATTCATACAACATGCAGTTACTTGGTCTGATATTCAGACAACATGATTGGGAAAGTAACACTATTTTGCTTAATTGTGCAATCAAATTGCTCTTTTTTTTTTTCCCAGTTCAAGTGCAGGACACATGATGATAAATAGCATTCATCAATGTGCTGTGGTGTTGATTTATGTGATTTCAGTGCTTTCCAGTAGAATGTCGAAAAAGAGTTTTCTAACCTTACTATAATCGAAAATGTTGAAAAAAAATAATTTTTTTGCATGGATACGGATTCCCAAAGATATCAAGTTATTAGTTTTAAGTTTGCTTGCCGGAGAAGGCATTTATATTTTAAAAGCCTTTTGATTTGATGATGATTAATCCATGTTGTCTTGCTTGTGGACGCTACTGTATCATGAAAATGCAGTTCTTTGTAAGTATAGATATAGAGGTATAAACCCCAAGATGTGTGTACTTAATATGCATACGTATATACTTGTACAAGTCATAAACTATATTTCATATTCATTAACATTTTTCACAATTATATGCAGAGCTGTTTCTTATTTTTGTTTCCATAGGTTTACATTTCATTTTCTTTGTTTCTGAGAATCTACTAACATGAGTGTTATTATGATGCAGGCAGTAAATAATATTAAAGCCAATGCAGTTGGACGTGTGCACACAAAACCTGAATCCCATGCAGAGTCTACTAGACCTAAACAGGCACCTAATGCAGACTTGCATGAAACCAAGTTTGAACCCTCAGCAAAATTGCCCAAGCCTCAGTCATCATCAGTACTTCCTGCAGATTGTTTTGACAATCACGAGACACAGTCAACTACACCTAAACGTGCACCCAAAGCAGAGTTGCCTCATAAAAAGTTTGAGCCCTTGAAACCGTCCGAGCTTCAATCATCATCTGCACTTCCTCCTGATTTTTTCGATAATCGTGTGACAAAGAGACAAAAAAGTGGTATGTAGCTTTCTCTTTGTTCATATGAATTTGCTAAAATAATATAAGTGAAAGGAGATGTTTGGATTGACTCTTCTCAAAAAGACCGATAAATACCTATAGCTAAATAATTCAAACGTAAAAGAAAATTACTCTGATCAATTTGACTTAAATGCTCTGATGCAACTTGTTATTGGATATCAGCACTCATTTTGACACATTTTTTTCTATTACTTGATATAACAATGAGGTTGTAGCACTGTGACTTGGAGGTTACATGTTTCAACCATAGAAACAGCTTCCCTCCAATGTTTAGAGAAAGTTTGTGTGCATGTAGCTGCATAAGCAATGCGGGAGGCCTCATGCACTCTAGCCCAAAAAAAAATTTAAGCGCTGGTTCATTACATTCTCAATAAGGTCAAAAATTGAAAAGGCTTTGACCTATTACTGCTCTACCAAAGCACTGTCCTAGGAATGAATATAAAATCAAACAACAAAAATATCAAGAAAAGAAAAGCAATTGGTCAACAAAAATATCAAGAGAAGAAAAGCAATTGGTCTTCATAAGACTTCTAGTCTATGAGCTCACAATCAGAATTTGTTCAATGAGGAATTCTATGAATTCGATTTTGGAAAATGACTTTATTATTCAGAATGTTGGGATACTATGTTATTTTAACTTATCATTTCAAATGCTAATTTTGGTGAGGCAGCACATTGGGCCTTCAACTGTTCCTTGCATGAAAAATATTTTTTAGTAAGCACCTGGTCTAAAAATTATAATAATATAATCATCATTTCTATGCCTGATTATTATGGCCAGCAATTCTGATGCGTCTTACGTCTTGTTGCTTCTTTTTATTGGCATTTGACTCATGGAAGCATATAGGACTGCAATTCCTTCTGATGCCTGCAAACTGTTGTGAATGTTTTCCTTGAATGTATTTTGTTTGTCTGTATATGTTCTTTTGTTCCCGTTTTTGACATTCAATTACCCCTCTTGGGAACAGATGCTGTGAAATCATTGGATCCGGATTCATGTAAAACTTCAGGCAGTTCTTTCCAAAATAAGGTGGAATTATCTGTAGAAACTGATATGAATGGATTAATTAGTGGTAACGATGTGCAATCAAAAATCTCTAGGCATGCCAGGGAATTCAAGCATACTACAACAGAAAATTCCGTTTCAGAAACCAAGCAAGTAAAGGGAGCTCTTCCTGAAGGCTTCTTTGATGACAAAGAAGCTGATTTGCTTGCTCGTGGCATTAAGGTTATTAAGCCAGATGTCAAGTAAGTTTTGACTTGTATATCTTATGCATGTATCTTAATTAATGCATCTCTTTTGAATTGGTGCAAATATGAGTTCCTGTTTCATAGACTGTAGTTTGTCTTACTAATTGGATTTTAAACATGCTATTGCTTGATTCTGTCAAATGACAAGGGGAAGAAGAAAATATCAATATGATAATGAAAAATAATTTTGGTGGAGGTTAGATCTATATATGAAGCCTCGCTGGTGTAATACCTTTATGATATGCCTATTTCCAGTGTGTTATGATCTTTTTGTTCCAATGTGCGTGTTATGTTTTTTATGCTTCAAGCTCTCATTTCAAAAATCATAAGCTGGACCATTTTAAATCATGGTTAGAGATGAATACAAGGAGTTTGAAAAGTTGATCCAGGAGGACTTGCAGGAGGTGGATGACCGTTTGGAAGAAGAGGAGGTCAGTGCTACTCATTTATTCAGTATTCAATTTGCCTTTGAAATCTGTTTCCTACATTACAACCTTATCGATATGTTGTACTTAACTGCAGATTGATGCAGCTGAAATGATAGAGGAGGCTGAATCTGTGGAGCAGAAGTAAGTCCAATTTGGCCGACTGTCCTTGCATATTCTCGTCAATAGTTTCTTTTGCTAATAAGTTTTCCCCCTTCCATTTTGTTTCTCTATTTTACAGGGCCTACAGGGGAAAAGTGGAATTATTGAGAATGAAGAAAATGGAGTTGATGACTGCTAGGTCTGCCAAACAAAGAAGAGATTCTGCTGTTGCTGGCAAAGAGTCTAGTCATGAAGAATCATCTAGCGATGATGATGATAACGATGAGAATTTCGCAGTTGATTGGAGAGCTCAACACTTGTGAACTAGCGAAACCAAACTAGTCAGTATTTATATTCTTTTATATGTTGTGAATGTCAGCACCTTTTTGGAAACTAGTACCATAGGAAAACCAGACATACAAGCTCAATGAACAACACTAACAACATTTGCGGAATTTCCTGTATCGTTGATATGTTTTCCAGAATTCTATCAACTAGTAGTGAAGGAAAAACTATATCCAAATTATCCCAATTCAAGACATTATATTTGACATGCTGATTTGAAATTTGCCAAATCAATATACATATACAAACACACACACACACACACACACACACACACACACACACACACACACACACACACACAAACACACATATATATACAAAGCAAGCATTTTTTCCCTAGAAAGTTGACACGTGGCATATCCGCTTGGCATTTTAATTTGACATGTGGCGTATTCCTCCAATTAGACTTCCACTTGGCACGGTTTGATTTGAATTTATTTACAATTAGTGTTTCTGATTTGATTTGGTATGATTATTCAATGTATTGTTTTGGTTTGAATTTATTTTGAATTAGTTTTTCTGGTTTGGTTTGATTTGGTTATTTAATATATTAATGGCTTTACGTAATTATTATTAATTATTAGTTTTTAAAAAATGATAAAGTTTAATAACAAACATTTCCGTGTATTAATGGCTTCAAATTTGTGAAGTTACAAAAACATTTCAATGCTTTATTAGTGCATTACTGTTTTTATCGTTTGATTTGGTTATTTGTGTAGTTTTATTAGTGTTTCCGTTTATTTTTTTTCAAATGGTGTGGTAATGCACTTTTTTTAAATTTTAAATTGTTCACTCTCAAGGAACACTTTAACTTTCTTAAAATACTATATATATATATAAATTGTATCACTATATTCTTATGTATTTTTTCAAAAGTGTATTGGTCCCTCTTTTTAAATATATTATTCGTTTTTTCTTAAAAGTTCATAATTTTTTGCATTTCAACAGGGTAAGCATTCCTTACTCAAACTGTCTTACTGTCAACTTTTTTCAAGATTATTTAATATGTTATTGTAGTAGTAAATTATCAAATAGAAGTGAAAAGTACGATATAATTGAAAATTTGAATGCAAATAGAGATGATTGGACAATAAAAGTGAGGGTATCACGATCGTGGGATTTGTCTTTTGACAATAGTGGAGATTTTACGGTTACAGAGATGGTATTGCTGGATGAAAATGTTAAATATAATATTTTATATTTTTATTATTTTGCATAACCAATTAAAAATAAAACTATCACTTTACATATTTATATGTAATCGTTTTTTTTTTTTTTTTTTTTTTACATTTGTTATTGTAGAAAAATTATATGCTACCACTTTAGGATTTAGTTCTTTTTGTCTAATGATGTAAAAACCCTTTACATAAACTGTTTTAATTTAGCTGCAAATTAATCTACTTTTCAAATATTTGTACTAATATTTCAGTTTTTTTTTTTTTTTTAATTTTTAAAGCCCGGAACTAAAGTTTATACAACTGAAAAAATAAATATTGTAACTTTAAACTTCTTAGATGAACAATTTAGGATAAACGGACGGTTAGTTTTGCAAGAACTTTATATTTGTTACTTTTTAACATTTAAATATTTTTAAATTTTAAATCCACGTATTGAGGGGGATAAATATAAGAATTAATCTTATATTTAATATTAAAAGCTTTCATTATACAAATTAATTAAAAAAAAACTAATTGGAATTTAAATTAAATTTGACAAAATTTATAAAAAAATCCATAGTTTTAAAAACCCAGTGCTTGCTAGTCTTTAACTAAAATGTATATAGGAGTATTACAGGGTATGTGTTTATCCCATGCTTTTCAAGTTCTTGTTTTTTTTTCTTTTTATTTTTTATATGTAATTTTGATTTGCTAAAAATATCTCTAGCAAATGCCATATTTCTTTCTACTTGTGTTTATGTACATTAACATTCACAAATAAATATTTAATTCTCAGAAATGCAATATTTCTTTCTTTTTGTGATTCATACAGAATTGTCCTTAACAACCTTTTAAAATACTTGGATGGCTCTAACAGTAATAATCAATTCCTTGTAGAGTTTTTTTTTTTTTTTCTTTTTTCTTTATTGTTCCCATTCTATAAATCCTTCAACCCTAATTGGGATTAAAAGTTAAGTACTGTTTTATAAATATATTCTAAAATATAGATACTCAGGGTTGGATCGAGCTAAAAGATTTCGGGGATAAAAAAAATAAAAATTTGCAGATTTTAATATTGTGATTTATTAATTGAATTTATTAATTATTGTGATTTTTTTATTAATTTTCAGATTTTAATATTACTATGCCATGATTGATTTGATTTAGGATAAATATTCAATTTAATTCTTAAATTTTTCAGTTCAATATTAATTTTTTTATCAATTTAGAATCGATTTGGTAAACTTCTTTCTGTAATGAAACCAACACAAATGAAGGCCGCGTTTTAGGCGAATTACTTTGTCCGTTTGTAATTTATAACTAGTCGAAGCGCCGACTATTTATAGGTTTTATGAATTCATGTAAATTTTTTTCTAAAAAAAAATTTTATAGATTAATTTGATTGATGGTATTTTACATTTAGATGCTTATGCCCTTAGCTATTCATACTCCATGGTAAAATTAAATAATTATAAATTTCATATGATTACGAACGACATTATTTAGGTTCTTTAATGAAATAACACTAACTTCTAATAATTCATATGATTCTTTGCATTTTAGCATTTTTTTTTTAAAGGACTTTGCATTTTAGCATCAAATATTAATAAAGTCACCGATCTTTACAATTTTCAAAAAATAAATATTTACTCTAATTATATATATAATATTTATGAATAAAAAAACTTAATCACATGGGCTCCATTTTTGATTAAATGGACAGGACTTCAACTTGGGAAGGAAATCACTCTAGTGCTAGCCTTTATAGGAATATTGGTAATGCAATTCAACTAACATATTAACTTTCATCTCTCAGCCATGTTAGTTAAAATCTATGATGCAAGGAAATTCTCAGCAATGGGCGTTTCACATGTCCATTTCCCCATAATCCGTATAAAATTATATTTAAAACTTTGCCTGAAACATTTCTGCGTTTAACATTGGTTAAAATATTATTTTATTAGTATGGAAATTGTGATTCTGTGATTAGGTGTACGCAATGTCTATTCAATAAGTTTGGGAGAAATCTCTAGATTATAATGGCAGAGGTACAATGACAATAACTTTGCTTAACAAAGTGTATATATACACACACACACATCTAAGTGCCTAACATAGGCAGCTTAAATGAAATGAAGTTTTTGTACATTAGGTATTTCCTGTAAATGTAAAATGTTCAGCTGGAAGTTTTGTGACTTTGATTAACTGGTCCGGAAGTTGGATTGTTGCATACACCTTCAATTATCTTTTTGATTGGAGCTCAGTTAGTAACTTCCTTCCTTGTATGCTTCCATTTTAAGGATGTTTCTTACTTTCTTTTATGTTATTTCAAGTGTATTTTTTGTATATTCAATCATTTCCGGCTTGGGTATTATGTTCGTGGTAAAGATGGTACCGGAGACCAAATGACGAATTCTTGAAGAGATCTAAGCATCGTTGATGACACATCAATGGCCAGAATTCTGAATGACGAATTCCGGCAACTAATCTAGCTCTTGAAATATATGACATTCTTGATCCTTCCTTTTACTAGTATAGTCTTCTCGGCTGGAATCATAAATGGGTTGTCTGTGATGTTCTTTGAAACAAATCAAGCATTGGAATTTTGTTCATTCAAATGATATGTTATCTTTTTATTTTCATGAGAGAAAATAATTATGTTTAAGGGTTGCACTATTTCACTCCATTAGTTACGTTCTATTTCTTGACAAGTTAATTTCATTTCCATTGATCAAATTAAGCTTGTTTAAAATGGAATAAATAAATGTTTTAGTAGAGATACATGCTAAATTGTCTCTTTAAAAAATGTTTTAAATTTAATATTGGATAAATTTTTGGAATATATTAATCAATAAGATGCAAATGCAATTTAGGATTAAAATGGTTTATTTTAATATTTATTATAATAATAAATATACTAATACAATTTATTTAAATTCAAACACAATTAAGGAAGGTGAAGAATTTCAAATGCATTTAAGAAAATTCTTAACGTTCTTGATAGTAAATGCAAATTTCCTAGTTTTGAGAAACCCAACATCTGCGACTGACAATTTTATCAGTTTTATGCAATTTTGAGCACACATCAGCAAGAACAACGTGAACTTTACAGATTGCTTCCAAACTTTCATTTATTATGTTTTGCAAAACAATTTTTAATATTATGTACATTGATTACAAAAGTAATAGATGTTTTGATATGATAAAATCAAAATTCTAAAATATTTTATTCCTACAAACCAAAGAAATAATAAATTGAATTCTATAAAGTTGTCATCAAATATGTTAGAATCACTGTTAGTACCGTTGATCAAAATAACTAAACTATTAATTAAAGGTAGGCAAAAATAAAACTCAATAAACATTAAACCTAATGCGAGAGAGAGAAAATCAAATATGCAAAACTGATATGCAATTTGTTATTGTTCTAAAAAAATGGGCAATTTGTTAAATCCTATTCAAATATTTAAAACTAATCAGATCTAACTCATACACAAACTGTAAGAATGTGGTTAAAACTTACATTATTGTTCGAGTCACCAAAAATCAAGGTTGCACTTCGACTTGTCTCTCTTTCTCAACTATTAGTTTAGTGCTGCAAGATAGTTAGAAATTGAGACTAGATGGGTGAATGTTGAATCTTGATTGTTGGTTGCTCGGCACGGCGATGCAGCGCAAGAAGGGGAGGGGATGTGCACTCTCATCCTTACACAAACTACATATGAACCTTGTGGTTCATAGGTAGTCTATGCAAGAGATGCTACATCTGATGCTAAAAGTATTAAGTCTAATTCCAATAATTAAAATCTTTATTCATGATGTTACTATCATAATCCTGCACAACTTTGAACCTAAATTCTACAGAAAAAACTGTAAGAGTTTCTCCTAAAATATTAACATTTCAAATTTTGAAACATGCTAATAACACTTATATAAAATTTCAACCTTGAGTCCCAGAAACTATTTCAAATCAATCAACTTATACTTCTCATTTCAAGCCACAAACTTTTATCATTAATCCATTCATCACATAATAATTACTATTCAAGTACTAACCTATTAAAAGCCTCCATAAATATAAAGTTTATATAGACAGTGATAAATCTCCTTTACAAATCTATAGTTACCTTACATGATCCATAAATATTAATACATGCCATAGATAAATCTGTGCTATATAAAAATAAGGAAATATTATATGTTATCAAAAATAGATGAGTAACTCTGAATTTGACGCAGATCACAGTTCTCCTCTAAACACATCTATTCATTAGTTCTTGCGCATGAGAAAAACTCAACGCGCTAAGCTATAGACTTACTAGATATACAAATACCAAGTAAAATATATGGACAACCAAATAATATTTACACAATTCTCATCAAAGTGCATCAAGCAATATTCATATAATTACTAAATGAAACATTAAAAGTATTAGGTTTGAATTTTCATATTTATCTACCAAGTCCATACACACATAGTATCAATCATATTTAGGGTCAAATAACCAAAATTATACTAAATTATCAATTATATATATTTCAAACATTTACATTCAAGAAATTTTCTTCATAATCACTTCGTGAACAACAGAATTCTTAAGAGGTTTTATATATAGACATACGCATCAATGTAGAATATAATTTTTTTTATTCAAGTATGTTAAAATCTCATAATAATATTAATTATCATCATTACATGTTTAATGCACATAATCTTTATTAGGATTGAAAGCTGTATATGGGAACTGTATTGAATGAGGCAGCAAGTATTGGAAACTGGGCTCGAAAGCCATATTAAGCTTGAAAGATATATTAATAGTGCGTCAAACGCTAGGATATCTCAATGTATCGCAAAAACCTATATGATCGCAATATTGCTAGATAGTACACTAGACATGTTACTCTTATTCTATCCGACTCCCACTAAGCTTAGAAGGGCAATATTACACTTTTAATACTTCATATCACTTTTTCCATATAGCAAAAGCATTTAACCTCAAGAAAATGCAATTCATTTAC
Source organism: Jatropha curcas (assembly GCF_041381405.1). Taxonomy (NCBI): domain Eukaryota; kingdom Viridiplantae; phylum Streptophyta; class Magnoliopsida; order Malpighiales; family Euphorbiaceae; genus Jatropha; species Jatropha curcas. The sequence continues at coordinate 26,126,295 of NC_143158.1, forward strand.
TTATGCATAATCATCAATTTGAATTCCATAACCATTTTAATATAAGCATCATGTAGCATAATTAGCTTGATTCCATTTGAGAAATCATTCACATTTCCATAATCATAATAATTCATACTTTAACCTTAATCCATGCATTTACTATTGAAATCATAAATTGAGCAATTACGCACCATAAATTTCCACATTTCACCTTCTTACACACACATATACAAAGCAAGCATTTTTTCCCTAGAAAGTTGACACGTGGCATATTCACTTGGCATTTTAATTTGACATGTGGGGTATTCCTCCAATTAGGCTTTCACTTGGCATAATTTGATTTGAATTTATTTACAATCAGTGTTTCTAATTTGATTTGGTTTGATTATTCAATGTATTATTTTGGTTTGAATTTATTTTGAATTAGTGTTTTTGATTTGGTTATTTAATGTATTAATGGCTTTAAGTAATTATTATTAATTATTAGTTTTTTAAAAATGATAAAGTCTAAAAAAAATGTTTCTGTGTATTAATGGCTTCAAATTTATGAAGTTACAAAAACATTTCAACGCCTTATTAGTGTATTAATATTTTTAACATTTGAATTGGTTATTTGTGTAGTTTTATTAGTGTTTCCGTTTATTTTTTTTAATGGTGTAGTAATGCACTTTTTTAAATTTTAAATTGTTCAATCTCAAGAAACACTTCAACATTCTTAAAAATACTATATATATATAAATTGTATAATCATATTCTTATGTATTTTTGACAAAAGTGTATTGGTCCCTCCTTTTAAATATATTATTCGTTTTTTCTTAAAAGTTCATATTTTTTTTGCATTTCAACTGTCCACTAACAGGGTAAGTAATTCTTACTCAAAAAAATTTTTTTTGTCTCAGTTTTTAAAGATTATTTAACATCTTTTTACAGCCGTCAATTATCAAATACAAGTGAAAAGTACGATATAATTAAAAATTTGAATACTAATAGAGATGATTGAAAAATAAAAGTGAGGGTATCAAGATTGTGGGATGTGTCTTTCAACAAAAGTGAAGATTTTACGAGTACAGAGATGGTATTGCAACATAAAAATGTTAAATATAATATTTTACATTTTTATTATTTCGTATAACCAATTAAAAATAAAACTATCACTTTAAATATTTATATATGATCGTTTTTTACATTTGTTATTATGGGAAAATTATATGCTATCACTTTAGAACTTAGTTCTTTTTATCTAATGATGTAAAAACCATTTACATAAACTGTGGGTTTTAATTCAACTACAAATTAATGTCCTTTTCGAAAATTTGTACTAACAGTTCAGTGTTTTTATTTTTTTTTAAAAAAAGCCTAGAACTAAAGTTTATACAACAGAAAAAATAAATATTATAACTTTAAACTTTCTAGATGAAAAATTAGGGATAAACAAACGGTTAGATTTGCAAGAACTTCATATTTGTTACTTTTTAACGTTTAAATATTTTTAAATTTTAAAGTCACGTATTGAGGGGGATAAATATAAGAATTAATCTTGAATTTAATATTAAAAACTTTCATTATACATTCCTATGCTTATGCTTAGTACTGTAGCTATTCATACTCCATTTTTAAAATTAAATAATTATAAATTTCATATGATTACGAACGTCATTCACTACAAAAAAAATGGCATTTTGCGACCGACCAATCGGTCGCAAATTGAAAATAGCGACCGATATGCGACCGAAACTATCGGTCGCCAAAATGCTCATCACAAAATCTTTTGCGACCGACGTCGCAAATTAGCGACCAATAAAATCGGTCGCAAAATTGAAAAATCGGTTGCAAATTTTGGTCGTGTTTTCATTTGGAAACGCTGTCACAAATTGGTCGCAAAAAAAGTCTGTCGCAATTATGCAATTCGGTCGCAAATTGTAAATTTAAAATTTTAATTTTTGGTAGCAAATCGGTCTCAAAATTGAAAAAATAATAAAAAAAAATATTATTATGAAACTATAATTTTTTCGCACCTGTGAAAATTGACATATATATATATATATATATATCACAAACGCAATTCAAGAACAATGTAAAAATGTAATTGTTATTGTTCTGAACAAAATGTCAAAAAACAAATGAAAAACTAAAAAGGTCCAAAATCAAATCTACGCGGCTGCTCATCTGCACGATCCGATGTCGAATCGCTGGGAGGAGTACCTACTGGATGTACTGTAGTGCCAGGAGGGGTGACTAAGGTATTGTCTGCAGCATCGGGATCAGGAGACGGTAGTGGCTGCTGCTGAGACGTCGAAACATTTCGATCTGTAGCAGGCACAGGATCAGAGGAAGAAGTACCAGCACCGGGCTCACCGGACAGCCGCATCACATGCGCTTTAAGTTTTGCAATCTGTCTCTGCTGATCATCAGCACGAGCCCGTAATTCAGTAAACTCCTCGGCAGTGTGCTCGGGCTGTGGTCCTGCGCTGGCTGTAGAAGCGTGAGCTGCTGAGCCGCAGTAAAACTGTGATGCCTGAGACCTGATGCCGTATACCTTCCTCTTCTTCTCGTCCCCTACAGCCTCGAGATAAAGTGCTACCTTGTCAATTCTTGACTCAGCTTCAGATTCATCAGTCTGAGAAGAAACAAGATGCTCCCGAGCTGTAGTATAGTTCTCCTGAAAACAAAAAATTAATTAATCAATGCAATTGCAAGCTTTATTATATTGAACTTTGTACATCTTCGCAACGAGTAGAGGGTAAAAGTAAATATTATTCATTGTTACTTACATTGACGCTCACTGCACGTCTGTCGACAAACGTATTAAGGTCGTGGTCCTTCGTGTGAGTGTATGTAAACACCTCAATCGGGTTTGGCTCACGACCTAATTCTTTAGCCTGTAATGAATTTTTATGCATGATATATTAATATATATAGTGTCCTTTCATTAAACATCAATTTCATATACTGTGACTAGTTCACTTACTAATAATCGAGCTGTCTCTATAGCAGATATTGATCCGCCTGTGTGTCGAGAAGGTCTTGCTCAATCGGGTTTGGCTCACGACCTAATTCTTTAGCCTGTAATGAATTTTTATGCATGATATATTAATATATATAGTGTCCTTTCATTAAACATCAATTTCATATACTGTGACTAGTTCACTTACTAATAATCGAGCTGTCTCTATAGCAGATATTGATCCGCCTGTGTGTCGAGAAGGTCTTGCTCCATCACCGCCAGTCTCACTGTGTGACATCCCGACCCGGCAAATCGATCCGAGGATGGCAGGCTAGCTAGGGTAGTGGAATGCGAGACACAGGAATGAATCGAATCATATATCGAAAAGGGGGAAATTAATCATTAAAGCCCCTTTTGGTGGAATGGCTGGAGAGTTGGAAGAACTCCAGGGTTAAGCGTGCTCGCTTAACAGAAATCCTAGGATGGGTGACCTCCTGGGAAGTTTCCCATTTCACCTGCGAAACAAAACCGTGAGGGTGGGTGTTTGTGTTGGCCGGATTAGGCCGAGGCACAACCTCGTGGCCAAAGCGGACAATTCCTCTGGTGATTAGAGTCGGGGCGTGACACACTGCGCCTATTTTGTGCAAATATCTCCCGCTTTCTCTTGAATGCAGGATCCTCCTAAGCCTTTTGCTAGCTCTCCTATATCTCCTGAGACACGCACAGCTGCTTCTTACCGATTCTTCTCATCCTATAGGTGAAGTCAGCTTATCAATCAGCGCATAACTTCTCCCAGGCCACTTTCAGCATAGCCGTAATGGCCTCGTCCCGTATGAAATGTTTCTGCAAAAAATGAAATATAGCGTTTCAATACTAAGGAGGTATCTTGATGAATTGTAAACATTGAATGATGATATAACTTAAACCAAAGCGCACCTGAAACTCTTCCCAATAAAAGTCTCTCGCCTCTTGTGGTACGGCATCCCATGTGTATCCTTCTTTATGCAGCTGTAGCTTGATTATCCTCATAATTTGCCTTGCTGCTCGAGAAGATGGATATATGCTGAGAAAAAAAACAGAAGTGAAATACAATTAGACGAAAGCATCACAATCTGAACAAAATATGTCTTTGGAAAAAGTGAATAAGTACTTACTGTCCCGCTACCAAACTGAGGCTGATACGTGGATCTGATGAAGCTGCAAAAGAAGTGACAAATGCTATAAATGCAGATAATTAATATATAATTGAAATGACAGTAATTTAGGTTCTTTAATGAAATAACACTAACTTCTAATAATTCACTTGATTCATTGCATTTTAGCATTTCTTTTTAAAGGACTTTGCATTTTAGCATTAAATATTGATAAATTCACCGATCTTTATAATTTTTAAAAAATAAATATTTAGTCGAATTATATATATAATATTCATGAATAAAAAAACTTAATCACATGGGTTCCATTTTTGTAGAGATGGCAGATTAAACCGTTAATACAAAATTTTCTAAATTAGCTAATCAAGAGTTTTAAATAATTTTAAGTTTATCCAAACCTAAATTGAAGAATATCATTCAAAAAATTTAAATTGGAAATGTGGCTTAAATATGCCATTTTATCAACTTTTGACGTTAAAAATAAGAAAAACAATTCTTAAAAGCCTATATATATATATATATATATATATATATATATATATATATATATATATATATTATGATTTAGTGATGAAATCGAAAATGGCTCAAATGTGTCTCCTAAGTAATGAAAGCATATATGTCCTCTAATTCTATATTCAGTTTGGGATTCCGAGAAATTTTCTTTAACCAAAGAGCAATTTCTTTAAAATTCATAAAAATTTCTTTCATATTTTCATATTTCATTTGAAAATTTACACCATAGAATTAGTTATATTCAGCACAATTCTATTAAAATTGTTAAGATTTATAAGGAGATCCAAATATGAAATTTTATTTTCGAAGAATTTTCTTTCAATAAAATTCATTGCAAATGAAATAAATACCAATTGAAACTGTGTAAAAAATTCATAAAACGCCTTTAATGCGAGCACAAGCAAGCATGATAATAGAATATAAAAATAAGATATAAAAAATTTTCAGAAGTCTCATTATCATATATATTTATTAAAAATAAATTTAAAAAAAATTTAAAAATTTGAAATGTTTAATTATATATATGTATTTATATTCGTATATAAATCCATATAGACAGGTATAATAAGTACATATATACACATATAATAATGGATAGATATTCTAAAATTAGTTTGTTATAATAGATAATAATAGGTAGTTATGGATATAGATTGCCGCCAGAAATGAGAAATCTTAAACGGGAACTGAGGGTTTATTGTTTAAAAGTTGCGCGCAACCCAATCTTCTTCTGATCGCAATCTTAAAGCTATTCGTTGCAGGCGGTTTGTTTTCAGTCAATATCATCAAATCGATCCTTCTTGCCTCCTCTGGTTCCTGATTGTTTTCTGAGAAATTTGATTGTATTTGGATCCCCCACTCTGTTTTCGCTGAACCTCATCAATTTGATTCTGCTTTTTGACATCTCCGCCATTGGCTTCTTCTGATTCTGAGATCTGTGCGATTTTCCTCTGGTTCTTGATTGAGTTTTCTAAGAAATCTGATAATGTTTGAAACCGGAACCCTATTTTCGCTCAATCTCATCTATTCTTCTTCTTGGCATCTTCTCCATGGGCTTCCTCTGATTGTAAGTTTCCTGAGAGATCGATTTGTGCCTCCTCTGGTTCTTGATTGAATTTCCGGATTCCGATCATGTTTGAATCAAGAACTGGGCGAAGTATCAAGGATATGGCCAAGGATTCCGCTTTTTGACATCTCTGCCATTGGCTTCTTCTGATTCTGAGATCTGTGCGATTTTCCTCTGGTTCTTCATTGAATTTTCTGAGAAATCTGATCATGTTTGAATGCGGAACCCTATTTCGCTCAGTCTCATCAAACCGATCCTTCTTCTCGGCACTTTCCCCATAGGCTTCCTCTGATTCTGAGATTTCTGAGAGATCGATTTGTGCCTCCTCTTGGTCGTGCCTCTTCTGGTTCTTGATTGAATTTCTTAATTCCGATCATGTTTGAATCAAGAACTGGGCAAAGTATCATGGATATGACCAAGGTGGCAGCCGAGAAGGCCAGAGACATGGCAGATGAGTTCTTCAAGCTTCAAAACATAGACATGGCTATAAAGCACCTAATGGCAGCCAAGTATTTCAACCCAGAACTCCCTCACATCGATGATTACTTCACAGCATACAGAGTACACCAGTTAGCGGCAAACAAGAAAAACTGTTGGTATGAAATACTTGCCATCAAAGATTTCAATGTAGACGCTGACACAATAAAGAATCATTACAGAAGAATGGCATTAATGGTTCATCCTGACAAGAACCCCTCTGTTGCTGCTGAGGGCGCGTTCAAGTTAATTAAGTCCGCTTTGGACGTGTTGGGCAACCCGGTGAGAAGAAAGGCATATGATGCTACAATAAGTTCTGAATCAAGGTCTAACCCTTCAAAAACAACATTTGCTACTCCGAATACTGGTTCTCCTTCTACTTCTGGCGCTTCATCATCATCAAGAAAACGTGCATCATCTTCTTGGGGTCATATTCACATTGATCCGGTAAGCCCTAGCCCTTCAAAATCTAATCCGTCGAAGGTTACTGTGGTTCGTTGTAAAAACGGTAAAATGCAAATACGCCGCTTTTATCTGAATGCGGGGGAGGAAGTCCGCATTCACTGAGCCTTATCCTCACAGGTACAAAAATCTTTCTTGTGAATAGAAACGTAGATATATATATATTTTTTCTTATGAAATGGATTATTAGCCAGAATTGGGAATTTTTAAGCCGGGGATACTAGGTATTTCAGGATCTTAATATTTTGCTCTCTAATAGAGATTTTAGAGTTAATATCAATCACATCACTGCTGTTTTTGGGTTTCCAGTAATGATAGGGTTAAATCAATTCCTAAAAAGACAAGAATGAACAATATGTTGAGCCGGTAATCTTCTAAATTGAATAATTCAAGCGCTTCCGTATCTACTTGTTACTTTACTGCATAATCAATTTTTCCATGGGGCATAGTCAATCATGTTTGTTGTTTTCGCCCTTTTTTCTTTTTTTTTTTTGGACTGTTTTCTTTTGCAGGATACTTCTATTGGCACCCTTTTGCTGTAAAATTTTGAACTGCACTAATTAAACTTTTTTGCAGGTCGGCTTCTGAATACTTTTGGGGTTGCTAGCTTTTCTGTTTAGCTTATCTGCTCCAAGCTCCAATGTTCTTTCAATAGCGGCCTAGAAAAATATAAATCGAGGACCTCCCAAGCAGTGCCGTCCTTCCTCAACTCGACAGAGCCTCATCCTCCTCTTCATCCTCTTCCATTGACAGGTTCAAATTCTTTCTTGCTAATAGATGTGTGGACGAATGAGCTGCTGTAGATAAGCATTTTTGCAGGTCTTTTTGCTGGTGGTGGCTTCTGAATATTTTTGTTATGCCTGAATTTGAGCCTATATAACTGATGCTGTTGGGCTTGCTAGTTTCCCATTTTGCTATGAGTTCTGTTGCTGATTGCCATTTAGTTTTCGTTCTCAATTTTGTGGGCAATTGATTCTTTTTGTCGGCTGCTTGCTTAGCCGAGGTTGCTGCATGCTGGTGTATTTTCATATTAGGCTTGTTTTTAAGTTTCTGGTTGTTTCCCTTCACACTTCTCTGTTGCAAGCTTTGTTTTCGGTAGGCCCTCTGTGAGTTGGTTGAAAATATTTTACACTTCATTGTCCACAATTCGGCATTAAATTCATTTGTTTTCTAAATTGAGGACAATGTGTTTCTTAAGGTTTGGGGCGGGGGATTTATTTGTTTGGGTTAGTTGGTCTTTGTTCATATCAGTGAAATTTTTGAATCTTTGTTTTGGCTTCAAAAATTATTTTTCTCATAGTTGATTCTTTTCCAAAAAATTTCTTTTCAAGATGCAAGATAGTTTAGATATAAATGATATTTTTGTGCCTAATTTTCAACCTGAGGATGTTACCAAGGTTTTGATTGAGAAAAATTGAGCATATCTTTAATTTTCATTATCATTGTAGAATGCATTTCTTGCTGAGATTTGAGCAAAGTTTTAGGATGATTTAGTTAAGGGATTTAATTCTATGCGGTTTTTAACTTTTAGAGGTTAGTCCTAAACAGGGTTTAAGTAACGGAGCAGTAAAGTATTGTGCTTAAATGTAAAATTTACTCCTGTCTACTCCTATGTTTTGAGTTATTGAGTAACTAGGAGCAGGCATGTGCCCCATGTGTGTTTTTACGTCAAAAGGTAGCTTAAGATATGAGTATGTAAAACACTCTAGGTCATGAAAAAGCTGAGTAACCGGGTGCCGGCATCACCAATGTGGGTGTTCGCGTCAAAAGGCAAATCAGACTTAGGGAAGAGGGAGTAAATAGCAAAAGGAAAAAAAAAATAAAAAAAATAAAAAGCTCTTGTTGCTACTTTTGTTTGTAGTAGCCGAAGGAAGATGAATGCCAATTTAGTTTTATGTCTCTTAATCACGTTATTTCTAAAGCTTGCAAAATTCGAAAGTTGGATGTTCATTTGAATTTGAAAAGTGGAAAGGAAAGATTGTGTTTGATCATCTTGGTTTCAATCTTGTTACGTTTTGAGGCGGAAGAGACCGTGCATTAATTTGCTTATATCCGAAGTTTATCTTGTGTTTTATAGAAGAGGTTTTAGGACAAGGATCAATAAATCTTAATTGTTTTGTTTTGCTTGAGTACAAACAAAGATTCAAGTTTGGAGGAATTTGGTGTGAGCAAAATTGTAAGTGTTTTCTATAGGTTTTCATAATGATTGTGATGATGTTTGTCTGAGTTTGGCAGGTTGTTAATGATTGTGTTTGTGGTTTCAGCAAGGTCAAGGATTTTCTTTCTATTGGTTCTGTAGACAAGCTTGCAAGGGGTAGCCATCTTACCGTTTGGGAAAACATTTTTCTTTCTATTTTGCTTTCCGATGTAAAAGACCCAGGTTTTTTCACTTAGCTTATTTGGTCCTAGGTTGGGTGTATGGGGGCCTTGGGTTAGTTTAGATCTATTAAGCTAAGTTTTTCCTGGTTTTTTCAATTAATAAAATTACTTTGACATAGTTTTACACAGTGTACGAGTTCGTAAGCAGACTTTGTGTTCTCAATATGATTGTTCAGTAGTATATGATAACTTTATAAGCTGACTTTGTGTTTTTAATTTTCTCTGCTCTGGAAAGGAATCTGTGCCTCCACCAGTGGTTGAGTAATTGAAAGAAGATGAAAGTGCTAAGATGTAGATGTGGAGATTTATGTCTTTTCCTTTTGAAAAATCGAAACCTTTTAAAAATTATTCTTTGTATTTTAAACATTTGCTCCACAAAACAGAAATGTATCTAAATTTACTCTTTTTATTTTAAAGTTTATGCGTTTGGTTTGAAAAACGAATCAAACCTGATTTATTACTTAATTAGTTCTATGGATCGGTCTAATCCGATTTTAAAAAAACTGTCAACAATCTAACGTATCAAGCAATCTACCATAGTACTAATGTCTTTCAACTTCAATTTTAATTTTGAATTTCAAATATTATTAGTTAATTTTTTAAATACTGTTAAATTACATTTTTAAATCCTTATTAATTTACAAGCATTTCAATTTTAACATTAGTTCTTTTTATCAATTGAAAATTTCAACTGTCGTTATTTAATTTCTCAAAAGCTTTCATTTTACATTTCAAAAATTTTCTTACTTTATGAGCATCTCAATTTCAGCATCAATTTTTTTTTCCTTTCAATTATAATTTACCCATCTAGCAAATTTATTAGGGAAATTGCGTATATTTTAATAATTTATTTCAATTGTTTGATTTTAAAAGTTAGAGTACACTGCAAGCTACTTCATGATATGGTAAAAATAATATTAAAAAACAAGCTAAAAAAGGATTCTTTCTTTCTCTTTTCTTTTTTTGGTTAAAAAAAACGATCTCCTTTTCATTTGTGAAGATACTTCCGAATATTAAATTATAAGAAGACAATATTTAGCCAGCAATGAAAAACAAGACGACAAAAGATTTCAGTCCTCAAAGCTTCTAGTTATAACGAATCTCATCTTTTCAGTTTTTCCACGTGGCGCTTTTACATTGGCGACACATGCCCTTTGCCTATGTGATTTTTCACGGGGAAAGTGAGATCGATTGAGACGCGCGCGTCAACTTTTGATTTAGACCGGAGTCGCAAGTCGCAGCAACCTTACATGGAATCAAACCCCCCTTTGGTTCTTCTACAAAGAATATTCTGCGCGCCATTTACGCCACCACGCAATGGACGGCTACCATATTTCTTTAAAATCAATCCCTAACATCCAATGGTTATGAATCCAACCCGTCCATCCGATTCGAATAGATGGAACAATACCTGATTTATTTATCAATAAATATAAAATATGATTTTTTAAAATTTTATATCAATTGGGGGTATCATTTATTTATATATATATATATATATATATTTTTTTTTTAAACAATAAAAAATAAACCGTGGTTTTAAACTAAACAAGAAATTTATATTTAAAGGATTTTATAATAAAAAATATATAGTTAGCATCAATCGAAAAAGAAAAAAACGAGTGGCATATTATTTTTTGATCCTCCTATACCGCTATACGAGTGTCAATTTGTCAAGGCCATCGGTCAGTGAATCGATCAATCAAAAACTAACAAAAATATGCGTTTTGCAACAATCACACGCGCAACAGAATAGCGCGTGGGCTATAGAGCGGAGGCATATACTTGGTAGAGAAGCGGGAAGGGGGAAGGATAATAAATAGAAGATGCCGAGCGAAGGTTAAAGAGTTGCAGAAAGCAGGTAGTGCCACGTGTGACACTACCTGGCGAACATCCATCGCATCTATCATCCCTCCTCCTTCTCTCTCTCTCCTTCTTCTTTCACAGTTTCCTCTTTTACACAACAAGCCCTCTGCCTATGGCAGTCACCAATGTCTTTTCTTTTTCCTTTTCTATTCTTTTACTTTTCCAATTCTCATCTCCTTGATAATATTTTTCAATTTCAAGCCAGAGAGAGAAAATAGATTTTTGAGGTAATTTATATTTTTCTTTTTGTGTTGAATTTATGATTCTAATTAGTTTCTAGAGGAATTTAGATTCAATTCGTTTTGCAGGAATTCCGATATGGTGTAATTTTATCGGTTGCACCAGAACCTGGATTCTGTAACTCAACGTGGGGCGTTTTGCGTTTTAGCGGTTTATAATTTCAATTGATTAAAGTTTTGTTGATTTTAAATTAATTTTAGGGGTTTTTTTTTTCTTGGTTGGGGTGATGATGTTTCAACTTGTGGCCACGGTTGCTATTGGAAGATACGATCTTTTGAAAGTCTTCTAATAAGGTTTTTAAATGGGAATTTATTTATTTGCTTTATAGGAATAAGTGAACTATCTGGTTATCCGTTTGGGTTTAGGATTAGAGTTTGAGTTTGAGAAATTATTTGTTAGTTGCATGTTTCGTGACTGATACTCCATGTGTAATAAAGGCATTGAGTGCTTGAATAAGACTCATAACCCTGTTGTTGTTAGCCAGCAAAACCCTCGCCAAGCTCTTCACTTGATGGATAACACATCATCTCTCACTTATTCCACCTCTGGCTCCAACCTTGGGTCACATGATGAAACCACCACCCCGCGTGTTAAATTATTGTGCAGTTTCTTAGGTAGCATTATGCCTAGACCTCAGGATGGGAAGTTGCGGTATGTGGGTGGAGAGACGCGAATTGTGAGTTTGCATAGGGATATTGGTTATGAGGAATTAATGAATAAAATGAGGGAGCTTTATGAAGGGGCTGCAGTTTTGAAATATCAACAACCTGATGAGGATCTTGATGCCCTCGTATCGGTTGTGAATGATGATGATGTTACTAATATGATGGAAGAGTATGAGAAGTTGGGTTATGGGGATGGGTTCACTAGGCTTAGGATTTTTTTGTTTTCGCATCCAGACCAGGATGATTCATCCCATTATGTTGATGGGGATGAAAGGGATTCTGAGAGGAGGTATGTGGACGCGCTGAATAATTTGAATGATGGAGCTGATTTCAGAAGGCAGCAACCTGAGTCTCCTTTGATTGGTCCAATTGAAGATATCCATGTACATGAACAATTTTTTAGTCCATTAAATCTTGAAAGTGGGCTTCAGCCAAGGAGTGGTGAAATGTCCATGCCACAGTACAACATGCATCACATTGCAATTCCTCAGCGGTACAATGAAATGGATGGTACATGGAGTCCTGCAATTTATTCTCCTAGGCATCACGGGCACCATGATCTAAGACCAATGCCAGAGTTTCCAAATTCACCCCCTTCTAGGTACCGTATGCAGTTTGGGGAATTGCCTGACAGAGTTATGGATAGAGTGTCTGAAGAATATGCACGGCAACCTCTAAGTCATCATTCTGCTTATGACCATCAGCCTCCATATTCCGAGAATGTAGTATGGATGCCTTCTGGAGCTATACCTCCTGATAAGGCTGGTTTTCCTGGTAACTTGCTTCATGGTCCCAATGTTATTGATGGGAATAGTGCCTGTGAGCATTGCCGGGTGCCTTTCCAAAGAAATCAACTACATGTGGAGCAACCCAATGTAGGAAATGCACTCCACCAGGTTGCTAATCCACCTGCTGAGTGCCACACCCACAGGGAACACTTCATGTTAAATGCTGATCCAAAGGTTCACCATGTAATGTACCCCAAAGATCAGACTGATCCTCGTCCTATCTACAATGAAGCGCACAGCCATGAAAGAGGATGGAATCTGCAGCATCAGTTCACTCCTGCTGATGAAGTAAGAACACATACCTCTGGAGCTGGAAGGATAAATGAGCACTACATTGTAGACGGTCCTGGCATAAATTATCCTCCTGGGCATGCCAATTTGGTGGATGGCCATCATACCCCCTCTACTTATAGTCATCACCGAGCTGTACATGAATTGGGGAATGAAGTGTTTCATGACCAGACTGTGGCTGTTTCGCACCATCTACATGTTACACCTTCTGAAGAACGTGCAGTCCGGTATGGGAATTTTCCTTATGCCTATGGAACAGAGAATCTTTATCCGACATCACATGGACATGTACATTCTCAGAATTTATGGCGAAATGTTCAAAACCCTGTCCATGGCAATTCGTATGAAACTCCCAGTGCAGCCTCACAGGTGAATGGCACAGTTAATCCAGCTCTTCTCAGGGGTACAATTGAGGGTGGTCAAAGGATCGGTGCTTGTATGGATAATCAGCATTCTAGGATAGAGTCGACGCAAAAGACTTTTGGTTTTGATGGAGCAATTGCCACAGAATACTCTTATGGCCATCCTTTGAGATTGAATCCAAATCATTCTGGTCTGGAGAATAAGCAGCTATTTGCTGCAGAAAATTTACAACCACCTCTCCCGCACGAAATGTTCAATTCATCTGCAATTACAGGTGCTCCTGGTTGCAATCCAGAAATTAGTAGTAGCAATATCACTGAAGTGGCAAAAGTAGACGAGAAAACTGTACTTGGCATGGAACGAGAAGCAAATTACGTGGAAAAGGTTGAGAACTTAGAGGTTTCAAACATACCTCAATTGGAGCAAAACATGGTTGCTCATACTCATAGTGGGGCTGCATTTCCAGAGTCTGTCCATTCAAATTGCTCTAGGAATACTGAAGGAATTGGTGTTGATGCAAAAATTGATGAAAATGACCCTTCTGCTGTAGTGGCAGATACAAAGCTATCACTTGACCGATTAAGTTTCTTACCTGAGCTTATTGCTTCTGTAAAGAAGGCAGCATTGGAAGAGGCTGAGGAGGTCAAAGCTAGAGTAAAAGAAGATGCTGAATCTATAAATCATTCTTCAGTATCAAAAGGAGAAACTCCAAACGAAAATGAAGCAGTGGTGAGAAGGAACTGGATTTTCTTATTCTGAAAATACATTTTACCATGCTGTACTTCATGTTCTTTTTCTAATGCCTTGCTTTTCTTGCAGAATGTTCTGGAAGAAAATGAGTTGGATTCTGATGACAATATAAATCCTAACAAGATTGAGCCAACGAAAGCTGAGGCAGAAGCTATTGAGAGGGGATTACAGGTTCATGTTTTCTGTCTTGTGCGCATCATTGGTGTTTTCTTTGGCATCCTCATGGCTCCTTTCATCTACTGTTTCTTGTTTATTATTCCATCTTTTCATCATTTTGCGCTAGGTTTTAACAGCATGCTTGTTTTGTATTCAGACAATAAAAAATGATGATTTGGAGGAAATCCGTGAATTAGGTTCTGGAACATATGGAGCTGTTTATCATGGGAAATGGAAAGGTTCTGATGTAGCCATAAAGAGAATAAAAGCCAGCTGCTTTGCGGGGAGACCTTCTGATAGAGAGCGCTTGGTAGAGTTTATAGCATTCAGATAATTATGCCTTTTTTATCAATCTGCATTTTCTGAATATTGTTATGCAAGAATGAGTTAGTATTTCATATAAAATCATTTAGGATATGATACTCCCAAGCAGCATAGGGAGGCTTGTGAAATCTTTGGATCTTCACAGTCTATTTCCTGAGGCGGGTCGCTAAATGTTGTGGCTATCCAGATGCTAGTAGAAATCTCTGTGCTGGTGAACTGTTTAAAAGAGGAAAAAGTAAAAGAATAAATTTGAATAACAACTTTGGTTAGATGAAACTTGCTTTGCACTTTTCATAAATGGTTTGTAACTGTTGTCTGAAAACTGAGGAAGTAAAAATGCATCATATGGTAGGATTATGATTCCTCAAGCATGGTTTCTGTAGCAATTATGTGTGGGTTTATGGTATAATCCATAGCTTGTTTTTCTTTCACATATTTTACTTATCCTATCACTTTGCGGTGTATTATATTGAAGCTGATGCCTGCATATTGGTGACAGTTAGAGGATGACGTTCACTTGACAGTTAACATCATCTAAATGAGTGTGTTTCAATTAATCTTTGCTATTTGAATTCTATCAGTAGCACTAGTAGCATGACTTCTTCATCTGATAATAAATTGTTATTATTATTATGAATCATCTGATTGGTAATGGAGTTGATATTTGAATAACCATTGTTGCATTTATATTCTCGCTGTAGATCGCAGATTTCTGGAAGGAGGCTTTGATCTTGAGTTCTTTACACCATCCAAATGTTGTTTCATTTTATGGCATAGTTCGCGATGGTCCTGATGGATCCCTAGCAACTGTGACAGAATTCATGGTTAATGGATCTCTGAAACAGTTTTTGCAGAAGAAAGACAGGTAAACAATTTGTGTTTTGCAAATATTTGGCTCTTATGCTAATACTTATTGCATATGAAGAATGAAGAATAAATTAAATATTCCACAAGATAAAACTTGTTGACAGAAAAATATAGAAAGCAAATAATTTCCTGGAATGATTATATGTGACAATTAATATCATTTGACAGGACCATCGATCGTCGCAAGAGGCTCATCATAGCTATGGATGCTGCATTTGGAATGGAGTATTTGCATGGGAAAAACATTGTTCATTTTGATTTGAAGTGTGAAAACCTGTTAGTAAATATGAGAGATCCACAGCGTCCTGTTTGCAAGGTATGAAGCTGATATGTGGAAGTCCCACAAACTTGTATTGAACTTTTCTTTTGTTAGTCAAAATCTTGTTTTGTTATTTTTTTTATGGGTTTTGTGAAATTTCAAAATTCCATGGCTGGCTGTTTAGTTAAATAGACTGCACTTGGTGCTTTCGATGTTTGTTTGTGGTTTATCATTATTTAGTTTCACTGGATGGTCTGATTCAAAATTTTACTTGAAAACAATAATGGTAATTAGTTCTAAAATGTCATGGTTTGGGAACTGACCTAGTTTACACTGTCTCACAGATTGGTGATTTAGGCTTATCAAAGGTTAAACAGCACACCTTGGTGTCAGGCGGTGTCCGTGGAACTTTACCGTGGATGGCACCTGAGCTTCTGAGTGGAAAAAGCCACATGGTGACAGAGAAGGTGAAATTTCTGACACTAATATTAGATTTGCTATAATATAACAAACCACGTTATCTATACCATTTTATATTTTGTGCTGCAGATTGATGTGTATTCATTTGGGATTGTCATGTGGGAATTACTAACTGGGGAAGAGCCTTATGCTGGTATGCATTGCGCCTCCATAATTGGTAAGCCCCACAACATTATTAGACTGCAACTAAAAGACCATTGGTAATACAATCCCCCCCCCCCCCCCTTCTCTCTCTCTCTCTCTCTCTCTCTCTCTCTCTCCTCCTTTTCTGAACTCTTTTTAATTTATTGGGTTTATGTATGATTCCCATAAATTTGTGACAAAAGCGAGATGTTCTTGATGAATTGGGCTTGACTTTGTAATTACATACAAGTCATACTCAAATTTGAGTTAAGAAAATTATATATCATATTATTACCTGTAAAAAAGAAGAAAAAGAGTATAGAGTTGTTTTCAAATCCATGCAAAGGATGGATGGAATCAAGTTTGTTGCTTCAATATTCGAAAGAATAAAGACAAATTTTCTTCAAATGGCAGAGAATGATGGAGGCTATGAGAAGAAAATTGAGTATTATTTTCTTGTGATTATAGATAGTGTTTATGAGGCTAGGATAATATAGGATTAAGGCTTAACTGTTGTTCTTGTAGTGTAGATTTTGAAGTAGGATATTTATGCCTTTTTATTCTTGTTTAGGAGCATAGTTTATAGAGAAATTTGAGTTTCTTATTATTTGTGAAACTTATTGGTTTTATTGAGTTAAGAGTACAAACCTTATCAGTCTTTAGTAGTATAAATAGTCTCCATACATACTGTACATGATCTATCACTTCCGCGTAAATCATTCTAAAAAATTCTAGCTCTCTCTGTGTGATGCAAATTATAGCGTCGAGTCAATAACCTGTCTTGTCTTGGTGTATACCTGCCTTATACCCAAATCTGATATTCATTCCATCTCTTCCATTAAAAGTTCCGATTTATCCTATTATCCATTAGCATCGAAGAGTCCTAAAATTCTTGAAAGTACTGTTTGCAGTATCGTAATGCCACCATAAACTGGCTTGAAAACTTGACCGATCTTGTAATATCATAAGCAAACTGTAAACTAATACATAACATTAAAACCCTTTTCATCATCAATAATGCATCTAGAGTAAATTAGTAACACTAAAGGAATTTATTTTTCCACATTCACACAAATCTTGGAAATTATTCTTAAGAATTTTTTATACGTGTTCGTTTGTGTGCCTTAACCCATGAATTGGCCAGCTGTACCATGGTAAATTAAGCCAATGTTTCTTCTTTTTTATTTGTAGGAGGGATTGTGAATAACTCATTACGGCCAGAAATCCCAACATGGTGTGATCCAGAATGGAAGGCATTGATGGGAAGTTGTTGGGCCTCTGATCCAGCAGAGAGGCCATCTTTTGCAGAAATTTCTCGGAAACTTAGGAGCATGGCTGCTGCAATTAATGTCAAATAATGCCATTTGTGGAGCAGTTGATTTCACTTTTGACTGTCTTACTGACAGAAAAGGTTTTAAAAAATAAGAAAATAAGAGAGAACCAAGATTTCTCTGTTTAATACACCTACTGGTTTTGAAGCATATTCAGGCTAATAGTATTATTATGCCTTTGATTCATCTTCTATGAAGCTTTTAGTTTTGCTGCAAGAACGGAATTGTTCCCACATTACACATTGGATTTAATCCTGAAGCTACATAATACATAAAGAGCTGTGGATGCATGATCAATTTGTGAGTTTTCTTTTTTTTTTTTTTTTTTTCTTGTTTCTATTTTTTCATTTTGCATCAGCTTTAACTTTCATTATGCAGGGTCTGACTACTTCTTACTTTACACTATTCCTTTTACTGGACTAGATTTCCTTGATAACAGGGTGATCTCACTTTCCTGGCAGGATTTTTGTTATTTTGAAGATGATCAAAATAGCAGCACTATGGATAATTAATACTATATCATTTTTTATGTGAGGCCGAGCTATTTCAGGTGAAGGATGTGTGTATAGGTCGATGATGTTTAAGGTGTTGTTAGTTTCACATTGGAAGGAGAGTGATGCATGACTCGTCAGAATTTCTGATGAAACTTGCAGCAAACCTGGTGTTGATCTTTTGTTTTGCCTTGATTCTTTTCTTTTCAACTTCATGTTCATAGACCCTGTTTATATATATATATATATATATATATATATATATAAATATATGTTGGACATATGCTTTGGAGATGTAAAGTGTATATGATTATTATATGAAGAAGCAATCGCATTCTCTCTTGATATGTTGGAACATGATAATGCAGTTCAGGCTCATGTGAAACTAAATACACAGTTTCTTCTAAAAATTCTTTTGTTTGGATTGAGAGCTTAGTTTATTTGTATCAGAGTAATATAATGTATAAGTTTGCAAACGATTAGTATAAGAATTTTGTACACAGCAATTTGATGGAAATTGAAGTGGGATGGAGAGTTTGGTTAATATTTTGTTCACTTTCATGAATAATATGAACAATATGGTAATTTGCGCGCCCGCCCGCGTATGTATATATCTTGGAAAGAACTTGTCAGTGTCTCCCTTCTGTATTACATCCTTTGTGGAAAAAATTCAGTTTGATAAGGTAGGGTTTAAGTTAAAATTTTATGTTCTGGAAGACATCAGGTTATTGAATATTGAGAGGAACTATTATATTTTTTTAAATAATACAAGCAGCTACTGAAATTAACTTGTCCAAAACTATTTGTAATTACTAAAATAAAAAAAAACATATTAACACATTAAAGCAACATATTTAATATTATTTTAATTAGAAATATTATTGCATATTGAAACATTAAAAATAACAAGTTAAATATTATTTTTTATTAAGATAATTTATAAATAAATACAGTGTATACTACAACGTCAAGTTAAATATTAAATTTAAAATTATATTGTAGTTTTCTTAGAAGAAAGATTGTATTTTAGTTTTAAAAACAACAGTAGCATGCATAGGTAAAGAAGAAAGAGTCCGTTGTGGGTTCCATTCCAATTCTATCAGCTCATTTTGGAATGTGATAATTGCATACTGCATTTTCAACAAAACCCTTTTGATTAGGGATGGGGGTGGGTCTTTGTCAGTGTAAAATTTGCAGTACCGGTGCCCAATTTCCTTTAAACTTTTGATCTAAATCGGTTTAAAATTTCTTTTAAAATAATTATACTTGTTTAAAGTTTTAATATCAGTATCTGTCTTAGAATCTATTCAGCAAATTCAGTTGTTCTAATAACGGTTGGCTGTTAAATATTAACTGTTAGTAGTTAACGATTATATGGCAGTTTAGAATAAAAGTTTTTAATACAAATAACTATATGATTAGCTGTTTAATATAAGATGACACAAAATGGTATGAAAGCAATAAATAAGGTAAAGATAAATAATGGATATACGTATCATAAAAAAAATAATAAAAGGCTAACTTTTAGTAAAGATAATGTTTTATAAAATATTGTCTCAAACTCTAAACGCTAAGGTAGATATTATATTACCAAACGCTATAATTAATTAAAATAGTGTTTCAATCCTATTAAAACATTAAACACTGTTTCAAATACTGTGCCCAACAGGACAAACCCATTTGACTAATACAAACCTGTTTTAAATGGATTAGATTAGAAACAGAGATATGAATGAAAGACAATTTTTAAAACTCAGACATTTAAGATTTTTTTTAGTAATTGGTTTCTTTGGTGTTTTATGTTGTTAGAAATTGCGCTTTAGACATAGGTTTAATAATTTTTAATTTTAATAAAATATTGATCCAAATTATTACTGTCTTTGATTTAATATGCATTTAGTTTTCACTTAAAAATTCAGTGTCGGACATAGAATTAAGTAGAAAAAATTTATTATTTTAGAGGCAAAAATAAAAAAAAAATTTAATATTTTATAGGTGATTTTTCTTTTTAAAAAAGTTAAGGGGCTAAAAAACTTTTCAAGAATTAAGTAGAAACAATTTATTATTTTAGAGGCAAAAATAAAAAAAATTTTAATATTTTATAGGTGATTTTTCTTTTTAAAATTTTTTGTTAGAGGGCAAAACCTGTTTTTTAAAGTTCCGTTAATGCTTAAAATAGTTTGTTATATATTTTAAAACTATATAACAGAGTGGATTGTGGATATTTGCAGCTTTGAATCCTTATCCAATCCAAACTTGAATGGATGATAAATTAATATTCATACCCGTCTCAAACACATTTAATTAATATCCAAAATTTATTTTAATTGGATTTTTATGGATCATGTACCCGTGAAAACGGTCGCATTTCCATTCCTAATTTTGACATCAACAATTGATCCTCTCTTATCTATTTTTGTTTATTCATATCCTGCTGCAGGTAGGGGTGAGCGTTCGGCCAATTCGGTCGGTTTTGAGTAAAAGTATTAACCGAAATAAATTAATCGAAATTTTTTTTTGATTTAACCGAATTTAATCAAATTAATTTTTTAACCAACTTAACGGAACCATTTTGACCGAATTAATTTTAATCATTAACTGAACCAAAGTTAAAGAAAATGAAAAATTAATTAACCGATTAAATTTAATCAAAATTTATGATTAATCGACTTTAATCGAAATAAAAAAATTTACAGAAGTTATTAATCACTATTTAATTCAAATAAAAACCGAAATATTTTTAATTTTTAATTTTATTATCTATTTAATCAAAACAACGTAGTTTTGAGGATCAGTTAATTTGATTAATTCAATTAAATTAATTTTTTCTGAATTTTTAACAGATCTCCGAAATCTTAATTTTCTTTAAACTGAATTTTTATTTACTGAACCTAATTGACCGAATTAATCGAGTTAAGTGAATTAGCCAAACAAAAGCTCACCCTATATTGAAAATATTAAGCTTTTATATGTATTGAATCTAAATTCATATTCAACATTCTCATATACAATACGACATTCATTGAAAATTTCTCATTTATTCTGTTCCCATGTATCAAAAGAATTTAGTTTTATTTTTTTATTTTTGTTTAACTATTGGAAGAATATTATAATTGATGAAATTAAATTTTGTTGTCAATTATTATATAATTTCTTTTTATTATATATCATTAAGCTGACACGTTAAATTACTTTTTGAAACTTTTATTGGACTACATCATTAAGCTAACTGTATCTAGGGTTTGAAATCTAGAGTTACTCCTGATAAAAGTACTTTTGTCTGAATAACATTTCTGATTCAATCGTGAAAGGATGTTTGAGCGGAAAAAAAAAAAAAAAAAAAAAAAAGCCTCAAATTATAATTTTAGACCCTTAAACTTTTTAATACGTGATCTTTAATGTTCTTTCTATTATAAATTATAAGCAACCAAAGTTCATAGACTAAACTATTCCAATTTCTAGAAATAAATATACGATATTACCAACTCAACTCTCTTCTCAATAAGAAAAATCCAGAGGGTCAAATTCTCTGACACCATCATCTTCATCCCTCACCTTATTTTATAAACCTAAAACACGGTTATCCCTTTGAGACTTTTCTTATTGAAGTCAAAGTTGGCATTTTCCTGTTATATGTTCATATTTTTATATTTGGAAAATGGAAGCAGAAACCATCTGCCACACCCACACCGTTACTTCAAGTTTTACCCTGAAAAATCAACAATAGCCTTTTTCTTTAACTTTAGATAATAAATAATGAATGCAATCTATATCTAAAATATAATTCGTATTCAGCCATTTTAATTAAAAATTTCAGGAAAAAAAATTAACAAACCTCAGCGACTGACAAGTGAATAGGCTTTTCCAAATCCCCGAATTTAGCCAAAAAATATTAAATTAAAAAAATCTGGACTGAAATACGTCAAAACAAATAAATCTCATACAAATAAATCTCATACGTCAAAACAAATAAATCTCATAGAAGGTACATCAAGCTTTACTATTCATATCTTATTGTGAAAATGGCTAATTTGAAAAATAAAAATATATAAATATAAAATTAAGTGTAGGTAAACTGTATAAAATATCAATGCCATAATCACAATGTTACACGTAATTTTTGCAAATAATATTTTTCACTTTACACGTTAATTTGGGCCTGATCGGCAATAATAGTTGTTTTAATAGTTATTAGTCCTTCTTTTAACTATTGGCTATTAGCTTTTAACTTATAGCTATTTATAGAGTTTAAATTAAAAGTTTTAGGTAAAATAGTTGTTTAACTTAATGATATAAAAAAAAAAATTAAATGTTTAATTAGTTGAATTCAGTCAAAAAATTATGGGCCGATATGATTATCAAAAACTGTTAATTAATCTATGAGAAATTTTTTTTTTTTTTTTGACATTATCTATGTGAAATGTTAAACTTTAGAATGTTTAACGTTTCACAAGAAACTCTCTCGACATTTAAAAGTTATAAAAATAATGTTACCAAATAATAAAATTAATGGAGCGAAAATTTCGATTTAGTCAAAAAGCTAAAAATTAGGTCAAAGGTGTTGCACAATATGATATTTATGTTTTTTAATCATTAAGTTTATGTGGGGATTGGCCCCAATTTCTAATTCCGCATGCAAAGAAATCTCAGGAAATGATATACAGAGGAATTAAGGTCAATCTATTGGATGCTAAGAGTGATGGGTTCGTTGCCAAAAAAATCAAAACAACAAGAGAGTTGACAATTCTTGTTGACTTGTGGAAAGGGGAAGAGACCCGTTTTTGAGCTCAGCAACTGCGTCTCTTTTGTAGCGTTTTTTTAAATTATTATAACATATAAAGTGCATTGAAGAAAACGACGTGCAGGTTGATTAAGATAAATTAAACCCTAATTACGTATTATTAAGGTTGATCAAGTCCTTGCTGTCTTATTCAATGAATGTTATTATTATTATTAATCTCATATTATTGGTACATAAGTCCACCAATAGCAACTTTGTCAACCTTCATGACGATATATGTGGGTTGCAACTTTTCTTAGGCTTTTCTTCCTCTCTTTCCTCCAGGAATTTCAATCTTATCTTAATCTGTGATTAAAAAATTACCTTAATTAAGTAATTGATTAAACAATATCAGCGAGGAAAGAATGTTAAGAAATCATTATCTTTTTAACATTACTTTTGTTAATTACGCGGCTTTAATCACAGTTATCTTGGAAGAAAAGTCAATTGCCTAGTATTAAGCCGTATTCGGTAATAGCTTTTTAAATAATTTTTAGTGTTTTGATAACTATTTTTTACAGTGTTCGATAATGTAGCATTTAAACTAGCTTTTTTAGAGATTAATTTAATATTTTATGAAAAACTATTTAAACAGTTAATAATTAAACGCTGCTGAAATAGCTAATAGCTATCAAAACTATTAATTTTCTTGAACAAACTCTTAATATGCCAAATCATCATGTATATAGTTAATTACATACCCGAATCAATTAAATAATTCATTTCAGAAAAGGAGCTGAATTAAATACGTGGGGAAGCTTAAAGATATGGTACACGTACGTATTTTTGTGAGTTGATTACCAATATTTTGGGGACACATATATACTTACTCTAACTTTTTGAGGTCTTCCAGAAAATTCCAATTATCAAATGTATTATAGGGTGCTTCCAGTTTTGTAGTGCGTGGAGTTCGTACTTCGCGATCCTAAAATTTATTGTTTTTTTTATAAAAGATGTGTTATGTTCATGTCTCATATATGTATATTAAGCGTTTTCTTGAAAAAAAAAAAAATAAAAGTTGTAATGTATAATTTTGACCATACACTTTCAGCGATTATCTTTGTAGTTTTATAAACTTTATAGGAAAATCATTATGATCATATATTTTCACATTTTAGTAATAATTATGTTTCTTGTCAAAATAAAATGTAAATTGCAGGATTAATATAGAATCATGCAAAGTCATTTTATGTAAAAATACGAGAGGTATTATTAAAATATAAAAAAATGTAAGATCATAATTGAACGTTTTAGGGAGGTACAAGAAGAATAAACTGAAATTCAAGATTTATTAAGCAAAAAAAAAAAAAAAAATTAAATAAGAAATTCCAATTTCAAGTTTTCACTTTTTTTTTTTCTGTAATATCAGCAAGATATCAAAATTTAATTATAGGAATTATAGATGAAATATTAATTGAGATAAATATGAAGAATTTTATAATAAGTTACTATTAAAATTTATCAATAAAATTTTTTAGAATAAATAACAATTTGATAAAATTGTTTATGGATTGTCAACAATAATGTCTGATCAATTGTGAAATTCATATTTATTATGAGACGAAATTAATTACTAATTTATTCTTAATATTTTATGAAAAAAGAGAGCTTGTATTTTTATTAACTGAACTAATTCTATTGATAATCAATCCCTAAGTTTGAAAATGGTTTGTCTAAATGGTTTAATTTTAGAAATCTTGATTAGAGGAATGAACTAATTAGCACCAATCATTCAATTTTATTATCGTATTTAGCCAATAATGATGCAAAAGCTTATCCTCTCATCTTCAGGACCACCCTCTTACCAGCTCTCACTAATTATAAGAAGAGTCTTAAGGTTGGTCTTATCCATGACACTATCATAGTTTAAACGAAAGAGATTCTAAGGTTTAGAGAAAGACAAGAAGAAGCATTTTTGCTTTGTCTTAAAGATCTGAGTCTATTTGTTGATTAAGATATAATTAATTAGAATATTATTTTGGTAGTGAGTGCTTTTTGAATTTGATAGTTTCTCCTTGTTATTTCTACATGGGTTTTGGTTCTTTTGCCTTCTTTTTCTTCTCTTGCATTAATAAAATCTTTTGGAAAATATTAAAGTAAGGAAACCAAGGTCAATGAGTGCTGTTTCTTCAAAAAGTTTTGAATTTTCTATGCTTTTTTTCTTTTGGTTTTCTTCTTCTTTATGTTAAAATATTGCAACTCCTTTAATTCTTTATTACAAAACCTACACAACTTGGCACATTTTGTTAGGGCTTAATAATAAATTAGACAATAATAAGAAACTGGTCTGGTTGTGATCATGAAAATCATTGCTTCATCAACCTAAACTCCATGTATCTTTTTCTTTTTCCCTTTTATTTTTTTTGAAATATACTATATTTTCTAGATATAAGAAAGTATCAATATAATTCTTCTCATAAAACTATATCACTGTATTACTATTAATTCAGAAAAATGTGATTGTGTCTGAATTGATCATATAAATCATCCTATATTAGACTAAATTGTGTCTGAAAGATGTAAGAATATCGTGAGAACACTAATTTTTTTTTTAAAAAATCATGTCTCATAATGTTAAATAAATAAAAAGATAATAGCTACAATACCTTTTATGGCATAGTTATAAATATCATATTTGATATACTTATTTTTTTTATTTGTCGGTAGTTTCTTTTTTCCTCCCATGAAAAGAGACTATTGCTATTCTTTCTTTGCATTTTGGGTTATCTATTGGTATGGATTTAGGCTTTTACTTAATTTTTCAAAATATTATAAGGTGTATTGAGAAAATCTGATGACTTGAGTGTAGTAATCTAGTTAGCTGAGTTTTTCCTGAACGTATCTTATTTTTTATTTAATTCTTAAAAAAAAATTTTTCTTTGCTGATAAATGTTAAACAATACTTAATAATAATATATTCTGCCATCATAACACTAATATGTTATATTATAATATATGGCAGTTAGCAAATATCCTTTCAAGTTTTTAGTTATAATTAATTACAGTTATATATAGTAGTAATGTGAGAATTTATGCAGATAGTTCAAAAAATTAAAAAGAAAATTTCAAACTGTCAATCTAGAAAGCTTTCAAAATATCCTTTTTTATCATTAACCCTTGAACTTTTGCATATTAAGCATCCCTTAACATTTCAAGATTTATTTCCCTCTTTAATCAGCAATTTAAGTTCTAAATTTCTAATCCTTTTTTTTTTTTTTTTTTTTTTTTTTTTTTGTATGGTGAAAATTCACAATTTCTCATTTCTCTCCTTGGATTAGTGTGTATCATTGGCACTCCAAACTGGGAAATGAAGCAATGATTTCCAGAATTCTATATATTGGACACATATATGTACTTTCACTTAAAGCACTAACAACTTGTTCTTTTTGTACCATTTGATATTTTTGATTACAGCTTTCAAGGCAATGGCATAGGTTGACATTCCAAGGAACTGTTATAGGTAAAAGTAAATTAATAATAACAATAATATTAGATTTAGAGGTTTGTCTTAAGATAGACATGGAGAAGTCAATCAAAAAGTTTGTCTTTTACAAACCAAAATGAAATATTTCATACATTAGGTAAGTTGTTAAAATTTTGTATTAAAAAAATTGTTGCTTCATCAACTTTTAATAACATGTCCTTGATTCAAAGTAACATTCGCGGAAAAAAGAAATTGAGGGGAGCTAGACCTATATATATATATATATATATATATATATAATTTTAATTTGGGTTCCATCTGTTTTTGAAATATAATTATAACATATTTTTCAAGGAAAAAAATATTTTTTAAATAATTCATTTTTCATTGGTTGATTGCAATTTTAAAAATTTAACTTAAAAATATTAAAGTTTTTAACTTATAAAACCATAAAAATATTTATAATTGTAGAAATTTTGTATTTTAAAAATTTATTATTAAATATGAGAAAAATAAATAAAAATGATAAATAGTGATAGTCACCAATGACTGGTGGTGGCCGATGGTGGTAGCCAGTGGTGACCAGTAAACGGTAGTAGTGGACATCGTGATTAATGAATAACTAAAAAAATGTGCATTTATAAAGTTATAATAAATTTATCAAAGTTTAAAAAATATTTTTCCCTTTTAAAAAATGAATCATGGACCTAACACTGGCTGGATATCTGATTTTTTTAAGCACCTTTAATCTCAAAAAATTTGAAAAATATTTTTCAGATAAGTTATTTTCTAAAAATAAACTTAGCCTTGTAATCTTATTTAATCAAAATTAATTGGCAATAGCCAAAAAAAATTTTTTAATATTACAAAATAAAATTATCATCAGTGAAATTCTGATCCTAAGTATACCAACTTATAATTAGCTCTATTTTTACTATTAGATTAAGTCATGTATATATAGTTGAGAAGTGAACAGTTATACTATTTATAACACTAAATTTGTTCATATACTTTGATTAATAATATTTGATTCGTCTATAGGATTATAAGATTAGGCATTCCAACCCCTATTATTTTTTTATTTATAAAAAGGAAATTTTGTTCTTGTGAGGATTCATATAAAATGCTTTAATTACAAAAATATATAATATGGTGTAACAAAATCAATACCAGATATGAGAAACGTACTCTGTTAAAAGAGCAAAAAACTTTTATACTCTAAGGCTCGAGGGGATTAAACCTTTTTATTATACTAAAAGAAGCAATAGGGGATAGGTACACAGATTAATAATGGAACATCTTTCAAGGACATTGGAGACAAACTAAAAGGATGGAGGTTTCTTCTATTTCTTAATTACCTCTATCACAGTGCTTTCAAATAAACTAATCAATCCCTACCAGGAAAAAGCAGTACAATTTAAAAATGCTATAGAAGAAGAAAAATTTACGTTGTACTTTGTCCAGTTGCATATATAGTTAAAATACGGATTATCAAACTAATCCAAAAAAAGGAGGAGAGAGAGAGACCTCACAGAAAGAACCCTAGAGAAGAAAGAGAAGTTGGTTTTGAAATATTTTTGAGGAAGAGAAGGTGAGGTGTAAGACTTTTTTTGTCCTTATAAGCATCACATCACCCACTCAATATTTCTAACTATAAATCTTGAGTCATCCCTTTCTCAAATTTCCCAACAATCCCAAACAAGAGTTTCTTGATCAAGAAAATTGCAGAGAAAGAAAGATGGGTAGAGCTCCTTGTTGTGATAAGGCAAATGTAAAGAAAGGACCATGGTCACCAGAAGAAGATGCTAAGCTCAAGGCTTATATTGAGGAATATGGTACTGGAGGCAATTGGATTGCACTTCCTCAAAAAATTGGTATATATTACAAACTATTTAATCAATTTCTTTCCATAATAAATACATATTTAACACAGATATATTTCGTTTTCCAAGATCTTCTTTTTTCTTTCTTTTCCTCGTGTTTTTTTGTAATGTAATTTTTTGTTTTGACCCTTTCTGTTTGGTTTGTGTGATTCCATAGGGCTTAAGAGATGTGGAAAAAGTTGCAGACTTAGATGGTTAAATTACTTAAGGCCTAATATCAAACATGGTGGATTCTCTGAAGAAGAAGACAACATCATCTGCAGCCTTTATATAAGCATTGGCAGCAGGTATTTAATTCTCGCTATTTTCTTTTTCTGGTTAATTAATAGAAGACAACGATTCAAAATAAATAGTTGAAAATAATTTTCAGTATATATATGCATACATACCCCTTTTTTTTTATTTCTTTGAAAAATAGGCAATTTCCCCATTCTTTTTGAGATGAACCCCTTGCACTACCTGCAATTGCCAGCTCGAATACCGATTAAGATAACCCTAATTGGTTCTCTTCCTTTCACATAACTCAACAAGGAATTACTTGTCCTTTGTCTTTGTCCTAATTCTTTGGTTTCTTGCTTCTTGTTTTCTATTTCTTGGAAAAGGCATGTGATACTCAACTACTTGTCTACTTTTTCTTTGGTTTTTCTTCAGATGGTCTATAATTGCAGCTCAGTTACCAGGAAGAACAGATAATGATATTAAGAACTACTGGAACACAAGATTGAAGAAAAAACTATTGGGAAGACGCAAACAAGCTCAAATGAATCGCCTTTCTTCCACAAGTACCAATCAAGATTCAAGCAAGGTAGAGGACAATACTAGTTCATCGTCCTCGATGGTTTTAACCAACTCAGCTCTTGAAAGGCTACAACTGCATATGCAACTCCAAAACCTACAAAACCCATTTTCTCTTCACAACAATCCTACGCTTTGGCCTAAATTGCATCCTTTACAAGAAAAAGTTCTTCTCCAATCTATGGCAGAAAGCTCTAATTCTCTTCTTCAACAAGTTTTATCGACTTCTCATCAACAACTTCATCATCAGGATTACTCGAAATTGGAAAACCATAATATTGATACTTTGGGAAATTCTTCAAATACTATAACATCCTCAAATAGCACAGTTCCTTTCCATAATGTGATGGATTCAAATATTGGAATGAGCTCGAATCTTGCAGGGCAATCTAATGCAGAATTAATCCAGCCTGTTTCGAGCTTTCAAGCTGAGCTTGAGGATTTTCTGAGTAACAAAACATCTGGGTTTGAACGACAAGAAGATCAGATTGTTGAATTTGATTGTTTTAAGGAAATGAATAATAATGGTGGTTCCAAGGATGGCATGATATGGTGGTCTAATGAATTTGAGACAAGATCTCTGTCCTCAAATTCTTGGGATTCTACTAATAATATTCTTCAGGCTGAAGGAATGTTTCAAGATTATGAATTAGGGTATAATATGTAATATTTGAAAATAAAAGGAATTAGAGAGTTGCTTAAGGTTATTGTAATGATGGATCATAAGATGAGGAAGAGAAAATTGAACAGTCTTATGATCAATAGTAATTAAGTTTCTGTAAACTGTGTGAATAATAATGTTAATGTCCTTCTCTGAGTCTTTTCAAATCTTATTTATCTTCCATAAACTGTTATTTGCTGTTAGTCTTTATGATATTATTCCATCATAAAAACTCTCAATAGAGATAATAAAATTTTACAAATAAAAATAATTAATTTACAATTTAGGGAAATATTCACAATTTTCCAATAATTTAATAATATGTATTAGGAAAAGAAATAGTAATATATAGTACATTGTACCGACAAATAATAGGTATTGGGACTTGTGTAGATATGTTTTTATAGAAAACATGATTCATGATCCTGGGTCCTGTTGGAACTTTAGTATATTCTATTTTCTATCCCCTCTATTTGTAAAAATTTTTATTTATTATTAAAAAATTCTAATTGGCTTGCTATATGCATTGGTCAATTAAATGGAGTTAGTTTTAATAAATTACTATGTTGTTTATACATATTATTGAACATATTAATGTACTAAGAAAATTTTGATATTGAAATTTTCAAAATTATAAACTGAAATCTAATTGAAATTAAATACTGAAAATATAGTCAAAAAAATGTTAATATTATAAATTATTAATAACTTTTAATGCTAACTCAGTAACAAACTGGTAATGGAATTAAAACTTTAAATTTCAAAATAATAAGCTCAAGTAGAAAAGAAAATCAATTTCCATTTACATTCTAATGATTTTGTTGGTTGCAAAAGTAATTTTATTTAAAACGTATTTGCGTTTAATTATGAATTGAGAACGGAAAATTTTGAAAATTGAAAAAGTTTTATACATACTTACAATGGAAATTTCTTAATTAGAAAATATCAACAATGCTTTGATTGAAAGGAAAACATTCGGCAACATTTAGAAAAAATAAAGATAATGCTTTTTTTGATTCATAAGGTGGCTACACAATATCCACAGTTGATTCAAAATCCAATGGCTTCAAAACAACAGTTCAGTTACTCCAGATTTACTACAAACAAATTAAAATTTTTTATCTTTCATATTTATTGAAACAAAATTTTTAAGTTTTCCTTTAGGTGATTCATATTTTATAAAATTTCGAAATTCAATTAAATTATACATAAATTTCTACTTTCAAACCTATATTTCTGACTATCAAATCAACTAAGTGCCAATGAGATAAAATAAAAAAGTAATACTATAAATTTTTTAAAAATATAATATTAATAGCCAGCAACTGTAAAAACACTAAAAGTAAAATGTTCCTGGAGTTAAAATTTCACCTCAACAAGAGCTGCAGAAAGAAAGTATATCATTAAAAAAAAATGCATCTGCTAATACCATAATAAGCATTAGCCATAAGGAGAACTAACATGACAGAAATTGACATAACAAGCACATTAAAAAGCAAACACTTAGTATCTTAGAAACATAGCCACATTTGCATAGTAAAGCAACAGAACCACTGAAAAGTCATTATCAATTCAATCTTAGAAAGCAACATAACCTATATAGAAAGTTCAAACTCCATATTACTAGATGACCATCAAACACAATTATATAACTACTTCAAATACTTCTTGTTGCTGCTGCTGCTATTCCCATAATCGACCTTGCGAAACCTCTCCTCCACCTGGTACTCGTAGTAACCACTTTTGTCACCCACCTTAAAAGTACTAGTTGTTTTTAACTCATCCTTGTGACCAACTCTACCAGTGGACCTCTCCTTGAATACATCTCCAGAAGAATAGCTCTGCTTCACAGTTGTCTTAGCATATGAACCAGTCTGCTTGTCCACAATGCTGTTCCTGGAAATCCATTGCTGACTGTTAGATTGCTGCCCTTTTGTAGCCATTGCATTGTAAGAACCCCCTGGATTCCCTCCAGAGTTGTCATTTGGATCTAAAATCGCAATACCACAGTGATGAACCTTCGGCTCTCCTTTAGTACTCATTATTTTTTGGCTGCGCCCAGTTGTTATACTCAATCCCCTATTTGCTACACAAAGCACACAAAGCAATTCCTTAGAAAGGATCAAATAGAAAATCATTCAACAATATTAAACAAAAACTTAATTCCAAATGAATGCAACAAAAATTTATGAAATTCATTTAAACGAGAACAAGTAGATTAAACCAATTGATCAAATCTAGTTTGCTAAGCAACACATTACTTATACCATATAGCAATACAATGCAAATTTAGAAGATATAACACATATTATACAAATATATTGTCTAATGGCATGCTAGTTTATATAAATTTGTGGCTAAATTTTGGCTCTCTTAATGGGTTTTTATATTGGATGTAATCAATCATACAACTCTTAATTAACTATGATAGCATGTACGATAACACCAATAAACTTTTAATTAACTATGGCACGATAATGATGATATAGTACCACAAAATGTTGGACTTCAAACTAGTAATTGAACAAACAGAATCAATCAAAACAATATTTCAAGTATTTCTCCAACTCATCCAATATTAATTTATCAGAATATATAAAAATTAAAAGCACATAAATATTAAATACAAAACCAAAATTCCTGCTTTGTCAACCAAATTAAAACTGGTACAGCAAATTAATTATTCTCAACAAACAAAAGTTACCCACTATCCAATTTTTGCAAGTAAGGACAACGCAAAGTGTTGTGTCCATTTGGTCGTTGAAAATGGGTCCAACCCATGAGTGTAACACACCTTCTATAAGGAGGTAGAGACTTACCAAACCCTAAAGAGATAAAAACCATTTATATGACGATCTAAATTCTAATAATCATAGAATAAACAATAACCAAAGGAAATCATCTGAAGCCGCAAATCCAAAAAAATCAGAACAAAATCTAGATCGGTAGCACAATGCATATCGTTTTACAAATAAATAAGTCGTTTTTACCCTAAGAAATAAAAAAAAAACCTTGAAATCTTAGGGTTAACCTAAAAATAAAGATCATAACTAATAAGAAATTTAATAACTAAAGAAACACATTTGCATGATCAAAAACCTACAAAATATTAAAAACAACAAGTAGAAAACGAAAGGAAAGGAAAGGAAATTCCTTGTTACCTTGGCTTGAACGAGCGAGACTAAAATGTAGAAATGGCTGCTGGGTAGGGTTCTGTGATGGCCTTGTGGGGTCCTTTTATAGGCAGAGAGGATAATGGAAGTTAACTTAAAGTTTAAGGTGATAGTATGGACACACAGTATCCACCATTGATTCAAAATTTAATGGTTGGAAAACAATCGTACATTTGACGCCGTCGACCGTACGAAGAAAATCAGAGGGAAATTATTTTGCATGAAATATAAGAAGAAAGAAAGTCTGGAAAGATCCGTAGTCCTATTTTTAGCCCAATCCAATGGGCTTTTATGGTCTTGTGAAGCAAAAGATGGTCATGGTTTCGGGTCAGAACTGATTTTGAAATCGTTCGGCTTTTGGTTCAATAAAATGTGTTTATCTAAAATTTTTTGGTCTAGCTTTTTAAAACATAAAATAAATTTTAGGAAAAAAAAATTGTATTTTAAGAACAAATTTTATTATATATTTTCAGAAATTTTTTGTGTACAATACCTCTCATTTTTTATAATATTTTTGCTCTCTATATTGAAAAAATAGACTAATTTATTCTTATATTTAGTACTTTTAAACCCGAAACAACTAAAAACGATGATGTGTACTTGCTAGTTGACCAAGTGAATTGGTTGGGTTTTAACTATAAACTGGTTCAATTCGGATGAGTTTAGCTGGGTTAACCCAATTTGATTAAATACTTGGTGAAATGTATTCTTTTTGCAAAACGTTTTTACTGAATATTGAACTCATGATTGAAAATGAACATTGCACAGATAGTCAGATACTAACCACGAGAACATATAAATCATTATTGTAAATTATTTAAACAATATATCCTAATATTAAAAATAAAAAATATAAATATTATTCCATTAGGAATCCTAATAAAAAAACTAATATTTAAACTCAATTATGGATGCTAACATTAATTTAAAAAGATAAAAAATATTTTAACTCCAATATATGTGCTAATTTATTATAATAATAACAAAAAATTTTTGAATTCTATTTTAACTCAATTAAAAATTCTAAAATTTAATAGTTTATTATGATAATAAAAGACTTATCGTTCATAAAACATTTTTACATATTTTAACATAAAAAAGTTGAAAGGTTATTTCACAAATTTTATATTTTATATTTTATATTTTAACAAACAAATTTTATTTTATATTTTCAGAAATTTAATAAAATATTTTATTAATATTTTAATATATCCAGGAAAAACTTCACATTCAAAGGCAATTAGAACCAAGTCATTCGGCTTACCAAAAAAACCCCAACCTATCCTATGAATATTAAGTGAAAAAACCTAGAAAAACCTCGTGATACATTGGTATAAAAAGAAAATTCCAAAAATCTCTGACTACTTAACGTCTTTGCTGCACGCTTCATAGAATGAAAACTCTTGAGATAAGAGAATTTATACTTGGAAGCATTAAAACAAAGATAATTAACCTAAATAATCCTTCAAGAAGATTACAAAGAAAGAATTCTTCCATAACCAACATGATATCTGCAGCCAAAAATAAATCAAAGAGTAACGGAGCCCATTCAAAGCCAAGGTATAAAAGGGAGGACCTTAACAACCCCTCATTTGGGTAAATGATCTGTGAAACTGTTTTTGGATATGGGAATGAGGGAAAATGAAACCATAGAGAGAGAGAAAAGTATATTATCCATTTGATTAAAACGAAGCCACCATTGCCATGGTCTGTTAGCTCTGTTTGAGACCCACGCAATTGCGCTTTTAGAATCAGATTCAATAATTAGCCGATGTGATTTGAAAAGCGAAGTACTAAACAGTTCAAGGGCAAATAATATTGCTAATAGCTCAGCTTCATTGGAATCCATAATACCTGTGCTTTTAGGAAAAAATGCAAAGGATATTTCCGTTTGAATCCCTTAAAGTTCCACCGATACCTGCAGGACCTGGTTTTCCTTTTGATGAACCATCCACGTTAAACTTGAGAAAGCCTACTGTAGGAGCATTCCAATCCATTAAACCTGCATTATTTCTTTTCCTTGAGGTAGAAAGAATGTTGCAACTATTTTACCATAACAGGAGAATAAAACCAGTCACTAAGACAATAAGGAAAAGCAGGGAATTTTACTTTAATTAATTCGAAGCACCTAAATTTGATGTTGTCCAGAATTTGGTTATCCTCATACCAAGTGTTTTTGAAGACCAAAGTATTTCGCCTCCACCAGATTTTCCATATAGCTGACTAAAAAATTAATTGCCAACTCAAAGAATTAGCTTTTATTGAAAAAATATTTTCCCATTGTATGGCAAGATCCAGTAATTTGTTGGGTAAGGCTGTTGAGACTCCCCACCAAATAAAGATTGAGTTCCAAATTTTAGAGACTTTTGGGCAAGAGAGGAGTCAATGATTAATATCTTCGCAACATAAATTACACAGAGGACAACAAGCATCACCTTGGGAAGTCAAAATCTTTCTTTTGAGAAGATTTAATCTCGTACGATCCTATTTAGGAAACACTTCCAAGCAAAGAGAGAAATCTTTGAGGAAAGTAAAGAATTCCACAGGAATTTGAAGTCTGTAACATAATTTGATGGAGCTTCTTCACCATTTTCCATCAAAGAATAGGGGTGAGCAAAACCAAAAACTGAAAATATTACTTTTAAACTATCAGATCTAAGCTAAAATTATTTTGATAACCGAATATCCGAATTTATTTTTTTGACTCATTTTAATTTTAAATATAGACAAAAATGTATAATTCAATATCCAATTTAGAAGCTAAAAATTAATAAAATAGTTTCAATTATTGCTTTAAACTAAAATCCACAAACTACAATAATAAATTAACATTTCAAATCCATAAGCATTTGACAAACAATAACAAATTAACAATTTAAAATCCACAAATTAAACAAGTTAATAATTAAAGTATAGAAAAGACAGCAATTTAACAAGTAACCAAGTTCACACAATAAAACAACAAGTCAATAATAACTCCAAGCTTGATCATCAAATTCCATCTAATAGGCACATGTCCATAATCCTAAAAGTTTACAAGTTCGTCATTTCTCCAAACCTAAAAAAAAATGTTAAAAACAATTAATAATTAAATAGAAAAAGAATATATAAGTATTCCTCATATATAATTATGGAGCCTATGTACATAATGATACTAAGATCACAACTTATTAAATATCAACCAACATTTTTAAAAAAAAATTCAACTACATTTAATATCGTAGCACTAATTGTGATTCCAACCGGAGGTAGACCTGAAAATTAAAACCAAACAATTATCAATACATATGCTCAAATGAAAATATTGAATAAGATAAAACAAACAATGATATTTTGATTTTATCACATGCCTTTTTCAAAATTTTCAAGTTCTTCCGTATCTTCTTCAACATTTATGTAAGATGATCGAAGCCAATCTCGTATACATATCAATCCCTCCACTATTTTAGGAGTCAAAGAACTCTTAAATGAGTCAAGAACTCTTCTTCCTATGCTAAAAGCACTCTCTGAAGCCATTGTCGATACAAGAACTGCCACTGTATATCTAGCCATTCTTTCTAGGGCACGAAATCTCACAATTAATCTTCCACCATTTTAAGATATTAAAACCTTATTTGTCATCTTGAATTGCTTCGCTAAGATAGACATCTAACTCAGTTTTTGATTCTCTACCACCAGAATCTGAAAGTTTTTGCTTTTTATAGTGTTGCTTCAAAAAAGATTTTGGCTTTGCACTCATCATACCTAGGTCAATGCTACCAGTATTTACTTGAGATCCACTACTGTTAGTACAATGATCATGCTCAGGTTAATACATATTTTTGTACTCATTGAATAGTTCTCTCAAAGAGTTTGTCGCACTTATAAACAAACTTTCACCCTTTTTCTTGCCATACATATTCTTAAATGCATACTCCATGTACTCAAATTTATCATGAGGGTCAAGAACAATTGTTACATAGATAAATTTATTCATTTTGGTTATATCACCCCAATACTTATCAAATTTGTCCTCATTTTATCACCTATAGACTTCACATCTTTTTGTACAATATTTTGCCAATCACTTAAAATAAAACACAAATCATTAATCTCACTAAAGAACAAGTTGGATGTGACATACCTTGAACCAAATATACACAAAGTAAGCTCATAGAAATGGGACAACATATCAACTATTTTTCTAACTTCTTTCCAATCCAAGTGGTCGAGAATCTTTTCATCTAACTCAATCCTAAATATTGGTTCCTGCGACTCGTATTTCTCATATGCTCTCTCATATTTTTCTGCTGTTTTTAACATTAAATATATAGAATTCCATCTAGTAGACACATCCAAACATAAAAATGACTTGCATTCAATTTTTTCATATTCAACACTCTTAAAATTTTTTTTTTTCAATCTAGCTAGAGAACTCCATATATATCTCACTGCATTCCTTATCCTCGCAACTGATTCATTCACATCTTTTAATCCATCCATTACAACCAAATTAACAATATGTGTTTTACTTCTCATGCAAAGATAATCACAATTACACACACCAACATTCCAATTAATAATTTTTTTTTTAAAATAAGAAATAGCAACATTATTTGAACCAGCATTGTCAATAGTAATAGTAAAAACTTTATCCAAGCCTCATTCAAGCAAATAAGTTTCAATTGCCCTACCAATTGTCTCACCTTTATGACTTGAAATTATATAAAAATTAATAGTTTTTTTGTTCAAACTCCAATCATCATCAATATAATGCGCCGTGATACACATATAGTTAACTATTTGGCATGAAGTCCAAGTATCTATAGTTAAGCAAACCCATGGACAATTTTTTCTAAAAAAATCTTTCAATACAGACCTCTCATTCAAATACAATTGGTAACAATCTCGAGAAACTATCCAACGAGATGTAATTTTAAACCTAGGGCATATGACTTTCATAAATCGCTTAAAACCGTCACCTTCAACAAACTTAAAAGGTAATTCATCCACAACAACATTAAATGCAAGAGCCTCCCTAATTGCATTTTCATTATACTTTCAAGTACTGAGATATATGCTTGCAATTTTACAAGCATTGGAGATATATGCTTCTTCTAAATACAACTCTATCCCTTTAATTATTGAATCAGATTCAAAAAATGTTGTTTTATGGGCTCCAAATAAACTTTCAAGACCTCGGCAACAGTAGATAAATTTTCAATAGGCTGGATTCCATCATTTCTTCTCTATCACAGGTATTTTTAATCCATGCAATCAGATCTAAAACCTCATTTGTTGATACCTTGGCAAAGAAAGGAGTCGACCATGTGAATCCTTCTTTAGCTTGGCTTTGATGTCACTTACTAGCTCTCGGGATAATTCATTGGGAGGCTTTTTTTTTTTTTTTTTCCTCCTGGCTTCTCTTCCTCACTCGTGAAAAGAAGCTGACTTGATTTTAACTCTCTATCTCTGCCTCTTATTAGTTATGCTTAGTTTGTGGTTTTAATTTTTTATTTGCGTAGGCTTTTCTCCTCTTTTCCAGGTCTAGGTTTTGAGGGTGTACGGAAAGCCTGCTGATTTGGGTGTAAACTCCTAAATTAGGGGGAATTTTTCCTAATTGCTTCATATATTTTCCAGTTCTAATAATAATAAATATAATAAATTTATATTTGCTGATAAAAAAAAAAACATAACCATAGTATAATATTATGATATTAAAACCACTAATATATGAACTCAATTTATATCTTTACTATATGTATTATTATAATATATGAGCCCAATAATAATAACTAATTTGAACTCTATTTTGACTCAGTTAGAAAATAAAGGACTCATTGTTCATAAATATTTTAACATACTTTAACAACATAAGAAAGTCATGTCCTGAAAGATGAAAGGTGATTAATGTTTTACTCACTCTAAATTCATTTTTTTCAAGGTATATTCATGAAATACCCCGAATTTTTATTTTCAGAACATTTTCCAATTTAATTTAACGAACCGACAGCCTGAAAATTGCTATTAATATTTTAGTGCGAATACTATGAGAAATCGAATCGAAAACCGATTGAAAAAGCCGAAAGCGGTTGAAAATCGAAGATTTGGGCCGAATCGAACCGAATCGAACCGGTTCGACCCAAACCATCTAGAAACATCCTTTTCCCTTTATCTTCAACGCCTATCTCCTTCACTCTCACCATTTCTACGCCACCTCCAGCCCACCACCGCACCACCACACCTCCCTCTCTTCTTCTTTTTCTTCTTCTTTT
The DNA here is from genome assembly GCF_041381405.1 of Jatropha curcas. NCBI lineage: Eukaryota > Viridiplantae > Streptophyta > Magnoliopsida > Malpighiales > Euphorbiaceae > Jatropha > Jatropha curcas. The sequence goes on from NC_143158.1 coordinate 26,165,239, forward strand.
TCTTCTTCTTTCTTTCTTTCCTTTTTCTTTCTTTCTTTCCCTTTTCTTCTTCCCTGCAACTGGGTCTGCGTCACTGCCAGCGACTGCAGCAGCTCCAGCAAGCCTCTGACCACCGGATTGCGCCTCTGCCGCCGCTCCAGCGTGCCTCCGACCACCGACAGCCACTGCTCTCCGATCCGGCACACGTGGCAATTTCCGATCTAGCAGAAATTCAACAAAAAAAATTATATTGGGGTATAAATTAATTTAAATATATTTTAGTTAATGAATTTAATTTTATTAATGATAGTTACTTAAATTTAGTTAGTTTACTTTTAATAATTTTAGTTGACTTAGTTAATGTTAGTAAAATTAGTTAATTAAATTAATTTTATTATTTGAAGTTAATTAATTTAGTAATATTAGTTAATGAAATTAATTTTATTACTTGTAGTCAATTAGTTTAGTTAAGTTAATGTTAGTAACGCTAGTTAATTAAATTAATTTTATTATTTGTAGTTAATTAATTTGGTTAATTTAATTTGATAATTGTGAGTAGTTAACAGTGTTATAATTTTAGTGTTGATTTAATTAAGGTAGTTTAAATATAATGTTATTGTAATGTATAATTTGGATTGTGTGGTGATGTTGAGATTAAAGGAGGATGGGAAAATGTTGTTTGATTAATTGCCCGATGGATGGGCCGTATGGATTGAATAATTGTGAAATTGTTGATATTTTAGCAGGTAGATAGTCTAAATTTTAGGGGAGATGCTGCCGAAATTTCGGTAGAAAATAAATCAATTATAGAAATTAAATTACTTAATAGAGATTAAATTATTTATAGAAATTAAAAATATAGAATAAGATTATTAGAGTGATAAATAAATAAGGAAACCCAATATCTGTATCTATAAATATATATATAGTTTAAATTAATAAATGAATTAAATGACTGCCAAAACTAGTAAACGAATATAAAATAGAATCTTCAAATTTAAAATTCTTACTTAGAATTCTATTGTTTATTATAGAGGTTTATAAAATTCCGAAATGCGAGGACGAAAGCTGGAAGCATGGAGTGATAAAGACAGTCCTTTTAAAGGACAATAAAGAAATGTGAGTAGTGTTAGATAATTCGCTTCATCCGCCTGCATGCATGCATTCACGGCTAAATGTTATCATGCATTATTTTATTGAAGTGCCATATTATGATGCACTATTTGTTGATAGTAAAAATTGTTTGATTACTTGTGCTATGAATATACTGTGTCTTGTTTGTGTGGAATTGGGATGAAGTGGACCACCATGGGTTTGTGAGGACGATCTGTGATATGGATCCTGAATATGATATGATATTGACCGTCGGCCGGGAAAATGGGAGATCGGCGCCCCCGTGTGCACCTGATGATATGGATTGTATGGAAAATCACAGGATGGCTTCTTATTGTTGCGCACCTGATAATCTAGATTTGATTGTAGCCCGCAGGGTGGCCTCCTGTTGTGAGCACTTGATGATCTAGATTGGATGGAGACCACCGGGTTGCCTCCTGTGGGTATGGAAAAGAAAAGAGAGAATGGAAAAACAATGAGAGGACTGGTCAGTGAGGATTAGACCAGTTGGCCGTATGGGGGATCGGCTCCCCGGTGCACATGTATGAGAGGGCGAGCCATGTGTGAGGACGGCTCGTTGGGGTTTCAGGTGGTGCCACTGACTAATTTCCACGTGATGTGATTATATGAAGGTGATGATACTTGTGATTGCTGCTGTATTGCCATTTGTGTGACAAACTGCATGATCATATAATTAAACGGTAACTAGATAAAAATATTTAGCATCTGTGTGATTGTGTGGAGTGAGAGGGTTATCTAACCCTACTCATTGAGTTTGGCGCTCACCTCTGCCTACTATTTTTTTTCAGGTAATAGAAAGAAATAAAAGCCTTGTGGAGTTGAGACACTTATTGTAGAAGACTTTTAATGATAGAAATAACGATGTAAATATAAAGGTAGAATTCCGCAATTGTATTCCAGTTGGGTTGTAAATAAATAGTAAAAGTCCATATTAAATATATGAACTGCATTTTGAGTTAATGGGCCTGAATCTATAATTATGAATAGAAGGTGAGATTTAAATAAGTTAGGCTTACTACGGGCTTCGGGGGCCTTAAGCCCACCCAGGTCCTAGTGCCGGTCCGGTCCATGGAAATGGGTCGTGACAATTCAATAATCATTTCATTTACGATCACATGTCAACACTTAAAATTCAAAATTTCAATATTCAATAAGCAAATCTCACTTAAATATTAATATTAAGTTAAATTTTTAACTTAAATTTTAAATTGAATTCAATAAACCATTGAACTTTATATAATTTACAATTTATAGATTTTAACATTTATATTATCCGACACTTATAATTCATCAGCGGTTAAATTTTCAATTTTATATTGTAACTTTATTTTTAATTTGTTTTCAACTTTTAATATTAATTTTATAATCTAATCTATAGTATGATAAGTGAAGATTAATGTGTGAATAAATGAATTAAAATCGAAATGGTTCATGGATGAACTAGAATTTGCAACTATAAGATTCCATTATTGCTTATTATTCATTATTATAGAATTAAAGACTATGAATATATTTGTTAGCAATCAATTATTATTCCCACAAGCATTTAACTTAATTGCTTGATATAGAAATAAAAGGTGAAGTAAAAAAATCAAATAATTACTAAAAACCTTGTCTTTCCCCTTAAAAAACTTTTTAAAAAAATAATAATAACAATAAAACCTTCTATTTGGTCACATATTGTAATTATTAATAAAAGATAATTACAATTAACGCACAAATCCTTTTCAATTACTTATCTAATTCATGTAATTTTTTTTTAATTAAAATTTTGAATTGCAATAATACTTTTATTTCTCATTAGGCGTTTCATATCATATCATAAAATAATTAGTAGCCCAAGAACATTATTATTTTATTTTTTGTCCTAATAAGCTATAAAGCTTATTATATGATTTATTTTTGTAAAAAAAAAAAATTGACTAAAAGGAAATAAGCATAAATAAGACCAATATTGTTCTATCACTTATTAATTCATTCTAATTTTGATTACTAGACCTTATTTTATAACTAGCGCAATTCTTTTTCTATATCCACTTTAATCACTGAATTCGCGCAAACATTATATTGAGAGAGTGTAAGATCATTTTTCATTATCTCATTATTATGGGATATAACGAAACGAGAACTGAAAATGCCCCAATTTCTCTCAATTTTGTTCTTCAAATCTGCCACAGTATCCGTTGCTTTAACTCCCATAAAGTTTTCCTTGTAATCAGATTTCACCAAAACATAGAATTTCAAATCACGATATGTGTTTGTCCTGAGAAGTTTAAGATGAAAATGTCCACCCTCTTTGAAATTGTAAGATTCGAGTGAACGATCATTTTTCAATTCTAGATCGTCATAAAAGAGGGATTGCTCTTCGACTTCCCATCTTAAAATACTTCCAACCCTTTGCTTCACTTGAAGAATAGTATCAGATGGCAAGAAAGAAAAGTCATGTTTGGTTTCATCATTTTCAAATTCAATACCCACAGTGACTTGGTTTGCCATAGCGATAAAGTAGGAAAATGAGCAATACGTGAATTATCAATAAATTGTCTATTATAAATGTGGGAGATTCACATTAATTGAAATGCTAACCATCACTGTATGTGCATGATGTGCTATTCACTTCAAATGTATTTTCTTTTTATTTTCAGCATTTGTATAATTAACAATAACAATATTTTTAATTTTGGGCCTAGCAATTATAATTGGGCTTGTGGCTAATTTGGCTTGTCTATATCATTGATTTCTCTTATCATTACCTTTAATTCTAACTTTGAAAAAAAAAAAAAAAAAAAAAACTAATTTATTAAATTTTTCATTTATCAAGATTAAAAAGAGAATTTTCTATTTTTGTTTAAGCTTTTTATTTGCTAAAAGTTAGAGAATGATAATTATCCATGTTAAACGTGCATTGAATTTAATTAAGATTTCAAGTTTTTTTTTCGTTTAAAATTAAGTTCTTATTTTTGTTAATAAAAAAACTATAATTGTACCTTTATATTTTGAAAAAAAAAAATATTTTTCATCCGTCTTGTTAAAAATAACTATTATACACTTATATTTTAAATCTATTACACTGGATTGCCTTTTATTCAATATTTACCATTTTAAACGTTAAATGCGTGTAAAATGACACGATTACTCTAATTCCACCACCTCAATCTCTAATTTCTCTTCTCCTTTAAAACTTCTTTAAAACCTAAAATCTCAATTCGCGCTTCATTAAATCTGACAAAATTATAAGATCCATGAGATAAGGTGTGCAATTGGTGATTACAATTGGTATGATTTATTGTTTATTTTGCCTTTCTTTTTTTTTTTTTAAAAAAAAAAAAAGTTTCTTTCATGTGTTCTCTTTTTTTTTTTTTTTTCTCTTTCTTTTTTTTCTCATAATTGGCTCAGGAGCATGACTTCTCTTTAATAAATGCCTCGTGCTTAGTGATGATACTTCGATTAAAACTTGCAACTAAGACATAAAAAAAGAGCAAAGCAAAGAAAAAGAAAAAGAAAAGCAAAGCAAAGAAAAAGACAAAGAAAAAGAAAAACGAAAAGCAAAGAAAAGTGAAAAAAAAAAAGAAAAGAATGATGGAAAGCACTTCGAGCCCCGTGCTTGCTTTCCATATTTTGACTAATTTACATTAAGTATATATTTCTAAATATCTCTTGCGCTATGCATGTTGTTTTTCCTGCAATTGCATGGGCGCAGAAATGTCAACTACTAATCTCCTTTCTGTAAAGCACGATTTTGCAAATCTCTTTTTGTGGATGATGTAGAATTGATCGTAGATGCTCCATAGGTGGAAGCTGAGGAGGAACCATGAATATCCTCTGTTGGAATTGTTGAGGACTGGGTAACTATGAGCAGTTAATGCTCTTTATGAACTTATTCGCTGCAATAAGTCAATGGTCATTTTTTTTGTCTGAAACTTTAGTTGCTTCGAATAAAATTGAGCAGCTCCGGTGTAGCCTCCATTATGACTGTTGTTTTGCTGTGGACACGGTGGGACACAGTGGTGGTTTAGCTAGTTTGTGGAATTCTCAGATTAATTTAGAAGTTATGCGTTATTCTTCGCATTTTATTAATATGAAAATAACGGAAGCTGCAGGTTTTACATGGCGCCTCACTGGATTTTTGGCATGCCGGAAAGACACTGTAGGCAAATTTCATGGAATGTCCTCAAATCCTTAGCTAGGCCGGGAACTCTTCCCTGGTTAATTTGTGGAGACTTTAATGACCTAATGTTCGCTGAAGAAAAGAAAGGGCGTAATTCTCATCCTCCATGCTTATTACAGGGTTTCTCGGATACTGTGGCTGATTGTGGTCTGATTGACTTGGGAATGTCGGGGTATCTTTTTACTTGGGCTCACGGTAGAGGTCAATATCGGGTAGAGGAAAGACTGGACAAAGCTTTGGGAAACATCATTTGGCAGAACCATTTTCCTAATTATCAGGTTCAGAATTTAGTCTCAAGTAAGTCCGATCACTCTCCTCTTCTCATCCTTACTGCCCCAAGAATAAAAAATATGAGGCACCAACGCTTTCGGTTTGAGAATTTTTGGCTAGACGAATCTGATGTGGATGCTGTGGTTAGAGAGAGTTGGACCAGTTCTGACGGAGTTGATGTAACGGGGAAGATAAAGGTTTGTGGACAACGTCTACAGAGCTGGGGTAGGAGACTAAAGCTTCGATTTAGATAGGATGCCAAGTAGTTGACCGTGCAGCTTGAGAATCTTCGGATCAACGGTAATATTGAACAGTTTGAAGGTGTGCAGCGTAAGCTTGATGATGTTCTGCATCGTGAAGAGGTCTTCTGGTCTCAAAGAGCGAAATCCCATTGATTGAAATCAGGGGATATGAACTCTAGGTATTTCCACGCAACTGCTAAAAAAAGGAAGAAATCCAAGCAGATTTTCCGGCTGAAGGATGCAAATGGTGAATGGATAAGTGACAGCAATCTGTTAACAGGTATGGTGAGTGATTATTTTGATCATCTATTTGCGGTAGGGGATGCTGACTTAAGTCCTGTTGTGGGTTTATTCTCTCCTTTGGTTTCGGATAATGATACTTTTATGCTACTTAGAGATATTTCAGTGGATGAGGTTAAATTGGCAGTGAAACAAATGCATGCGGATAAAAGCCCAGGGATGGATGGACTGAATCCTAGATTCTACCAGAGGTTTTGGGATATTGTGGGCCATGATGTTGTTCAAGGGTGTCGAGACTGGTTTAATGCAGGTGTTTTTCTAGATAATATGAACGATACCTTAATTATGCTGATTCCAAAAGTAGACGACCTAGAGGCAGTGAAGGACTTTCGACCTATTTCACTTTGTAACGTAGTTTACAAAGTGTTTGCTAAGATTCTGGCAAACAGGCTGAAGACCATTCTATCCAATCTTATCTCATCATCTTAGTCTGCTTTTGTCCCGGGCCGATTGATTTCAGATAATGTATTAGTTGCTTTCGAATTAATCCACTCTATGAAAACCAGAATGGCCGGTCGATGAGGAGCTTCTGCACTGAAAGTTGATATCTCTAAATCCTACGACAGAGTTAACTGGTGCTATTTACGGGCTGTTATGCAAGGCTTGGGTTTTAGCCAGCGTTGGGTTGACTTGATCATGTTGTGTGTTTCCTCCGTTAAATATTGGGTTGGAGTGAATGGGGATGACGTTGGCCCAATTATCCCGGGACGGGGTTTGAGACAAGGTTGTTCGTTATCTCCCTACTCATTTATTCTATGTGCTAAAGGACTGTCAAAGCTGTTTAGTAAGTCTGAAAATGAAGGTCAACTCCAAGGCTGTAGAGTCTCGAGAGCTGCGCCACAGCTATCTCACTTGTTGTTTGCGGATGATAGTTTGTTCTTCTTTGAGGCATCACGGATTCAAGCTCTAGAGATAAAAAATATTCTAGTTACTTATGAAGCAGCTTCGAGTCAAGCGGTAAATTGGCAAAAATCCGGTATTTTTTTTCAGCTTTAACACTTCTGACCCAGATAAGGATGCCGTTAATGGCGTTTTTGGTGTGCTTGCTCCTTTAAACCACGGAAGGTATCTAGGCTTGCCCTCCTTAATTGATCGGAAAAAACAACGCATTTTTTCTTTCTTGAAGGATCGAGTGAGGAAGCTAGTCAATGGTTGGAACCAAAAACTTCTATCGAAAGCTGGTAAAGAGGTGCTAATAAAGTTTGTGGCACAAGCTATTCCTTCATTCTGTATGAGTGCTTTCCTTTAAACGGTATCCATCTTACAGGAGATTCAGAGTTTAATGAATTCTTATTGGTGGGTCAGAAAAATGCGATGGTTGAGTTGGGAAAGGCTGTGTGTAGCGAGGGAAGAAGGAGGTTTAGGCTTCAGACATTTGCGAAGCTTCAATCTAGCCATGCTCGGGAAACACTGTTGGAGACTTTTACATAATACAAATTCTCTTCTTTATAGCTCTTTCAAATCTAAATATTTCCCAAGTGGGAATTTCCTTGGTGCAGACATTGGCCATAATCCAAGTTTTGTATGGAGAGGAATTTGTGCAGCTAAGGATGCTATTTGTTCAGGTTTTCGGTGGAGAATTGGAGATGGTCAGTCAGTAAATGTTTGGACTGAGCCGTGGCTATTGAGGGATAACCAGTTTCGAGTTAATCTGCCTATTCTTCCTGGTTTTGAGCATATAAGGGTTTCTGACCTTATTTTGACACAACGGGAACGTGCTTGGAATTTGCCTCTGATACACGGTCTTTTCAATTCTTCAATTGCTGAACTTATCACCTCCATTCCTTTAGCTACAACCATTCAGGAAGACACCCTTATATGGCACTGGACAGACTCAGGGATCTATTCTGTGAAATCTGGATACAAAATAGTAGCATCTCAATGTGTGGATATGAAAGATGATTTGCAATCAGATTTTTGGAAAGCTCTTTAGTCTCTGAAAATTCCGCCGAAAGTGAGGCATTTCCTCTAGAGGTGCTGCCGAGACATTATGCCAGTTAAAACAACTTTGGAAAGAAGGGGAATGGAGCTTGATACAAGATGCGATTATTGTGGTGTTGCTGAAACGTTAGCCCATGCTCTTGTTGAGTGTCCAAAAGCAAGATTTTGTTGGCAATTTTTTGGTGTTCAACCAAATATCGGCAATTTTCCAAATTTCTGATAGATGTTCGAACACTTGCACAAGGTGTGGGAAAGCGATTTTTCTAAGAGTTTTATTATGGGTCTATGGAGTGTTTGGCTGAGCCGTAATGAACTCAAATGGAACCAATTGAATGAAGGACCTTATCATGTGGTTACTCGAGCTAGAAGTATGCTCGCATCTTGGAAGAAAGCCCAGCTGAAACTGTCAGGTTCAGATACAGGCATCACTGCTTCTGCAGGTAGTCAATGGCTTCCGCCATCTACTGGCACTTTTAAAATAAACTTTGATGCTGCTCTTCTCCCATCTGCCGGCCATGGAGCTGTCAGTACTGTACTCTCAAACTGCCATGGCGGATTTGTATCAGCAACAACATCTTCATTGCATGGTTGCTCTTCTCCAGCAGTAGCAGAAGCTCAGGCGTTAAGAAAGGTATTAACCTGGGTGCTGTCGGGACACCCTACTCTGACGATTCAGGTTGAGACCGATTGCCTTCAAGCCTGTCATGCTATGAGGAGTTCTGTCCACGACTGATCCGAGTTTGGTGTTGTCATCTCTGAATGTAAACTACTCTTAGTCCAATTGCCTAATGTTATTGGTATGGATTAGAAGACAAGCAAATGATATAGCTCATGTGTTGGCTAAATCAGTCCCTAGTGGAGCTTGTTTTCAAACTTGAGATAGTGCTCCCACTTGTATTGCTCGTTTCTTCTCTTATTAATATAATCCGTAATTCAAATGTCAAAAAAAAAAAGACATATATATAATAAACTTTGTGATAATTTTTCTCTCTGTCTCTCTCTATATATATATATGTTGTGTGTGTGGTAAAACTTTGATAATTCTTAGATAAGATTAGATGAAACATCTAATTAGGATTGATAATATATACTTATTAATGGGCCAAAGAAAAATATTCAAAATTAAAGAGCTAAATTCAAAGAAAAATTTCTTGCACTATTTTATAGGAGAAATTAAAAAAAAAAAAAAAAAGATTTGTAGTTTGGGGGACCTGGACTTCCCCGGTCCCCCTTCCTTTTGCAAGGAAGAGGGTACTTTGGTAAAAATAAAAAAAAAAATTCTTTTTTCTCTTTAGACCGTTAGATTTTTTTGACTTGTATTCTAAAACTGCAACTATTGGATGAAAGAGCAATATAGTGTAACGGATACAATCTATTTTTAAAAAGACAGATATAATTTTATTTTTACAAAATATATGATTATTACGATTATAATTTTTCCTTTTTTAATTGAAATTTCCACATATCACATTAATATCATTAGGCTAACTCTTGCTAAATAATATCATTACGATTATAACTCTTGTTACAAAAAAAAAATCTACCAGAAAAATATTAGTAATAGAAAATTTGTAGTTGAAACTTATTGCAAGTTTTATTTATACGGAACATAGAAAATACACAACAAGTTGTGCTGCTTTCTATAAATATGAAACTTATATGTTATGGATTTTTAAATTGGGTGCGATTTATCCGATGATTACATAGAATTGCCAAAATGCATTAACTTAAAAACCTGTAATTGAACGAACAAATCACAAAAGAAAAACAAAATTTATTTATGCATTTCTCTAATTCATCCAATTTAATTATGAAATTGAACCCAAAATTGATAGTAAAGATATGAATCACAAGAAACAAAATTCACACAACTTGATAAAAGTTACTTGTTTGTAATATTCAACCAAAATCTCTGCTTGCCAAACAAATTTAAAGTGGTGTAAAACAAATTAATAATTCAAAACAAAGCACTGTATTCAATTTGGTCACTGAAAATGGGTACAACAAAACCCTAATACATGAAGACTTACTCATAAACCTATCATGATCCGTTCCACTACTAATAGTAATACATGTTACATGGAAATTAATAAAAAGAGAGAATTTTGTACCATTATAGAACATCAATCGATGCATGAATTAAATAAAACAAAAAATATTTCAGCACAACTGAATTAATAAAGTCATTCGGGTATAGTTTAATTGTTCGTAGGAGATAGTAGGTTTTGAGTTAGGGTCTTTACCGTTTTTAACGAATCTTACGGAAAATTATTCTTCATGTATAGCTCATAATATTATTAAGCCTTTGAATAATAATAAACTTGAAAAGAAAATATTTAAACTTATATGGAGTCACAAAACAAAACCTAGTTTTCAAAAACAGTAATAACCATACGAGAAAAACATAATATCTAGCTGCCGGGAAACGCACTTTGCTGGAAGGCTAAAAACCTTTTACCGCTAGGGCACAGGGGATTACACCTCCCATTTTAAAAGAAAATCCAAAGATAATATCCAACGAATTTACTCGTAATTCTGTTTCTCATCCAACCTCCTGCGTCCTCCCGCTGCTGCTAATGCAATTCATTAACACCAATTGATTCTTCGAAACTACTTTTTGCGCTTATAGCCACTCATTTCACCATTAGAGAAAGGAACAGTCAGCTTCTTGGCCTTGTCAGCATCTTTTGATCTTAACGACTTGATCTTAGCGTTGTAAAGATCTTTTGTGAGTCTCAATGCCTCCTCAAACTGCAGTTTGATTAGCTCTAGATCTATCATTATCCTTTGCTTCCACTTACGTACTCTTTCTGCCAATGCAAACTTTATATTAGCGTAGGAGCAAAGCATGAAATTTCACCCATTAACACCTATATGTTCTAAATACTCTGAAGTACCAAAATGGAAAGAAAAAGGAAAAAAAGAAAAAGAATATATAATTCTAAAAATTCTATGAAAAAAAAAAAAAAACAATCAATCATTACCCAGCATCTAAAATTTTTTGTTAGTGCCCATAAGGTGTATTCTAATAGAAGTATAGTAAATAACGTAATTCCCAACGACGAGAGATCTACAAAAACTGTTCCCATTTTCCTGCAATTAAACAAGTTTAATTTTATAAGTCGAAGTGAAATTAAATTGTCAAATAGATAGAATAATTAATAGAGTTAAATTGAATTATTCACCAATATCACGTGAGAAATATATATGTCCACTAAGTAATTAATTCCAAAAAGTGCATAATATAGAAACTTAAAGATTGTAATTTATAAACTTTTCTTCATTTTCCTATCTTCCAAACAAGACAAAAAATTAGCTTTATAATTTTCCTTTCTCTAACTTTATCCTCTACCAAACATGGTGTACATAAATTAACTTTGACATTATCCTCTAATGGAAGACACTGTAGGATTTTATAGGAGTTGAAGGGAAATATTAAAATATTACCGATTAATTTAGTTACCACCAAAATGGACTGCTATAATAAGCCAAGACTTGGGAAGCCTTAAGCCCAAAGTTGGAGGTCCAAGCCCACATTCTAGAATACTCCACAATTCTCCACACATGAGATGTGATGAAAATATCTTACCTAACTCTAGAATGTTCCTTGTAATCTAGACCATCCATTTTTGTAAACAAATCTTAGCCGTACATTGAGGAGGTGGAAATGCATACCACCCCTCCTCTCATTTGTAACCAAGCAAACACAAAACAAAAACCAAGTAAGTAATCATTTCCTTAAGCTTTGTGAATGTTTGCTTCTTATTAATACAATTATATTTGGTGTTTTGTGTTAGTATTATTTTGGTTGCCTTTCCCGTTATTATTTTTGGTGTTATAAATTATTAATCAATCTTGGAGTTTATCACTGCGCTGATATCAAACAAGTGGTATCAGAGAATTAAAACCAACAAGTGGTATCAGAGCCTAGTTGTGGTGGTAGTTGTTGTAGCTGTGGTGTTCATTTACAAGTGTAGAGTATCGCTACTCTGCTGGAATTAACAGTCGGGGACTGCTGTTGAAGCAAGATTCACAAGCAAGGATTGTGATCTTGATTGGTCAAGGATCGTTGTGCATTGGTTAGTGTTAGGAACACCAGTACCTTATGGCGAATTTTTCTGGAGTTGCTAATAGTATCGAGAAGCTAAATAGCAACAATTACGGGAAATGGAGTACCCGTATAAGATATTATCTCATAGGTCAAGACTTATGGGATATCGTCGGAGGAGATAATACTACACCACCAGTTGGGGATGCGAAAGCTCTGAAAGAGTGGGAGACAAAATGCGGGAAGGCGATGTATGTGCTGACAGTTGCAGTAGAAGATGAGCAGATGCAACGGATCAAGTCGGCTAAAACACCAAAGGAAGCATGGGACATTCTCAAGTCTGCTTTCGCCAAGAAGAATGAAGCAAAATTGCAACGGCTTGAAAACGAGTTGTTCTCAATCTCGCAATAGAACCTCACTGTAAGTCAATACTTTTCTAAAGTAAAATCTTTATGTGAGGAGATTTCGAAATTAGATCCAGACAACGAGACAAGGATGAGGAGGATCATCATCCATGGTCTAAGACGTGAATTTAAGTGTCTTGTGACTGCTACTCGTGGTTGGGCTACACAACCAACCTTAGACGAGTTAGAGAATATCTTGTCCAATGAAGAGACTTTGGACAAAAAAATGTCTAAAGTAGCTTTGAAGGATGATTAGAAAGCTCTGTTTGCTAAAAAGAGGGGATTTCGAAACGTTGCGAGAGTAGATGGTGGAAAAGAAAGGAGCAATCAACAAGGATGGAGAAAGCAAAAGTGGAGACCATCACAGCAAGGTGGAGCAAGGCCAGGACAAAGGAAAGACGACTGGCGAGAAAGTGATCGTTGCTATAAGTGCAACAAAAGAAGGACATTTCGCCCGAGAATGTCGAAGTAGACGAGTAGAAGGAAACATAGCATCAACCCAGAACGAGCAACAAAGTGAAGAGGAATGGGATATTCACAGTTTCTTTGTTCAGGAGGAAGAATATTTGCCACAAAAGCCAGTAGAGATGATGATGAAAGGACCCGAGCAGGAGTCGTCATTAATATCTGTAAGTGATAGAATCAACTATGATGATGATTGGATAGTTGATTCTGGAAGTTCTAATCACATGAGAGGAAACAAGGAGAAATTATCGGATGTATCTGATTATGATGGAGGTCGTGTTGTAGTCACAGCAAATAACACGAGATTACCAATAGCTCATATTGGAAAGACAACCATTCTTTCTCCCTCCAGTAAGGAGAAAATGGAGTTACAGATGGTTTATCATGTGCCAAGAATGAAGAAAAACTTGCTTTCTGTATCACAAATAGCAAGTGCAGGTAATTATGTGATGTTCGGTCCTGATAATGTGAAGGTTTATCGTAACCTTAAATTGATCGGAGATCCAGTCATGGAAGGATGGCGAGTAGAATCAATCTACGTCATGTCAGCACAAGAAGCCTATGTTGATAGAACAAGGAAGAGTGAGACAGCTGACTTGTGGCACGCTCGTCTGGGACATGTTAGTTATTACAAGCTTAAGGTGATGATGAAGAAGTCCATGCTTAAAGGTCTTCCTCAGTTGGAATGCCGAGAAGACACTATATGTGCTGGATGCCAGTATGGAAAAGCTCACCAACTTCCCTTTGAAGAGTCAAAACATAGAGCCAAGGTGCCATTGGAGTTAATACATTCAGATGTTCTTGGACGGATCAAGCAACCTACAAACAGTAATATGAGGTACATGATTACTTTCATCAATGACTACTCGAGATATGTTTGGGTAGATTTCATGGTAGAGAAGTCGGAAGTTTTTGAAAAATTCAAAGCTTTTAAAAACAAAGTTGAAAAAGAAGTTGGAAATAAAATTAGATGCCTTCGCACCGACAATGGTGGAGAGTACACGTCTGACGAATTCACTAAATATTGCCAAGAGCAAGGCATTCGAAGGCAATTCACATGTCCAAGAACACCGCAGCAAAATGGAGTTGCTGAGAGAAAGAATCGACACCTGGTGGAGATTTGCAGGAGTTTGCTCCATGCGAAGAATGTGTCGGCTAGATTTTGGGCAGAGTGCATGAAGACAGTTGTGTACGTCACCAACGGACTACCTCAAGCAAGATGGGAGTTTACATCCCCATTCCAGAAACTGTGGAACATTAAACCAACTGAAAGTCATTTTCGCGTTTTTGGATGCGTGTGTTATGTCTTCGTTTCGTATGAACTTCGAAGCAAGTTGGACAAAAAGGCACTTTGCTACATATTCGTTGGTTATGATGAGCAAAGAAAAGGCTAGAGATGTTGTGATCCTACAACTAACAAGTGCCATATTTCAAGAAACGTGGTCTTTGATGAGACATCATCTTGGTGGTCATCTGAAGCAACTCTGCTACCAGACTCAAAAGAAATTCAAGAAAAAGTTGAAAAGAAGATAGGAGAGGGAGAGTTCATCCCAGAGAAAGGTCAAGGAGAGCCATCCATAGTTCAAGAGAAATCGAAAAGCCCATGGAAGATAGGTGCATACGAACAACAGCAGCCAAGTCAAGAAGAACAAGATCCAGATTCTCGTCTACTTCGGCGATCAAGTCGAGAAAGAATGTAACAGCCCAGCCCATGGTAGATATTGTCCGCTTTGGGTGCCAAACCTGGCCTGAACCCTCACGGTTTTGTTTTTGGGCCAGGGAAAACCTCCGCTCTGCCAGCCCAAAACGCGTCTACCATGTTCAAGGTTGCCACCCTTTATGTATAGGACTTCCACCTTGTGCGTAGCCGATGTGGGATTCGCCTAAGGTGTTGTGCCCCAAACCTGGGATGTCACAAAGAAGGCCTAATCCAAAATATGCAAATGCTGCTATTGCAGAGATAAAGGAGCCAACAACTTATGAAGAAGCATCAAAGAAGATGGAGTGGACTACTGCGATGGAAGAAGAAATTGCTGCTTTGGAGGAAAATCAAACATGGGAATTAGTGCCAAAACCAAGAGATGTGAAACCCATCTCTTGCAAATGGGTTTACAAAATCAAAACTCGCCCAGATGGATCAATTGAGCGATACAAAGCAAGACTGGTTGCTTGTGGATTTTCTCAGCAATATGGCATGGACTATGATGAGACATTTAGTCCAGTTGCCAAGATCACTACTGTGCGTGTATTACTAGCTTTGGCAGCTAGTAAGTCATGGCCTTTGTGGCAGATGGATGTGAAGAACGCATTCTTACATGGTGAAGTTGATCGTGAAATTTACATGGAGCAACCACCAGGGTTCAAAAGTCGTGAGAATCCTAACTATGTGTGCAAGCTAAGGAAAGCTCTTTATGGTCTTAAACAAGCACCGAGGGCTTGGTATGGCAAGATTGCAGAATTTCTTGTCAAGAATGGATATGTTATGGCACTAGCAGACTCTAGTTTATTTGTAAAAAATCGGGAAGGAAGACTAGCTACAGTGCTAGTATATGTTGATGATTTAATAGTCACTGGCGACAACATCGAAGAGATTCAACTCATCCGAGAGAATTTGGCTACTCGTTTTAAGATGAAAGAGCTGGGTAAGGTCAGGCATTTCCTTGGATTGGAGATAGAAGAAGCCAAGGAAGGTTTGTACCTCGGACAACAGAAGTATGCAAGAGATCTACTAAAGAGGTTTGGAATGATGGAATGCAAGCCAATATCCATTCCAATGGATGCTAATGTCAAGCTGTGTGCTTATGAAGGGAATGATCTCGAAGATGCTACTATGTATAGACAACTAGTGGGAAGCCTAATCTATCTCACTATGACACGGCCGGACATTTCCTTTGCAGTTGGAGTAGTCAGCCGATTTATGCAGAAGCCTAAGAAACCTCACTTGGAAGCAGTTCGAAGAATATTAAGATATATCAAAAGTACAATCGATTATGGGATCTTTTACAAGAGAGGTGAAATTATCAAGTTGGAAAGATATTGCGATGCTGATTATGCGGGAGATCACGACACTCGGCGCTCGACAACAGGCTATGCATTTAGTCTTGGTTCAGGAGTAATCTCTTGGTGCAGCAAGAGACAACCTACAGTGTCACTTTCCACAACAGAAGCTGAGTATCGGGCAAGAGCAACAGCAGCTCAGGAAAGTGTTTGGTTGTCACAGCTTATGAACGATCTGCATCAACCCATCGACTATCCAATTCCGTTAAATTGTGATAATCGTTCGGCTATACAAATGGCTGAGAATCCGGTGTTTCATGCGAGAACAAAACACGTGGAGGTTCACTATCACTTTATCAGAGAGAAGGTTCTACAAGGAGAGATTAAAATGAAATATATCAAGACGGAGGATCAACCAGCCGATATCTTTACAAAGAGTTTAAACGCAAATAAATATGAAGATTTTCGTCAACAATTGGGAATGATGAAGAAAGAGAAATTAATCGTTGAGGGAGAGTATTAAAATATCACCGATTAATTTAAGTGCTGCTATAATAAGCCAAGACTTGGGAAGCCTTAAGCCCCAAGTTGGAGGTCCAAGCCCACATTCTAGAATACTCCACAATTCTCCACACATAAGATGTGATGAAAATATCTTACCTAACTCTAAAATGTTCCTTGTAATCTAGACCATCTATTTTTGTAAACAAATCTTAGCCGTACATTGAGGAGGTGGAAATGCATATCACCCCTCCTCTCATTTGTAACCAAGCAAACACAAAACAAAAACCAAATAAGTAATCATTTCCTTAAGATTTGTGAATATTTGCTTCTTATTAATACAATTATATTTGGTGTTTTGTGTTAATAATATTTTGGTTGCCTTTCCCGTTATTATTTTTGGTGTTATAAATTATTAATCAATCTTAGAGTTTATCATTGCGCTGATATCCAACAAGTGGTATCAGAGCATTAAAACCAACATGAAAAACCAAAAGCCATATCAACTCTATTGAAAAGCAAACCATCAGTATCTTACAGAACACAGACATGCTAAATATTTGCATAATAAAGAAACTAGAGACTACATAAAACGTTGAAAGTCATTACCATGTCCAGCTAAGGAAGCAAAATAAACTAACTATGAAGTTCAAACTCCAAACTAATTTACCAACGGAGACAAACAAGCATAATTATATGACTACTTCAAGTATTTCTTGTTGCTGCTACTGATGTTTTTTCCCTTGCTGTTGCAGCAGCTATTTTTTCCCCTGCTACTGCTGCTGCTGTTCCCATAATCGACCCTGCGGTACCTCTCCTCCACCTGGTGTTCAGTATAACCTCTTTTGTCACCAACCTTAAAAGTTTTGGTTGTTTTGAACTCATCCTTGTAACCAACTCTACCAGTTGAACGCTCCTTGAAAACATCCCCAGAAGAATAGCTCTGCTTCATGGTTGTCCTCGCATAAGAACCAGTCTTCTTGTCCACAATGCTGTTCTTCAAAATCGATTGCTGACTGTTGGATTGCTGAAGATGATTATCTTCCAAATCAGATCCGACACCTTCAGAATCACTATGATAATTATCTTCATCAAAATCAGATTTCTCATTATAATCATCTTCAGAATCAGATCCCAACCCATAAGAATCAGGTTCCTCATTAAAATCATCTCCGAAATCAGATCCCCCAAAATAATCATCTTCATAATCACTGCAAGCCATAATCCTACTAAACAAGCTTAATTTGATCAATGGAAGTGAAATTAACTTGTCGAGAAAACAGAACTTAACTAATTGAGGAAACATGTACAACCCTTAAATAGAATTATTCACCAAGATCATTTGAGAAATATAAAGATCAACAATACAAGTAATTGATCCCAACAAATTGCAAAATATATAAACTTAGAAATTCTAGTCTAAAACACTTTATATTCCAATTTTAGTTCCTGTAACTTCATCACCTAGCAAACATAATGCACAAAAATTTCATGGGAAAGGTAAAAGGCAATTACAGTTAGAACTTAGAAATTAATTTTAGCATTTCATAAAAATAAACTTTTACTGTTTTATTATCAAAGCTAACTTTAAATTGAAAGGGAAAATAGCTAACTAAAACAAGTCTTATAGTTCATCAAAGCCTGCTAGTTGTAGTTAGGGATGTAAATAAGTCAAGTCACTCATGAGCCACTATGAGACTTGACTTGAGAAAAGCTTATTAAGTAAGTTTAACAATTCAAGCTTGAGGATGCCTATGTAACTCATTTAATATACCAGTTCAAGTTCGAGCTTGTAATGGGGCAATTTATGATTATTTTTTTCACGGTAAATGAAAATTAGTCGAGCTTAAACGTGGGTTTCGAGCTTCGATCAACCTTGGCTGTATACCTTAAACGAGTCGAGATCAAAGCTTTGAGCTCGGCTCAACTGCCACTATCAAGGGTTATGAAAAAACACAAAAAGAAAAAAAAAATTCTGAATTCAAATCTGCAAAATCCTCTTTCCTAAATCAAAATCAAAACACAAAATTGGAAACTCAAAAGCAAGACAATTCAAGAGAACCCTAAAATAAAGAACTCTAGAAAAAAAGAAATCAAAACCTTGTCAAAACAACTAAATTTGAAATAACATACAATTTCAATTCTACTACTTAATATTGTCTACTCGTATCAAGATTAAGAAAATAGTAAATTATATATTCATTTATGAGTAAAAGAAAGTTACTAATCGACGAATCAAATTCTCGCCAGTAACAATGTCCCTCCCCAATACTCAAAAACACAAAAATGAAAAAGCTGATGATCAATTAAACATGAATAGTGCCAAATTTGAAAACAACAAAAGGAAAAAACCTCTAAATATCTTCTTCGCTTGACTGATGGATAGTGGAGACACGGAGACAGTAAATATAAAGACTCTATAGGCTTTTATAGGGCTTGAAGGTAAAAAAAGGCCGAGCATGAAAAGTTACTCCAGAAATAATCAAGATAATAACTGCCAGGCTGATCTCATTTGCACCAAATTTTACAATTTGATAATGTTTAATTTAAAATTTTAAATTGATTGTAAAAAAATTTAATAAGTAGTTTTACGATTAATTTTTTCCTTAAAAAATAAGATTGCATATATTTTTAATGATAACTATATAAATTAAAAATGTATATATTATGCACATTTGAATACGCAAAATAGTGGTAAATATAAATAACTTAATTTTAATTTTGACCATCAGCAATGTCAAAAATAAAAAAATATATAATTAATTAAAAAAATATATTCCAATATAAAAAAATTAATTATAAATATAAAATTACTTGATATTTAAAAAATATGATAAAAATTATTGTGTTAACATAAAATGGTATTATTTTTTTTATAGAATTATCTGATTATATTTTTAATTTTTTAAAATAATTATTAAAAAAATAAAAAACATTGATTGGTCCAACCGATCAATATGGTTCGATATAACTCTCTCGTTGGTCTAAGAAAGTTAGAGCATGCACAAAATAAACAAACAACTCTCTCGTCAAGTTATATATAATTTCCAAATCAAAGCCATTCACCTCCGTTACTGTGTAAGCTAAGCAATTAATCTACTACAGAACAGAAGATAGATAACAATAATAGACGCCATTTTCATATCTCTAAATCCCAAATTCTAGAAACATATAGAGATTACGAACAATTTCCAGTTTATATGAACAAACTGAATGGAATTGATCGGAGCGGGCATTTCCGGTTACTCCATATTCACTATGTATTGGACGAATTGAAACTGTGTCACTAACATTTTATAACATTTTGACTCCTTCAATAATATCCTACTTTTACTTCTTCAATGAAATTTTTTTTTTTTTTCTGTTTCAATGTTCCAAAATTTACATTCTTGAGAATCTAACTCCAACACAAGTTATTGGTAATATTTTTATGACAATGCATCACCATCTGTCACTGTCATTGCACCAAATACTCTGTTCTTGGCTTTCTTTGCCTACATGAAAACAAATAAACAAATAAAAATGGCATGGAATCAAAATTAGAGGGGATGACAAGGAATTCTCAAATAACCTAGAGCTAATTACAGAAAACCTTATGAGTGTTCTTATATCATACACTTTAGTGCTCATAAATTAACCAAGAGAAAAAGGAAAAAAAAAAAAACCACTATATATACCTGTTTTTCCCAATCTGTGCATGAAGTTATGATTGCAAGAGAAATTGCTTGCACAAACATTGCCATTGTAATCCCAATCCAGAGGCCCTGTCAAACACATTTCATATAGACATTTTTGGTTTATTAAAATCCCAATCCAGAGGCCAAGATGGATTCAAAATAAGAAAACAAAAGAAAAAAACTTGAAGCTACCTTTCCTCCAATATGATAGACAAAAGCTAATAATACAGCTGAAGGAATTCCAACAATGTAATAGGATCCCAAATTAACAATTGCTCCAATCTTTTGCCACCCACAGCCTCTGCAAGTTCCTGCAATTCTTAATTTCGTTATATCAAACATAGCCTGAAGTGTTGCAATTCAAGACAATTTAGTCATAAGTTGCTGCAGACCTGAAAGAACAGTTTGAATGCCATTGATGAAATGGGATACTGCAAGAAATGGTAACATTTCTCCCACATAATTCACCAGTCGTTGTTCCTTGGTAAACAAGTAGCCGACAACTTTTCGACCCGAAACCATCATAGTAGCTATAACAATGCCTTCTATCACAACCAAGATTACCACAACATACACTGCTAGACGTGCTGATTGCGGTCGCCCAGCACCCAGTTCATTTGAAACTCTTGTGCTAGTTAATGAATGCATAAAAATAAAACTATAATTTAAAAAAAAAAAAAAAAAAAGAAGGGAAAAAAGGCCTTATTGAAAATTTTGTGACTATATGAAAATTATTGAAATCCACATTAATCATTAATTATATTAATTTAGATTTTAGGAATTGATTTGTCTAGGCTCGGTCATGGACCACTCCTGGACAACAAATGAATAATGATTTTTTTTGTTGAAACGAGAATATCTCTCACCATACACCAGCTAAAAAAAGAATAAAAGCAGAACAATTTTTAAAAACTAGCTATTTTCATTAATTCGGTCTATAGGTGAAGCTATATACACAGTCTGGACAAGTCTAATCCATTAATTTAACCAAAGATGTCGGGGAAAAGAAGGGATAAGATTATATATGCACCTTATTGCACCACTGAGACCAAAAGGTATCATGTAAGTCAGCATGTGTATATTAAAGCTGGAATTATGCCAAAACTTATTGTTAGTGATGCTAAGAATAAAAAAATAATAATTAATGTCTGTGTGTGTGAAAGTGAAATTTTTATGTGATAGTTATTGCTATATGCTTTTAAAATATGCAAAACCTGATAGACAGGACTGATGCTTCAAGCTTAGGGTTTGGAAGAAGTCCTGATAATAAAACCACTGTCTCAAGTGACCATACTTCCAAACTGTTTCAAGCAAAAAAATAATTTAAATCGTTAGAAATATATCAAATTATTTATATGATGCAAATGCATAAATAATTCAAATTGCTCGTGAACTACTTGGACTCGAAATTATTTTTTCATTTTAAAAAATATATCCACATATGCAATTTCTGATTTAAATTAATCGAAATTAAACCAAATGCTAGCATTAATACTAGTTGATTGGATCTTTTAATTTTTTTTTTTTTTTGTTAAAAAGTAAAAATTACCCTACCATTAATCCTACTTTAAAAAATTAAAAATCCTGTTTGGTACATAAAAAGAGTTGAGTCACACTAAACTCAAATATATATTTGAAGTATTGATTTGCAAAAGCTAGGGGCCAAAAGATATTTTCAAAAGTTAGGGGGTAATTTAAAAAAAAAAAAATTCATACTACTTGTAAACTAAAAATTAAAAATTTTTTTCACACGAGAGGCGCTGGCCACCACTTGCCTCGTTCCCCCAATTGCATTTGAGCTTGCGTGAAAATAAAACTCAGTATAGCTCGAATCCAGTTCTGAGCCTCAAAGTTTTTTAATCACGTCAAGCTACATCTCTGCATAACTCGACTCGATACATCCCTAAATCGCTAGCTATGCTAAATTGAAAGTGAAAGATGCTACTCATAACATCACCTAAGCATTACAGTTGCAGGAATTGCTAGTTTTAAAAACTTGGGAATTCCATGGAATGCTTCTTTTGAAAAACCTGTCCAAGTTTCCTTGAAGGATGGAGAGAAGTAGACATAAATCATCAGTTGTAATGCAATTATCCAAAAACAGATGGTGCTTGCCAATGCAGCCCCCATTTCTTTGAGGCTAGATCTAAAAACAAGAACCCAACAAATGGGTATGTGTAGTAATGTAGCAATTCCTGAGGTAACCATCAATGGAACTACTTTGTTTTGCGTTTGTAGGAATCTGATATGACATTCAAGAAGTGACAAACTAAAAAAACCTGGTATCAAGAAATAAGCATATTTTCCTGCCTCATTTGCTATTTCAGGATTTTGTTTCAAGAATTTGAGAATTTCAGCTGCATTAGCAAATATAATTCCAATTGGAATGCTCATAACAAGAAGAACAAAGACTCCTCTTTGTAAGTGTATGCCAAGTGAGTGATATTGTTTCGCTCCATAGGATTGACCGCAGAATGTTTCCAATGCGCTTCCCATTCCTCGCTTATTGACAATAATTAAGAAAATAGAAAAGCTTACTGATTAGTAATGTTCTGGTTAACTTGCTTCATATTATAAAAATTTTAGTTGTGTTTCATAAAATTGAATTCCTGAGAGTAAATTGCAAACTTTCTTTTATACTGAATAAGGTCGTAATATAGACTCAGAAAGTGAAACCTGCAGAAATGTCTTACCAACAAAGTGTAACCTGCCATTGAAGCGAGAGAAGTAGCAATGGAAGCACCAGAAAGAGCAAGCTCTCCAAGATGACCAACAAATACGACACAAATCATCTGTGTAATGCCTAGGCAGAGGAAAATTGACACCAACGGTCCTGCTAAAAGCAACTGCTTCTTCATCTCCTTTAAAATCTCCTTTTTGCTAAATACGATTCTTGATTCAGTAACATTTTCCCCAGTTGCTTCTGGTGTTGTTGAAGTTGGATATTTTTCTTGTCTTTCTATCTCCATTTTGATTCTCTTTTTACTTTCACTTTTATGAATGCAGAAATCATGGGTTATATATCCTTTCAGCTCTGATTTTTCTTTTTTAAAGAAAGGTTTCGGTTTCCTTTAGAAATCAAGAACATGAAGATAATTATCTTGTTAATAAAAAAGAGCTTAAAAACTCTAGACCAAGTGTTCAATTTCTCATCGATATTCCACGTGGGGTAGGGTTTAACTCATCATGGATCCCACCAACAATCCAATTTTTCAGTAGATAGAGTATTCAAACGCAAAAATACTTATGCATACTCTATCCATGACCCTACCAATCAATCAAACTAATACAAATTATGAATTTTTTAAAATTATTTCTATTTTATTTTATTTTCTTCATTAGTGTACAGTTAAAAATATTTTCATTATAATAAAAATTTTTATTTTTATTGATTTAATTCGTTGACGCCACATAAAAAGTTAGAAACCGAGCCAAATTGAAAAATGAGTCGCATCAGATGTACAAATCACGTTTGCTTATAGGTTGGATTGCAACATGGAAGAATCCGATTCAGATTCCATTGCTTTACAGGCTTGCTTGTCCACTAATTTTCGTTTGCTATAGTTATTAATTATTTGTGGGGTAAAATCTATTAATTTTAAAAAATAATAATTTTTCAAAGTATTTAATAAATATATAGATTTGTATAAATTAAAGAGTAAATTATTTGGAAAGTACCCATGACCATACCCCAAAAACAAGCCATCAATTGACGATTACTTATAATTTGTAATTATTGTCTAATCAAATACAAATAGCAATAAATATTTAAGAAAATTACGATTATATCCCTCTATTTTTTAAAACACAACATTCGGTCTGTCTTTTTAAAATTGGATTAAATTGTCTTATTTTTTTCTTCCATTAGAATACTATTACATGATTCTATCTAATTACAAATGCTTAATGAAAGGACAAAGATGCCCTCTTTATCTCTTCCCCACCCAATTGCTAACTCCTTTTCACTGCCACCAATAAGCTGCTGTTACCACCACCACCAAGAAGAAGGAAAAAAAAAAAAAAAAAAACATTATACTACTGTCTCATTCGTCTCTTCCATTTAACCGCTATGTAATAAACACAACAAACTTAAAAAAAATAACGCAACGACAAAGATAAAAAGCTCTCGTGCTGAGAAGGTTTGATGAAAATATTATTTTTCAAAATATTTTTATTGATGAAAAAAATAAAAATGATTTAATTTTGTTTGATTATATTAACTTCCTATTTTAATTTAAATTTTATTGAATAAAGTAAAAAATTATATGATATACTAAATAAGGTATATACTAAATATGATAAAAATATAATATCTTTAAAAACTTAATTTTATTGATTTTAAAAAAATAATAATTAATTTTTATTCGTTATACTATACTATGTAAGGTATATATTAAAAATTAATATATATAAAATAATAAAAAATTATTTATATAGATTAAATTATGTTTACTTACAATGAATACTGTAACTGTGTTAGAGTGGTTTGAAAAATTTAGTTGAGGATAAAAAATGAAAAAGAAAGTGAAAAACAAAATTGACGCTTACATGGATAATTCTTTAAAAATATAAAATTTAAGAAAACAAACTAAAATTTTTAAACATTTGAGGCCATAAGGATAATTTTAAATGTATACAAAATTCAGAAAAAAATTAAATTATTTAAAGACTTTGAGGGCGGTGGCCCCCCTGCCCCAGGTTGCAACTGTACTTATCCAAAAGCCCTTGTACTGCAGATTTTCATGTCATAAAAAGACAAGAATAGAAAAAAAAAAAAAAAAAAAAAAAAAACCATGTGAAAATGTTATATGCACCAATGGGTCATTGCCGTTGACAACACGAGTTGAATATATAGAAAAAATTTTCAATTCAATCCTTATTAAATATACATACAAAGAGATGAAGAACTTCAATTATAAGTAAATTCCAAATTAAATTCTGTTTATGATAATAGCGTGTCAGATATCCGCTATTTATATAAAAAAAATGAAAATGTTACCGTTCAACTAAAGTGGTAGACAACAAGTAATACTAGACGACAAATTACTAACAGCTCCAAGCTTCTGCGTTCAATAATTGAGTTCATAAGGTTGTTTTCTCTATGCCCTGCCTATACTGCATTAAAATTTAGGTCCAAAAGAAGAGTTGGTTTCATAATCAAAATAATAAAGGTGAAACCCGATAAGGAGTTGTTCGAGTACAATAACACACTTAAATTTAGTTGACAATTTTTACAAAGTTTGATTCATGAAAAAATATTTATAAAAAGCAAAAATGACTTATTTATGTCATGTGTATATGTCTACTCATATACCAATTTAATTAAAATAAATTTTTTTAGTTAAATGATAGTATTTTTAATCATTTACTTTGAACAAAAATAATAAAACAGTAATAACTTTTTTAAAAGAAATCTTTTTTTCTTATTAACTTGGTGTATGGATGGTCTCATATGCTGGATATAGGCAAGTTGTATCTCATATAAGGAATAGCCACAAATAAGGGTGCGCAAACCAACATATTGAAGTGAGACCAAAATCAAATTGATCCATTTTGGTTGGATTCAATCAAATCTAGGTGATTTTTGTATTTCACTTTTTAACTTTCATGATTGGTTAAGACAAATGCCAATATTTGACAATTATCAATATATTATTAACTTAGTTATAGAACATTTACAAGTTGATTAGGTTATCTTTCAAACTTACAAACCAATCTATTTAAAAAAGGTACACATTTAAATTCCTTTTTTTTTTTTTAAGAGAAACACATTTAAATTCATATATATATATTAAAAATTTAAATTTAAAGAATAAATATCATTTCTACTTAAATTCAAATTATTTAAACACAAAATCATCAAAAAAAATTTTGAATTAATTATAAACTAAGGAAATCTTGGTGTAATTCTTTGTACTTAAGAAAAATCCTTGTTTCTTATACCTGTAAAATAAAGACAGGAGTCAAGGAGAATTATTATTGGATCTTTCTATTATAGTGAAACATTGGAATTTGTGTTTTCAAAATTAATTTAATATTACCTTCACTCCACAAGATAATATTAATTATTTTTTTAAGATTAGAAGGGAAAATGACTTTTACCCTCAATTTTCCTGCATGTGTAGAATCATCTTCCGGAGTTCGCACTGCATTACGAGAACCATCACGGTGCTTTCAGTATACAATTATATTATCTAAAATTGAGATAGTTAAATTATTTTTTTAATTCTCTTGAAAAATCAGAAAATGTTAAAATTAACGGAATGGAGGTAGTATTTTATTATTTTAATTCCATCCTACACATTCATTTATTGTATTTTCTATTAAATAATGTTGAAATATTAAGTTTACCCTTTAATATAAATTATTTTTCAATCCTTTTGATATAACATATTATATGAGTAAAATCTTTTTTAAAAATTAATTTTAATAATCTTGTAGTCTATGACTTTCGATTATAATCATTTTGTTAAATTTTTTTGCTAAAATTTTAACTGTAATGTTAGAAAAAAGAGAACTAAGGGGGAAAAACCAACCAAAAAAAAAAAAAAAAGCAAAATGATATTTAATATATATTTTTAATTATTTTTAATTGATCAAAGGAAAATGTACGAAAGTTCTAATTAATACATATTAGACCATATAGTGAAGTTAAAAAATAGTTATTTTTATATTATTATCATTATTTTCTAAAAATAATTCCCACATATCGTTGTTAATGCATAGAAGCTGAAGGATTCTGTTGAGACCCTGTGGAGCAAGAGCTTATTATAGCAAAGCATAGTTCGCATAAAAGAACCAAAAAAGCACATGGGGAAAAAAAAAATAGAAGAAATGCCAATTTAAGATGCCTGTCGAGTAACGGTCTGTTGTTCAAGCTTATTGTAGCTTCTTAGACACTCATTTTATTAATTTAGATAAAAAGAAAATAAGCTTATACTAATATTTAAAAAAAAAAAAAAGAATCCAGCTTGTATTTTTTAATGGGGATTGGGCTATAATTCAGTGATAAAATTCCTCCAGCATTTGCCAAATGATGATCAAATCCCGAGTCCTATCATCCCCATCAATTTGATTATAATTTTTAATTTAGCTCCTTTCTCCTATTTTTATTATTTGATTAATTTTTAGCATTTTTAGTTCAATTTTCATGATAAAACAAATTAAAATAACCAACCAAATCAAATTTTTAGCCATTATATATATTTATAAAGTACTTGTATAAATAAAAATAACACCAAGACTAACAAAAAATACATGTTAATATATATAGTTTCAATAATTTTGGTCAGTTTATCTTTTTTGAATATTACTTTGATTTGATTGGATTGATTTTTGATAGGTCTTATTTTTATAGTTTTTATTAGAATTTTTTAATATTTTTAATTACTTTAATTAATTTTTATTTATATTTATATTTTTAATTAAGTTTCCTTGATCAACTTGATATGAAGAGTTTTTAGCAGGAAAATAGCTAAAATTTGCATCAAAAAAAGGTTATAGCTCAAAAAATGGAGATAAAAGCTCAACATGGCTAAGTTAGTAAAGTATACGGTCTGACTGTATCTCCAAGAAAGTTGAAAATTTAAGTGGGCCGAATTTAATTATTTAGCCCTTGTAGATTTGAAACTTGGGTGTGTCTTATGCATGGAGCTCTATGAGAATAATATAAGACTTACCTTGTTTGAGTTTCAGCTCTATTTAGTCAAAAAAGGCTCCTGCTTAGGAAGAAATGCAATATAAAATCAGTTTTCTACTCAAATAATATTTCTTCCTAATTAGGTCAGCTAGTTTCCTACTTGGATTCAGAGACACTCTACGAAATCTATATAAAGAGAAATCTCTACACTAAAAGGGCATTCACATCACATCCATTATCTCACATTCTATTCTCTACATCGTTTCTCTTTACAAGACTTCAAGCAATCAAGTTAGCAATTAAAATTCAAGGAACTGCTATAAGCCAATTGTTGACTAGTTTTTATTTCTAAACTCTCTTTTTGTTTTACTTTCAATATTCATGTTGATTATGAGAATATTTATAAGTTTAATTGAGTTTTATTTAATTACTATATCGAACTAAACTCTCATATTAGGGATTTAATGTAGTTTAATTTATATTTTAATTTTTAATATTAGATTTGGTTTTCCTTATTTAAAGTATAATTTATTATTGAACTTAATGCTTCCAGGCAGAATTTCTCCCTTAGATTGATTTATTTCATTAATCACTATCGGGAGAAGGGTGTTTGATATGAAAAGGTAATAAATTACATAAAAATAAGAACTTGATGTAGAAGCTATATGGTTTGACTTATGGGGGGTTTTCATAAGTTAACGACCTTAGGTTATGAATTTATAAATAAACCATAAAACTTAATGATTTAATTCATATTTGATTGCGCTATTGGAAGACAGTAATTAGATTGGATTAAAATAGCTAACAATACATCGGGAGAACTTGTTGGTAATTTTAGGGTTGTTTCCTCTACTTGAACAATAAAAATTGATTATCAAACTAATAAAATAAATTGGATAAAATTAAGTGAAGTCAAAATCCCTAATAGTTTTTAGTCATTGATTTCTTTTCATCAAATTGTCTTACTTGATTTCTTTTTATTCTCTTTTATTTATTTTAATTTAATTTCTTAAAATAATTCTCCTTATTGTCCTTTAAATAATAGTAGGTTAATACAATTTTGATACTTGGTATATAATACTTGTAGGAACGATATTCTAATCACTCTTTACTACTTGTTTGCTATTTCCTACACTTGCAAAAAAGCCTGTTAAGTTTTTGACGCCATTGCTGAGGATTGGCATTACCAATATCAATATCCATTAACCTATTATTAATTTAGATATTTTTTATTTTAATTTTTTTTTGTTAATTGAAATATTTGTTTATATTATTTGTAGTTTTTCTTTGTTTTAATTGATTTTTATTTTCATTATTTTTTTCCGAAGTAGTTTGACATGGTTCATCGAGAAATAGTCGCATATTTTAGTCAACAACACTCGGAGCCATTTTATGCCGCTTGGACAAGATTTAACGAATTGTTGGAAAGATTTCTTTGTCATAATTTTACAAATAAATATTTCACTTATATATTCTACTTTGGATTAGATGAAGAAATAAAAAGTTGAGTAAATAATGGATTTTCGACAACCGGTATTCATGTTCCAAAAAGTAGCTATGAAGATGTAGTTTAAAAATGATATGGCGGATTTTGACTACCGTAAGCATTGGAGTCATTCAGTGCAAGGTTAGTATCAGTAAGACCTTCTAAATTTTGAGGATGAAAAGAAAAAGGAGAATCAAATTAAGGATTTGATTGATGCCCTCATTAAGTTTCACATGAAATTCATGAATGAAACTCATGAGAGTTTTAAGATTCAACAAGCAGTAATCAAGAATTTAGAGGTACAAGTAGCGCTATGGTAGCTAATAGACCTCAAGAGGAGGAATGCAAGATAGATTCTAAGGACACTTCATAGAAAGTTGCACCTTTAGAAGAAGTAAAGCTTATATGTGAAGAACGCAACTCATTTAAAGACGGATTAAGCGCAAACAAAGACAAAGAAAATGATTGTGGCCAATGGTAGACTCAACCAGCGCAAGTAACAGAAACAAAGTCTTGAATCACCATTGTGCTCTCAAGCAGGAATAGTAGACTCAAAACAAAGATTTCTCAAAGATGAGATGTTCAAGGAGGTGAAGATGCAGCTGATGTTAGCAGGACCTCTTGTATCTGTTAATTTTTTTACCTACTTTTTACAGGACATTTCAGTGCAAAGATGATTGTTTCCTACTTTTTACAGGTCTATTGGATAAAGAAAATGATTGTTTCTGTTACTTGTGGTGATTTAACTCACCTCCTTTGAATCGATTACTTGTGTTTTTTTTTTTTTTTTTTTTTGGGAAATATTGTGGCTTTTACTTTTGATAACGGTGGAAGTTTTGAAATCAATTTAATTATTCCTTCTCACAAAATTAATAAATGAATATGTGCATCAATTCCTCACAATAAAATGAAGAAAATGATTGACCAATAAACTTGAAAGTCATTTTTTGAAGTAGGCACACTTGTACCATGAATTGCCCACAATCACTTTCCAAATCAATGTGGTGAATGATGAATTCTTAATTGGCAATCTACATAATGATTTAGGATTTTTCCTTCATTTATATATATGTTTTAATTCCTTTTGTTTTAAATATATATTGTTATTTAATTTACATTTAAGATCACCAAGAGTATAATTATTTCCATAATTTATTGTATATGTATAATACATCTATTTAATGTATTATACAAATAAAAATATTAATTATAAATTTTTTACAAAAATATTTAATATTTTAAATAATTACAAATATAATAATAATATAAAAGTATTAATTTTCAAAATATAGTTTTAGAAGTAATTGCTAAAAATTATTTTTATAAGTTTAATAGAGTGAAAAAATATAATATTGTTACAAAAAAATTTAACTTATGGGTGAAAAAAAAGCTAAAAATGTAGATCAACTATTAAATAAATTCTTATCAAATATGTGTAAATTAATTATTAACTACAAGAATTAGCTGAATTGAACACTTCCTATGAGTTAAAATTTTTAGGTTCAAGTATTAAATTCACTCTTACATCTTTTTAATTGGTTCGATCATATATTTTTTTTATTAAATTGATTCTAGAATTTTTAATTTTTGAACAATTAAATGAAATCTATCCCACAGCTAAAATTGGCAAGTAAATATATCATAAATTGAGTGGAATGAACTTATATTAAGTAGTCCAAACATCATAATTGATCATATATACTTTAGAATTTTTAATGTGTTATATTTAGAATTTTGTAGAGTTTCTAATTTGAACTTTTATTTGAATTATTTTTCTCTATTTACGTTTATTTTTGACATTCATATTTATTTTTTTAATTAATTAACTTTTTACATAAAAAGTAGATATATAATGATTATGCAAATTATGAGAGAACTTTGGACTCAATTGGCTGAAATTAAAAGTTTAATGGTCAATTTGTTCAAAGAAGAAGCTTTTGAATCTGATTGGATGAACTAAAAAGTTCAAGGGCCAATTTGATACTTTAGCCAATTTTTTTGTTAGGTTCAACATACTTGTACCTACAAATCAATCAACAACGCATAATTTCTTTAAAGAGCATCAAGCGAGATCACTAAGATTTTTGCAGTGCTATGTAAGACTAGAATCGCTGGGTTATGAATTATAAGATCGTAAGAGTGTTAAAATGTTTTAAAAATTTATAATTGTGGTATATTAATTGTTTTATTTTAATTTTCTATTACTTGAAATTAATTTATCAATAAATACGAAAATATAAATGTCAAGACATAATAATCAATAATATAGTAAGAAATAATAATCATTTAACTAAATACTAAATGATTAAATAAATAATTAACACAATAAAAATTTCTCCACTAAATAAAAGTCATTCCAAAATCATAATTTTTATTGGAGTATATAAATAAATAAAATTAAATAAATTTTTTAATTTTGTAACATTACTATCATATATTTTTTAAAGATTGTTAATATCATTATTACAATTTATAAAATTCTTAACTATATTTGTTAAATTAAATTTGAGCATTGCAAATTTCAAAATCATTTATCCACAAATCAATTATATAACTATTAAAAAAAATTTAATACAAAGTGAGATATAAAAATTTAAATTAAAGATTAAAAATTAAAAATTAATAGATTTTTTGTGCATAGCACAAGCATATGCAGCTAGTAATTAAACTATAAGGGAGGGATTCAATCTCAAGACTCCCCATACGATAATGCATTGGCCTCACCAAGTACTCTATCCTTAGCTCTCTTTGCCTGCAAAAAGAAAAAGAAAGAAAGAAGATTTATGAAATGGTAATTAATGTCATGCACATATAACTAATCAAATAAATCACTACATATACTTGTTTTTCCCAATCTGTGCATAAAGTTATGATTGCAAGGGAAGTTGCTTGCACAAACATTGCTATTGTAATCCCAATCCAGAGGCCCTGTCAACCACATTCCATATAGACATTTTTAGTTTATTATAATCCCAATCCAGAGCCAAAGATGGATTCAAAATAAGAAAACAAAAGATAAAACTTGAAGCTACCTTTCCTCCAATATGGTAGACAAAAGCTAATACTGCAGCTGAAGGAATTCCAACAATGTAATAAGATCCCAAATTAACAAATGCTCCAATCTTTTGCCATCCACATCCTCTGCAAGTTCCTGCAATTCTCAATTGTTCAAACTCGTAATTTCTTAATCCTAAACATAATTCCAGAGGTGGAACAAGCCATTTTGCCCCCATCAGATGTCTTAAAAAAATTATTGCTGAAATTTAAGAAGTTATATTTCTCCCCCGAGTTTCAACTTCTAGTTCCACACCTGATTCCAGAAATGTTGAACTAAATCTAGTTTGGTTGGATGTAAAATAAGGAAGGGTGTAAAATAACAAGTGAAAATTTCATAGGGTTTGCAAAATACCTTGTTTGGGAAGGAGGTGAAATTGTGAGTGGATGTAAAATATTCTTTATTTTAATTCCTCCAGTTTACTCTCCAAAATGGGAGGAAAATAAAACTTATCAAGCAATGCATTATACCTGAAAGTACAGCTTGAATGCCATTAATGAAGTGGGCTGTTGCAAGCAATGGTAACATTTCTCCCACATATTTCACCACTCTATGATCTTTACTAAACAAGTGGCCAAAAACTTTTCGAGCTGACACCATAGTAGTAGCTACAACAAGGCCTTCTATCACAACCATGATTACCACAACATATACTGCTCGACGAGCAACTTGTGGCCGCCCAGCACCCAGTTCATTTGAAACTCTTGTGCTAATCCAGATAAACAATCCAAATAATCATACCATAAAAAATGAAAAAGGAAAGGAAAGATGCTGATTAAAAATAGAGGATAATGAACTCTTGTTGTTAAGAAACATTGTTGGTATATATTCACCTTATTGCACAACCAAGACCGTAAGGTATCATGTAAGTCAACATCTGTACGTTAAAGCTGGAAGTGGAAAAAACATACATTAATTAGGCCAAATAAGACCTTAATCTTCAGTAATTAGATGATCTGTAATAGAAAACCTGATAGACAGAACTGATGCTTCAAGCTTAGGATCTGGAAGAAGTCCAGATAATAAAACCATTATCTCAAGTGACCATACTTCCAAGCTGTTTGAAGCCCAGAAATAATTTAAATCATTAGAAGCATATCAAATGCTGAGTAGTATATGAGAATAATGCTAAACTGAAATAATTAAAAGAAATTCATCCTGGAGTTACCTAAGCATTATAGTTGCAGGAATTGCTAGTTTTAAAAAGCTAGGAATTCCACTGAATGCTTGCTTTGAAAAACCTGTCCAAGTTTCCTTAAATGATGGGGAGAACCAGACGTAACCTATTAGCTGCAATGCAATTATCCAAGAAGAGATGGAATGTGCTAATGCTCCTCCCATGTATTTTACGCCAGTTTTAAAAACAAGAATCCAAGTAATTGGGACATGTAATATTGCAGCAATTGCTGAAGTAATCATCACTGGAACTACTTTGTTTTGAGTTTGTAAGAATCTGATAAGACATTCAAAGAATGAAGTACCAAAAAATCCAGGTATCATGCAGTAAGCATATTTTCCGGCTGCATTTGCGATTTCAGGATTTTGTTTCAAGAATTTAAGAATTTCAGCTGCATTAGCAAATACAATTCCAATTGGAATGCTCATAATGAGAAGAATAAGAATTCCTCTTTGTAAGTGTATTCCAAGCAAGTGATACTGTTTGGCTCCATAGGACTGGCCCGAGAATGTTTCCAATGCACTTCCCATTCCTCGCTTGACAAGAGAAACAAATTAAGAAAAAAAATAATAAGAAAAAAAACAGCCAAATAAGCCAAATTTTTTCAAGTTCTTTATCAATTTTTTTAAATTTTATGGATTGAATAAATAATAAGAAAAATAATTCTAAGTCTTAGTATTGAAAACATTAAACAAGTTTAATAGAAAAGTCTTCAAATTTAATTAAAATATTATAAGAAAAAAAAAAAAGACATGGAGTGTTTTCGATATTTTGATTTATGATTTTTTTCCCATACAATTTCAAACCAGAACCATTTGTCAGTTCCAAAAAAATAACTAATGATAACCGAACCGTAGAGATAGGTTCTTACAACCGAAGTTTGATTTCGTTTTGACAAGTTCAGTTAGTTTGAAACCGGGACCGGGGTGATGTTAGAGCCCATTTTTTAACCATTGTCCAAACCTTATTAAGCAAATATATAAATTAAAGAAAGTTAAAGATTAGGTAAAAAAAATTGTCTTACCAACAAGGTAAAACCTGCCATTGAAGCAAAGGAAGTGGCAATGGAAGCCCCAGAAAGAGCAAGAACTCCAAGACGACCTACAAACATGATACAAATTATCTGATTAATACCAAAGCATAAGAAAACTGACACTAGAGGTCCTGCTAACATCAGCTGCTTCTTCATCTCCTTTAGAATCTCCTTTTTGCTGAATAAATTTCTCGATTCAGAAACATTTTCCTGTGGTGTTTGAGAACGTTTTTCATGCTTTTCTATATCCATTTTGATTATCATGCAAAAATCCTGCCAGTCCAGACCTATGAAAATCTACATGTAGGCGTTAATATATCCTTTGCCATCAAACATAACACATTTAAATGAAAAAGAATGCTACATATAGAAAGAATCACTTTAAAGGAGTCGATATTGCTT
The DNA here is from genome assembly GCF_041381405.1 of Jatropha curcas. Classification (NCBI taxonomy): domain Eukaryota; kingdom Viridiplantae; phylum Streptophyta; class Magnoliopsida; order Malpighiales; family Euphorbiaceae; genus Jatropha; species Jatropha curcas. Next base: position 26,200,157 of record NC_143158.1, read on the forward strand.
TACAGGTTTCATCCTTTGAGATAATTTGTCATATGGCTGGCGAGTGGATAAAAAGCACCTTTGTAATTAATCTCCTTTATATATATATATATATATAACTTCAACGACTCACCTCTATTTATTGTCAAAATTAGGTTGTGGTGTGCCCATCTAAGTGGAACCCACACACGTGATGAAAAGAAAAAAAACATAGGTGAAAGTTGGCATGCAAATTTGACAAGGATGGAAAGCCGTGAATGAGTTATACACTGATCTCTCGTCTTCTCTCTCTTATAAATAGGAGAGGATTTGTCTCAGTTTAAACACACCAACAAGAAGAATAGAGAGAGTGAGAGCAATTGTAAGAGAGAAAAATGGAGAGATTATTCAAGAAGAAAAATTAAGCTTAATTTTTCGAGTATTCTTAAATAGAGGGTTGCGAGTGTATGTAAATACTTTATTTATTTTTCTTCTATAAAAGATCTGTGGCGGTCCGGAGATGTAGGTAAGATTGGCCGAACTCCGTCATCAAATTGTGTATTATTTTCTTATTGGGGATTTTGAGTAATTTTTCCCAACATTTATTGCACAACCACCTTTTGTTCATTGCAGAACTATCGAGAGGGAGAGGGAGAGAGAGAGTTACATCGAATTCTGACCACATTTTTCAGCAATTTATTGAATTGAGGTTGTATATAGCAATCAAAATGAGGGCTCCATAATTTGCTTCAATATTCAACTAACAGTCTTGCAAACCTGAAATTCAAAGATTAAGTTTAAGTTGAGCATCTCTTTCACAGCCATGAAGGAGTTGCTTTCTTAATTAACACACTATTTCCATGATCTTTCTAATTTTGGGAACAAATTTTCACTCCGACATAAAAACAAACAGCTAGTGTGCCAAAAATCAAACACCCTACACAAAATTTACCTCTTAAGACAAAACGTCGGCGTTTTCTTGTTGGACATGTTTGAGAACAAGAGTGTAAGCCCAATGGATAGAATCACGGGCTCGAACAGCTTTTTGTTTAATGAATAACTCGATTGTGTCAAAAGATGGCTTATTATTTTGGGGCGGGAAAATCAGCATTCCAGCAATCAAAATCCGAGACAACCACTTGGATTGCAAATTTTCATAAATATAAACACATGATTCATAAAGTTTTTAGGTGAGACGCTAAAATAAAAAAAAATACAAAATTCCGATGCCAAAGTTATTATTTTCTCCTTTGATACTTATATAATATGCAACCCAAGAAGAAGATACACAAATGTTAAAGGCATAAAGGTATATTGGGTGTTTAAATTTTAATATTTTTTAATTTTAATGTCTGATTAGAAAATATTATTAATTGAGTATTAAAATTATAAAAAACATGCAATTAAATAGTTCATGTTAATTTGGACAAACGGAAATTTGATTGGAAAAATTATAATTTTATCTATGTAGTTTATCATAAATTATTAATCTATTTTTGCATTTTTAAAATTATATTACAATATTCTTATTATTTATTTCCGTTAAAACTTTTGTCCTTTGTCTATTTTTTATAATATGTTTGATGAAAAACAAAAACACTCTTAAATATAAATCATTTGCAGCAAAGAACAAACAATAAAATGGAAAAATCTCAATTTTCAAAATTTCAGCTTTACTTTTCTTTGTAAAATTAAAAAAAAAAAATCACATCTCACTTCCATTTTCAGAAATCAATAACCTATAAATGATTAAAATAAAATCAGTTTAAAAAATATAAAATAAAAAATCCTAAAAATTCAAGAACAGAAAACGAAAATGGTCTTTGTTCTTCTTGTTCCGATTTTGGTCTAAATTTCTCTGATGAGTTTCTTTCCTTCATGGGCCCACTATAGATGGATGATAGTAAAGGAGAAATCACCAGGAAACAAGCTCAACAATCACAACAACACTAACTTTCATCTCCTCCTACAAATAACCCACTGTACCTTAAATACAATGAGAAAGGAAAGCACTGGAGCGTTCTGACCATTTTCAAGTTCAAGATCTGATGCTAGCCAAAGAACAGGGGAAATGAAGAATATTCAGTAATAATACCCAGATTGCGGGCTCCAACGCATTTGGGTTCAAAATACATTTTGAGGAGTCGATTTATGCTAATTGACAGACCCTTGTCAACCACAAATCCTAATACTGCTAACCCATAAACCCAACAATTTTAGGCTACGACTTCTTCTGATACTGATGATAATGAAAATGAAGATATATGGAGAATTCAAAGAAGGAGATTTCTTAGTGTACCAGGAGTTTGGATTTGGGCTAATGAAATTGCAACAGAGAGGAAAGTTGTCAAAGGTATTCTGGGCAAAAAAAAAAAAAAAAAAAAAAAATCTTTCTCCTTTGACTGTTTAATTTTCCTTTTGACTTATAATAAAAATTAATAAAAAAATGGACAGAATAACGAAAATTAGGAATGAAAGCAAATTATAGAGATATTGTAGTGTATATTTAAAATGCAACGATACACTAATAATTTATGGCAAAACACAAGGATAAAACACAGGATACGTAAGCAGCTGACGTGGATTTTAGCATTCCACATAACTCTTTCACATGCATTGCATATGCCTTTTATTCAGAAAAATGACATTTCTAACCCCATTAAAAATTAAATATAGCATATTTTTAGTCCATCAATTAAAAAACAGATAACACAATGAAAAACAACAATTCTGCAAAAATTCTTAAAAATCCAATTTACAAGATTCATAAAACGATTTATTAGAAAGCAAAATTGCCAAGCCTCTAACTCGAAAGAGGCAATTGGATATCAACAGATTTCTGTATTTCCAAAATTTCAATTTCGGATAATATTTTCAGGACCGAAACAAATGACATGAGTATTTCTATGAACTTGCAACAAATTTTTCGCAGGGTCCACAGTAATAACTCTAGCACTGTGTAAATAAAAAGCAACTGATTGGAAAATTTTTCTGTTCGGACATAGTCAACACCAAAAATAGTAAAGATTAAAGTTCAGACACCGATAGTGTAATTAATCCATACCAAATTGACCAAACTAAACATCAACATACAAATTATTTTTCTCTTCCTCGATAAATTCTTCACTTTGCTCACATTTGATGACCAAAAAGTTTGACTACTAGGCTCAATCCCATTACTATTGAAAAAGTCTGAGCAACTACCATGAGCAGCCGACTCTTCAACTCAAGAACACCATTGAGTTTACATGAATGGGAAAATTAAGATAATGAAAGAAAGTCAAAATATTAAGAATTTAAACCATGGTTTTGAAAATTTTCTTGGTTTTTCTTTTTGAAGGTTTGTCTACGAAGATGCAAATTTTAATTTAAGATTTTGGAATTTCAGCTTATTCTTGGTTGATGTGTTGGTTTTGAGATTAATTTAAGTGATACAAATCGACAAACCATAATCGCACGAGAGGATATTCTATTTCCAAATGGACCTATTATAAGGGCAATGACTAAAAAAGTCAAGAAAGCAGTTGATGGACCGATCAAAAATATATTTAAGTCTAATGAAAAAGTACCAAATAATGAGATGGGCTTGCAGAATATCCAAGGTTGGTTCACATGATCCAAACATGTGGGCCTTAGGCCTTATAGTTAGCTTATGTTTAAATTAGTATAATTGGACCTACTTCAATTGGGCTTTATGCCTTAATTAGTTTTAGGGTTTTCTATATATAAATATTTAGCTATCAAGTATTATGGAATAACTCAATTTATGCGTTTTATTTCAAGAGAGGCGAATTCTTAGTTCTTCATTGAACTTATCAAAGATAATTAATCTTTGTGACGTTTATCCTTTCACCTTAATATCTTTCGTTCATTCTTCTAGTTGAATTTTGGATCAAGATCCGCAATTCTCAATAAGAAATTTCTACGAGAAAGATACTTCAAAAGTAGAGTGAAAATTTTTTAAAATAAAGAAGGAAAAGCTTTTGTTTGTTCATTTATTTAATAAAAAAAAGGGAAAATTATTATTTCGTCCCTGAGGTTTTACATAATTATTTAGGTAGTCCTCGACATTTATACATATATTTATAACGTTCTTGAGGTTTGCCACCATCATATTAATTGGTCCTTCCGTAAAAAAAATACATTTTTTTCCGTTAATTTTGAGAGGAAAAGACGAAATTATCCTTTGAAAAAATAATTATTTCGTCCCTAAGGTTTACCATAATTATTAAGTAGTCCCGGACATTTATACAAATATTTATAACGTCTCTGAAGTTTACTTCCGTCATATTAATTGGTCATTCCATAAAAAAAATATATACTTTTTCCGTTAATTTTGAGCGAAAAAGACGAAATTATCTTTTATAAGTTTTCATTGACATTATTGTCAATCCCTTTCCTTTAAAATACCTGAAACTCAAATTTTCACCATCTTTCTCAATCCAATGCAGTCTTCATTGCCACCACCATGTCTCTGTCAAGTATCATCTCCATAATCAGATCACCAACAAAACTAAAAGGGAAAATAATTATTTCGTCGCTGAGGTTTGCCATACTTATTTAAGTAGTCCCGGCCATTTATACAAATATTTATAACGTCTCTGAGCTTACTTCCGTCATATTACTTGGTCTTTCCGTCCAAAAAACATACTTTTTGCTGTTAATTTTTAATAGAATGACCAAACTAACCTAAATCCTCTAATCAAGGAGAGAGAGATAAATGGATGAAGGGTGATGATGGCTTGATTGAGTTTGGATGTTGGATTTTAGTTTTGGTGGTGATCTAGTTATGGAGATGATAGTTTTCATTGACACAGTAGTGGCAATGAAGACTGCATTGGGTTAAGGAAGATAGTGAAAATGTGAGTTTTAGGTATTTTAGAGGAAAGTGATTAATAATAATGTCAATGAAAACTTATAAAGGATAATTTCGTCTTTTCCACTCAAAATTAACGGAAAAAGTGTATTTTTTTTATGGAATGACCAATTAATATGACGGAAGTAAACCCCAGGGACGTTATAAATATTTGTATAAATATAGGAGACTACTTAATAATTATGGCAAACCTCAGGGACGAAATAATTATTTTTCCAAAGGATAATTTCGTTTTTTCTTCTCAAAATTAATGGAAAAAGTGTATTTTTTTGATAGAAAGACCAATTAATATGACGGTGGCAAATCTCAAGATGTTATAAATATATGTATAAATATCGAGAACTACCTAAATAATTATGTAAAACCTCAGGGACGAAATAATAATTTTCCCTACAAAAAATTACATGTATTTGTTGAAGGTCTTGAAGCAAAGAGGAAAGTGTTCATGTAGTTATCGTCTCCTTCTCTTCTTTCTCTTTCGCTTTAAAGACTCTGATTTCTTCAAACCAAAAAGAAAAAATTATGGTAGATTTTTTTGTTCGGTGAGTTCAAATTTCTTTGCTTGGTGGGGTAAAAATTTTTTTTTTTTTTTTTGGAAAAAAAAGAGTGGAAAAGAAAGGGAAAATAATATTGAAATAAAATAAAGATGTGATTATAGAGAGAAAAAGAAAAAAAAGAAAGTGTCAAAATAAAGAAGAAGTAAACCGCTGCAATTTCTATGAGGTGAAGGTGCCAATGTAAGCGGTGGAGGCAGCCATCAGAAAGAAATAATGAAGAGAGAGAGAAAGTCAAGGGTGATTATTGATTAGTCGGTGAGTGGCTGTCAAGGCTTATTCCAGCCAAATGGCTCACCCACTCCATAAACTGACATCAGAAATGGGCTCCCCATCAAATTGCGAACTGGATGGTGTGATCGCTGCAAAATTCTCGGTGAGCTTGATTTTTCGGCCACCGTGCATGGTGGTCGTTAGCGGTGGTCCGGTGACCGGCCGGTGAGACTCTAGTGAGACTTTGAGAGGAAGAATTTCCTCCTCCTCGTAACAATCACGATTCTCCTACCCAATTTTAATTTGGTGAGCTCTAGTCTTGATTTCATGTTTTCTGGTTATATTCAGTTAGAGTTATTGAGTTAATTTAGTTAAACTTTATTTCAGTTAATTTAGTTAATATAGATTGACTCATACAATACAAATGGGAAATTTAAATGAGTATAATTTAGTATGATAGAAATGAAGCACTTATTATGTTAGATCCTAGTACTGAAAAGTTGAGAAACTGATTAAGTAGATGAAACTATATAATTATTCATTGTGAACGCTTATCTAGCATGTTTATCTAGTTTTGGTTAATTTAATGTTAAGATTATGGATTAAATGGTTAATTTAATGTTATTGATTAAATGGTTAATTTAACGTTAAGATTATGGATTAAATTACAACTCTGTAGTTGAGTTGTGGTGAAACTAAATTGAATTTGGTATTATGCAAGAATTATAACGTTAATGAATTGGCGGACCAGAATTATATGATTGATTTGCCTGAACGATGAGATGTGTGAATTGGATAAATAGAAATATTGAATAATTAATAATATTGTTATTGTTTAAGCAGGCAGATAATTCTATTTTTAGGGAAATACTGCTGGATTTTTGGTAGAACATTTATCAAGAACTAAACTAACTACACTGATAATAAAAGCTAATAACCAATACCACCAATATTGCTATTATTATTAGAGAATCTAGTTAGTAAGTAAAGTGATAGAATTAGAGAGTTATAAAACAGATAAATTAATAAGCTAGCATAAAAGATTCGTTGGACAGTTTTTGAGAAATTAAATAAATAGGGACTTATGCTAATAGCAAGTGAGCTTCATTAATGATAAAGATTGTTTCTGATTCTTTCCTTAGATATGATGGCGTGTCCCGAGAAATCGAATGTTGGATAGCAGAATACTTGAATATGGAGCATAAAGCTTCCAGCTATATCATAAAGCTATGAGCAGTGTTGGATAACTTATTCCCCATTGCATATGCATACATGCATACACGGATAAATGTAATGCATTCACACATGATAGATAAATACTATATAGGTATAGATCCATTATTTAAAGAACTGCTATTTGTGCTGCATTACTTATTGCTATTAGGTATTGCTTGATTAATTGTGACTTGCTATATCTATGCTTTGGTTGTGTGAAATTGGGATGAAGTGGGTCACCGCTGAATTTGTGAGGGCAGTCTATGAAGTGGGTTAAAAGCAATAACAAAGCCAAAACTGATAGACAGGACTGATGCTTCAAGCTTAGGGTCTGGAAGGAATCCTAATAAAAAAACACTATCTCAAGTGATCATACTTCCAAGCTGTTTCAAGCCAAGAAATAAATTAAATCCTTAGAAAACATATCAAATGCTGAATGTAATTAGAAGAAACTAATCTTGGAGTTACCTAAGCATTATAGTTGTAGGAATTGCCAGTTTTAGAAACCTAGGAATTCCATGAAATGCTTCCTTTGAAAAACCTGTCCAAGTTTCCATAAATGATGGAGAGAACCAGATGTTAGCTATTAGCTGCAATACGATCCAAGCAGAGATGGTGTGAGCTATGTGCTAATGCTGCTCCCATATATGTTAGGTCAGTTTTAAAAACAAGAATCCATGTAATGGGGATATGAAGCATTGTAGTAATTCCTCAAGTAATCATCATTGGAACTACTTTATTTTGTGTTTGTAAGAATCTGATAGGACATTCAAAGAGTGAAGTACCAAAAAATGCAGGTATCAGGAAATAAGCATATTTTCCTGCTGCATTTGCTATTTCAGGGATTTGTTTCAAGAACTTGAGAATTTCAGCTGTATTAGCAAATACAATTCCAATTGGAATGCTCATAATTAGAAGAATAAAAATTCCTCTCTGTAAGTGTATGCCAAGTAAGTGGCACTGTTTGGCTCCACAGGACTGGCGGGAGAAGGTTTCCAATGCACTTCCCATTCCTCGCTTGTGGACAACAAGAGAAACAAATTAAGACAATAAAGGAAATTAAATTAAATATTTGGATCAACTAAACAGTTGTACTTTATATGTTAGGATTAATTCAAAATAATATTATGAAAAATCTGTTGAGATTTCAATTTTATTTAGTGCAGATATTCTGCATAGAATTTGATATTTCTGTTATTAGGATTGAAGATTTTTAGGAGTATTTTAGATCTTCTTTGATTCACTTGTAAGCCTATAAATAGGCACATTCTTTTGTTAATTCAATGCAGTGCAAAACATGAAGTGCTAAACATTGTTAATCATCTTGTGCATTTCCATTCTTCTTTCCAAAATTTCAACATGGTATCAGAGCCTGTCTGTTAAATGGCTACAAACACTATTCCATTTCCTTCCCTAAAAATCTCAACATGGATTAAAGAAATCCCTCCATTGTCATCCAACCCAACTATGGTTCAAATTAAGAATCATAGCGAAGAAAAAGCCAAAAATTCAAAGCAAAAACCTGCCTTCATATTCAAAAAGATTGCAGGTATAAAAATCAATCAAATTTTGTGCAAGAGGAAGGAACTCTTCTTTGAGTATTGGAGAGAAGTGCTCCAAGAGAATATTGGAGAGATGTGCTCCAAAATAAAAGAAAGTGATGAGAAGTGCATCAATATTTGAAGAGAAGTGCTTCAAAAAAAAAAAAAAAAATTTGCTAGTTTGATGAGAAGTGCATCAATATTTGGTGAGAAGTGCATCAAAATGATGAGTTGGAGAGAGGTGCTTCAACAAAGTTAATTGAAGAGAAGTGCTTCAAATGCTAGATTAAAAATTTTAATTGTTAATTATTGTAATAAAAATATTATGTTTGAATTAAGAGAGAATGTTAGGATTAATTCAAAATAATATTATGAAAAATCTGTTGAGATTTCAATTTTATTTAGTGCAGATATTCTGCATAGAATTTGATATTTCTGTTATTAGGATTGAAGATTTTTAGGAGTATTTTAGATCTTCTTTGATTCACTTGTAAGCCTATAAATAGGCACATTCTTTTGTTAATTCAATGCAGTGCAACACATGAAGTGCTAAACATTGTTAATCATCTTGTGCATTTCCATTCTTCCTTCCAAAATTTCAACATTATAATTAAATATTTTAATTAATTCTATATAGTACATGGCTAATTAAATTCATTTATAATAACAAATTACTATCAAGAAAATTAAAACTACATATTTTTAACATAATGTATTAAAAAATAATAAAAGATAATAAATATTAATACAAACTATAGTTTTCTATACTAAATAATAATTATCCCAGTTACTTTGATCGTCATCTTTATTATAGTTGAATAGATGAACAATAATCAATTTTTTATAAACGAATAGTTAAGTAAAATTGGAAATATTTTTGAACAAAATTTTTAAATTGTATAGTTTGAATAAATAATAAAAGAAAATACTACCTACTAGTAAAAAAAACAAGTTTAATAAAAATTCTTAGAATGTAATTGAAAGGCTATAAAAAAATAAATTGGGAGTTTCTTTGATTACCATTGATTTTACAATTTTTTTTTTTAACAAACAGTTTCAATCCACAGTCCAAACCTTATTAAGCAAAAAATATTGAAGAAGGTTACAAAATAGGAACATGTACTTGTCTTACCAACAAAGTAAAACCTGCCATTGAAGCAAAGGAAGTAGCAATAGAAGCACCAGACAAAGCGAGAACTCCAAGATGACCGACAAACGTTATGCCAACTATCTGACTAATACCGAAGCATAAGAAAACTGACACTAAAGGTCCTGCTAACATCAGCTGCTTCTTCATCTCCTTTAGAATCTCCCTTTTGCTGAATAAATTTCTCGATTCTGAAATATTTTCCGTAATTGCCTGGGGTGTTAGAGAACATGGTTGATGGTTTTCTGCGTCCATTTTGATTATCATGCAAAAACCGTCACTACCCAGAGCTATGAAAATCTATATATAGGCATTACTGTCCTTTGCTGTCAAAGTTAATCTATCTAAATGAAACGGAATTCAACATCGAAAGAATCTCTTTAAAGGATTAACCAACTTTAAAAACTCATCTTCCAACGATTAACCAAATTTCCCACTATCATTTGAAAAGGTTTGATCCACGGCGGTGATTTATTATGTGGAAATTACATAAACATATAAATAAATAAATATTTTTTTTCATTATTTAAACAATTTAAAGAAAAGTTTAATAATGTTTAAATAAATATTTGCTTTCAAATATAAAATATTGATTATCTTGTCATTTTTTGTTCACCGACCAAATTTCCCGTTATCATTTAATGATGGGAAATTGATATTTTGTCCTTAGATAATATTAAAATTAATCATTATATATTTACTTTTTTAGAAACACTACTTTATCACTAATGTTTACTTCCATCAACTATTTAACCATTCCGTTTATTTTTGGACTTTTTTCCGTTAAATGTGTTGTGAAAAGACATGAAGGTATTTTGTCCTTTCATGAACCATTTAACAGAAAAAAAGTATAAAAAAAAGTGAATAGAAGGACTATTTGGTTAGTGAAAGCAACCATTAGTAATAAATTAATATATCTCTAAAAAAGTGAGGATGGAGCGATTAATTTTAACATGATATAAAGACTTATTAGTAATTTTCCCTTTAATGATTGACCAAATTTATTGTTAAAAATTCTCATTCCGTAAATTGTCCTTAGAGGAAGCACTAACTACATAAAATATTTTTAATATATTTTATTACATTAATCTATCATTTTAATTCTTTCTTTTTGCTACTGCTTATCAAATAAGCAAACTAAAAAATTAAATCCTTTCAGGTGATTTTAAGACATATGTCATCTTTAAGACAATGCATTGGCCTCACCAAGTACTCTATCCTTAGCTCTCCTTGCCTGCAAAAACAAATTAGATAATCAAATGGTAATTAATTAATGTCATGCACATATATAACTAATCAAATAAACCACTACATATACTTGTTTCTCCCAATCTGTGCATAAAGTTATGATTGCAAAAGAAGTTGCTTGCACGAACATTGCTACTGTAATCCCAATCCAGAGACCCTGTCAACCACATTTGAGATACAAATTTTTAAATTGATTTTTTCTTGCTGGAAAGGTTCAGGGCTTAAAAATAAGAAAGAAAAAAAATTTGAAGCTACCTTTCCTCCAATATGGCAGACAAAAGCTAATACTACAGCTGTAGGGATTCCAACAATGTAATAAGATCCCAAATTAACAAACGCTCCAATCTTTTGCCACCCACATCCTCTGCAAGTTCCTGCAATTCTCAATTGTTCAAACTCGTAATTTCTTAGTCCTAAACATAACTCCAGAGGTGGAACTAGCCATATTGCTCCCCATCAGATGTCTTAAAAAAATTATTGCTGAAATTTAAGAAGTTATGTTTCAACTTCTAGTTTCACCCCTGATTCCAGAAATATTGAGCTCAAAGTTATCAAGCTTGCATATACCTGAAAGTACAGCTTGAATGCCATTAATGAAGTGGGAAATTGCAAGCAATGGAAACATTTCTCCCACATATTTGACCACTCTATGATCCTTGCTAAACAAGTGGCCAAAAACTTTTCGACCTGACACCATCGTAGTAGCCACAACAAGAGCTTCTATCACAACCATGCTTATCACAACATATACGGCTAGACGTGCAGATTGCGGCCGCCCAGCACCCAGTTCATTTGAAACTCTTGTGCTAATCCAGACAGAAAAAACCATATGATTATACCATAAAAAAAGGGGATAATTATCTCTTGTTAAGATAATATATATTCACCTTATTGCACAACCAAGACCGTAAGGTATCATGCAAGTCAACATGTGTATGTTGAAGCTGGAAGTGGAAAAAACCTACATTGATTAGGCCAACATAATATTGTTCTTAATTTTAGCTCAAAATCATTATTAACAATAACAATGCCAAACAAGTCCTTATTCTCTAGTAATTAGATGATTTGTAATAGAAAACCTGACAGACAGGACTGATGCTTCAAGCTTAGGGTCTGGAAGAAGTCCTGATAATAAAACCACTATCTCAAGTGACCATATTTCCAAGCTGTTTCAACCCAAGAAATTATTTTAAATCATTAGAACATATCAAATGCTGCGTAATGCTAAACTGAAATAATTAAAAGAAACTAATCTTGGAGTTACCTAAGCATTATAGTTGCAGGAATTGCTAGTTTTAGAAACCTTGGAATTCCACGGAATGCTTCCTTTGAGAAACCTGTCCATGTTTCCTTAAACGACGGGGAGAACCGGACATACGCTATTAGCTGAAATGCAATGATCCAAGCAGTGATGGACTGTGCTAATGCTCCTCCCATATATTTTAGGCGAGTTTTAAAAACTAGAACCCAAGTAATGGGGACAAATAGTATTGCAGCAATTGCTGAAGTGATCATCATGGGAACTACTTTATTTTGTGTCAGTAAGAATCTGACAAGACATTCAAAGATTGAAGTACCAAAAAATGCAGGTATCAGGAAATAAGCATATTTTCCTGCTGCATTTGCTATTTCAGGATTTTGTTTCAAGAATTTGAGAATTTCAGCTGTATTAGCAAATACAATTCCAATTGGAATGCTCATAATTAGAAGAATAAGAATTCCTCTTTGTAAGTGTATGCCAAGCAAGTGATACTGTTTGGCTCCATAGGACTGGCCGGAGAAGGTTTCCAATGCACTTCCCATTCCTCGCTTATAGACAACAAGAAAAAAAATTAGGAAGTTAATATGAGAGAAAATAGAGTAAGAGTCACCTTCTTAGAGATTGAATTTAGTCAATAACATTGAAAATAACTTAAATGTTCCATTTCAAAACTCAGTTATAATTATCATTTTTAAGGTAAGTGAATAGACGACTAAAAATCGAATTTTTCTATAGCTTAATACCCAAATCAAAATAAAACCTATACATCTTTTTATTCGCATTGATTTTGAAGGTTCAGTTTGGTTTCTTTGGAAGAATTGATTTTATTGATTTGGTTCAGTTTTTCCATGCATAAAACATGACATACTAGGTATATGCATAAAACATAACATACTAGGTATCACTACACTTTCAAAATTGCTGATTTTAATTTTAAAACCGTTGATCATGGTCCAATCTTTCTTTGAAATTGTCTTCCAAAGTAAGTGTAATTATACTGAACTATTCTTAAACAGTTTTCGAACCATCAGTTCTAGTTTGATTATGATCTAAACCATAACCAGACTTAAACCTGAATCGGACTAATTTTTTCAAGTTATTTTTCAACTTTTTAAATTTTGTAGTTTGAATAGATAATAAAAAATAATATTTCCTTCATCTCATTTTGTTTGCATGGTTTGACAAAATACACATTAATAATTTAGTCAACAAAAGTTATTTTGCCTTTTTTTTACCTTTAACTCATTAAGATATTAATAAAAATCTTTCATTTAATGAACAATCATAAAATTATTATGGAAAAAATTAATTGTTTACGTATCTAAATTTAGAAATCTTGCAAATATTTTGAGACATCTAAAAAAGAATAACAAGCAAATAAAATGGGACAGAAAGAGTATTAACTACTAACGTTGAAAAAGAGTAACAACTATTTTTACCCAAATTTCTGTTTTAAATAGATATATAAACAGCTACAGCTAAGAGTTAATAGCTAACAACTAAAAAACCAGCTAAACAGACCCTAAATAAGTTTAATAAAAAGTCTTAGATTTTGAACCATAATCCTGCGATGATGCCTGAAGCACACTTTGAACCATTATCCAAACTTTATTAAGCAAAAAAAAAAAAAAAAAAAAAAAAAAAAAAAAAAAAAAAAAAAAAAAAGTTAAAGAAAGATACAAAATAGAAACAAATAATTGTCTTACCAACAAAGTAAAACCCGCCATTGAAGCAAAGGAAGTGGCAATGGAAGCTCCAGAAAGAGCAAGATCTCCAAGATGACCTACAAACATTATACAAATTATCTGATTAATACCAAAGCTTACAAAGACCGACACTAAAGGTCCTGCTAACATCAGCTGCTTCTTCATCTCCTTCAGAATCTCCTCTTTGCTGAGTAAATTTCTCGATTCAGAAATATTTTCCCTAATTGCCTGTGGTGTTAGAGAACAACATTGTTCATCCTTTTCTAAATCCATTTTGATTATCATGCAAAAATCGTCACAGTCCGGAGCTAGGAAAATCTATACGTATAATATATATATATATATATATATATATATATATATATATATATATATATATATATATATGTATATGTATATAGGCATTACGAAATGACATATCTAAATGAGTAGGAATGCAACATGAAGAGAGTCGCTTTAAAGAATGGATTATTCCTTATTGCAAGTGGAAAAAAAAGATAATATATATATATATTAGCTTTTTTTTCCACTTGCAATAAGGAATATATATATATATATATATATATGATATTTTATTTAATCAAGTGAATGAGACGTCCACTTCAATCAAGTGAGTGAGAAGTGTAGGAACATATTATAGTAGAAAAATTACAGTACAGCCCCTATAGTTTGAAAAATAAAACTAGTCCATTGATGTGTTCTTTAAAATAAAAGAGATATTTTCACTATTTCATAACGTACTTAACAAGAAATATGCAAAAATTGGACCAAAGGATCTTATAGTCTAATGGAAATAAACTAAAAGGACATTTTAGTCAATTTTCTAAAAGACAAAGATGGAATATTTGTATTTTGCAAATTACAGGGATCGTATTGTAATTTTTCCTCTTACTATTTCTGCTTAATTAATTTAGTTTTCTGATTTTACTTTTTGCAATTTTATTTTTATAATAAAACAATAAAATATATGTTTCACATGTGAGATTTATCAAATGTTTTGATAATATGGTTACAGTTTAGTTGAGCGCCAGAATTGAAAGAAAAATATTAAAATTTATCCATTTTTGGTTCAAATGTGTATTTTAATTTGGAATATAAACTTCTACGAGAAAGAAAAGGCAAAAACTTTAGATTTACAATTATTTTTAGTTTAGTTTTCATTTACTTTATGTGATTTTAAAAAATTTACATTTGCAAGTATAGTAAGGATTTGTCGATCAGGTGTAGTTTAGTTGGTTTTTTTACTTATGTGGAGAGTGAGAGGTTTTAAGTTCGAGTTCTCTCAATCATAAGTATTTTTACTAATTTGGTGAGTCCAGAAGCCGTAGTGTTATTTTGGTCCATCGAGCCTTCCAATGAATAAAAAAATGTTGTAAGGACTTTCTCAATATTGTTTTTTATTCATAACTTAATTAAAAATAAATTTTGTAACAAAATTTGAAGATGAGTATCGTTTGCTGATTTATTGAAAAAGAAATTACTAAAAAATTGAGTGTGGATTTTCATCGCTTAAGACTTAAGAGAGCCACGTGTTTTAGTCGATTTTTTTTTTTAGTCACACAAGAAGTATCCACGTGTTTTAATGATCTAAATTATGATGATCACTATCGCAAGTGCTTTTTACTATAAAGCTACCCGTTGGGATTAGAAAATGTTGATTATTATTTGATGCAAAATGCATTTTAATTCACAAACAATACTAATCAACTATTAATTATACAATTAAATATCGTCAGCATGTTAATGCTAAATGCGATAAAGAAAGCTATAATAAACATGGATGATAATTAACTTTGTCCAATAAAATACAAATCCTTTAATTTATATTAACATATATGTTTTCTGGATGAATTCAATTAAATTCAAATAAAATAACATATTAGCTAGATGCATTTACTACAAACTCTAATAAATTAAACATAACTGAGTTCTGGTGAGAAGAATTAAAAATTAAGCTAAACTAGAAATATCCGTTAGTTGTGAATTTAATTAGTGCTAATATGGATAATTAATATTTAATTGAAGAAAAAAGAGATGAATTTAATATGATACGCTCTATGATATCATTTTACATCAGAAGAAAATTATCTAAAATTTCATTATAATTTGATCTTGTTTACAATTTTAACATTCGAATTTTTATCAATGAGTTCTCAATAGTAGTAAGACTAATGAGTTTTTTTTTTTTTTTTTTTTGTTATTATTGGAATTTAGAGTGGATTTTTGAGAAACAATGCAAGAAATAAATTAAAAGAATTATCCTATAATAAACTACTTGCAAAAAATATAGATGTTTCTTTATTGCAATACCTAACAAAATTCACTACCATTGTCTTATGAAGCTCCACGTGTACCATCTTAAATGAATTGACAAATTGATATGGTCTGCACTATTCAAAAATATAAATTAATTTCTCAAAAAAAAAAAGTATGAATTCGGTAAATTCATATAGTGACATTAATAATACATTTAGAGGGTCCCTCCAATCCGTTGACCTTTCCATTACTAGTTGTGCACTAATATTTGTTCTCTGTCGGGATACCCTAAAAATCAATATTTGATAATTTTATCAAAAAAGTTTTTTAAGTTCAAATTGTAATGAAAAATGAAGTATAAGATCTGTCTGTTTCCCTAAAATAACTTGTAAAAAAATATTTTCATAATTTTCTATTGTGTGGAGCGCTCAGAAAAATAAGTCAACGGAAAACATTTTCCTAGTCAAAGGAAAATTAAGTTATTTTTTAAAGAAAACAACTTCTCATTTTCGAAAGGGTAAAACTGATATGGAACCCCAAGATCAATCTAGAACTTAGAACTCTCCATCAATTTGAACCAGTAAACTTAACCCCCAAGTAATCATGATTTTGATTTGTTCTTATACCTAAGAACTCAAGTCAAAAGAATTTAAGGATAAAATATTAGAATATCCCCTTTAAACTCAATTTGAATTAGATGTTCAAAAATATAAGAAATATGAATTGAATCTGAATAGCAATTGAACAAATCAATTACAATCCAAACAACATCTTATGTATAAAGATAAAAGAATACATAAATCTCACTTTCATTAATCTGAAATTATCCAAAATTAAAAGAATACATAAATCTCACTTTCATTAATATGAAATTATCCAAAATTCAATCTCAAAACAAAGAAAGCTAATCCCTTTATATAGAGTAGGGGGTGTACAAAGTAATTAAATAAAAACTAAAATAATAATTAAAGCCATAAAGTGGATGACTCTTCTATAACTCCCTCTTCATGTGCTACTACCTTCTTATCTCTTCAAGTTCTGATGATCCAAAATAAATCCAAATCGGCTGTCCAACCCAAATATATTGGCCCCCAAAATGACTTTGAGCTAAAAGCCCAAAAATTTCAAAATTGCTAAAACGAGCCTAATGATGTCATTACTCCATAAAATTTTCCATATATAAATAGAGGCCCAAAATGAACTCTAAACTAGCTAAAATGCATTTTAAATAATTTAGAAAGTATTTTAGCCTATATTTTAATTAAAAGACCAAACAGTCTATAAATTTCTATAATCGGACTTTTTTCTGTTTTGACTCGTTTAGCCGCCATAACTTGTATTGTATTAAAAACATTTTTCGAATGTTAACGAACCTTATAAATCCATGTTTTTTAATTTATTAATCATCATAATCACTACCATCATTCACTATTTGCTATCGACCACCACCACCGACCACCACCGGCCACGGCCACCGACTACCGTCGGCTTTCATAATTTATTTTTTTTACATTCTTTTCATATTTAACAATAAAATTTTTAAATTATAAAATTTCTATTATTATTAATATTTTTATGTTCTTATGAGATAAAGATTTTAATATTTTTAACTAATTTTCAATATTACAACCAAATAACGGAAAATAAGTCATTTGAAAAATATATTTTAAGGAAAATGTTTTCCATGAAAATATTTTTCTCAACCTGTTTTTTCCCTTTAGCCATAATAATTACTATTTTCTTAATTTGTGTGAAAATAGAAAGTTCAATAACCCTCATTATTTCTACTTATTATTCCAATATATTAATTGCTCATGTATTATTTAAGATGCCCATAATAGGAAAGTTATATGAGTAAAATTATCCTTTAGCCATAATAATTGTTATTTTCTTAATCTGTGTGAAAATAAAACTGAACTATCTTTCTGGGACGGAGGGAGTATTATTAAGAGACGTGCTAAACAGCACAAGTTGTGCCTGGAACAATCCGTACACAGTAAAATTGAATTGTCCATAATACCCTTAATATATATATATATATATATAACTGGAGAGAAGTGAGAAGGATTTTCTCTCTAGTCAAATTAAATTAAAACCAAGGTGAACTGTTGTCGTTGTTACTGCCACTGACGCCGAAAAATCGAACCTACCTAGAAACTTGCCCACTATATCTCAAAGTGATGAGAATTTCAAGAGGGCCTCAATTGTGCTATCAATTTTTATGAATTTTATCGATTTCATCAAAATCCTGAAACTCAAACTCAAATTTCAATTCACATAATCTTCAGCAAATCCTTAAATAAATATAATCAAGTCTACTTTGTAGAGGACTATGAATACAAGGTTACCTCAATAAGAATTGAACCAGAATTGCAAAACCCAATTGAAACACTCAAAAACAATAAAAATTGAATTTCTTCGTCCGCAAGCATAGGAACTCGATCGACCAAACATTGATTGGATATAGATTTACCGTAATTGGAAGAGTATTTTGTCATCTTATTCTTGTTAAATGGTGGCCAGAGTTTGATCAAAAAAGGAGAGACATTAAGCCTCTTTTGCTTGATATAAACAAGGGAGGAGAGGAGGGAGAAAATGAAAATTTTTCTCTCCTCTTAAACTATTTATGGTCTGGTCTTATTAAAGTTCGATTTGGTCTAAATTACAAAAATTATTATTATTATTATTATTTTTGTATTCTAGCGGTTTAACTTGTGGTATTATAACTATATTAAACTAAAAAATAAATGCATTATGACTTTATATACTTCCCTTAACTGTTAAAAGACTTTCTATATTCGTTAAAATGATACAATCCAAAAATCAGGCATCACTATATATATATATATATATATATATATATATATATATATATAATCATGACTATTTTCCTCAATGCCGACACGACGTGTTCACCAAAGAGAGAGAGTGTACAATATTTGAGCATTTATTTTTAGCTTGGCTATGATTAATTTGGATTAAATTTTAGTTATCTTTTAAGATTTAGAAAGACTTTAAATTCCAAATATGTAATTAGAGAGAGAATCATTTGATTTTTATTGACTTTTTGTTCTCATTAAAATAGAATAATTAAAAAATTGACGTTTCCTAATTAAAATGGAGAGAGAATCATTTGCCTTTTTATTGCCTTTTGGTTATTAAAACCTTTAAAATAAAAAAAAAATGTTTCTTTTAAAAATTGAAGAAGAATTTCTCTTGAACCGTTTAGTTAATATATTGAAAAATATGAAAATCAATTATTTGGCAGGAACTAAATTATAGAAATTTCTTTAAAGAAACATTTCCTTTTATTAAACTTTTACTTAGAATTTTTCTTTTTCAAAATGGAGAGAATTTCTCCCATCTTTAATTGCATTGAACACTAATGGAAATGGAACTTTTTCAAACAATTATTTGCATTGAATTTCGGCCACCAATATAATTTTATTTTTAATTTTAATTATCATGATAAATTAATTTAAAAAAACAATTCATCTTTTCATTAATTATTTAATTTTAAACATATCTTTCTATTAAAATGGAGAGCATTTTTATTGCCTTCTATTTTATAATTTTTCAAATTTAATTTTTTGAGTCATCAATCCATGAATATATTACATTTTATTGTCTTTTATCTATCTATCTATATAAATTTATAAAAACAAAAACTTGAAAGCTAATATCACAAAAAATCAGAGTTTTAAAGTGCTGATTTGATTTTTTTATTTACATTTTTAATCTAGAATTTTTAATTTAGAATAGTTAATATCTATAATTTTTATGACTTTTAATTTCTACACCTTTGTTTTGATTCTTCTTCTCCTTCTAAATGACATCACTATAGTAGTATTAATGGAAAGAACTCCATTAGTTAATAAACTAAGAAGGCAATAAATTTAAGTTTTCAAATCTACAATTAAGGGATTTGTGCAGCTTTTTCGCTCATGAATATGAAGGTTTGGTTTTTTACAGTCATTTATTAATTGACATTCAATGAGCAGCTGCATGAATAGTGGTATAAAGAAGATTTTTATTTTAATGCAGTTTTATTCTTTCACATAATCATCATCTTGCTCTCATGCATAATTTTAGGAATGTTGTTAGCTTTCGAGATGAAATTGGTGGTAAATTATTTTCATTAAGAAAGAACATCATTTCTATAAAACTGATTATAACATTACTATTTGAAACACATCACTAAGTTATTTTTAGCTTTGCCGAGTTAGGATGTAGGAACATTTGTTAGGAATTCCATTTTGTCTATAAATCATTGCTTTATAAATTTATCCATGATCATCAAAACATGTATTGTTGTTGATTATTATTTGTGCAAGTTCATAAAGACATAATTCCTACGGAATTAGTTTTCGTTGAGGGCCAGTAACTTTAAATTTTTATTGAATGTTTGAAATTTTCAGACAAATGGGACTAATTGGCTTTCATGCGATCCATTCAGGATACAAGGAATAAAAATGTGAAATATGTAATAATCTTATATAGCAATCATCTCTATTGGATATGGAGTTTGTGTATATCAAATTTAATTATGCATGATAAAATGTTAAAATAAATGCTAGAAAAATAGGAGGGACTTTAGGTCACAACCATGAAAAATATTTTTACAAGGTTGATATGGAGCTCATGAAAATTAAAACAAGCGTTCTATAAAAATTATTCTATTGTAATAAAATAAAATTTTAAAACTAAAATAATATGTATACTTTACAGTACATAACACTATATAGGTTTTGATCAATTTTTATATTATTTTTTTGTATGTAAATGATAAAACATATTTATATTTATAATGCTTCTAGCACATAAATATCCAAATCAAAAAATCTTAGTACAAAACAAAATTTTCACAAGTAAAAACACAACTTACTTCCTAAAACTTTCAATTAAAGTCAACAAAAAATTTCAAATTCCATGCAACGCGCAGGCTGACGGCTAGTATATATACAAAGGAGAAACATTAAATTTTTCCTATGCTCATATGGAATTTCTGTTGAAGAATGAGATTGTACAGGATTTAAGTATTTGGCTTTTACTTGCATAGGAAAAATTTTAGATTTCATTAAAAATAATGAAAATTAAAATAGCCTAAAAGGTTGCTCTCCTTAGTTGATTATTTTAACACAACCATCGTTTTAAGCCTACAACCTCTCTCTCAGTGTCCGTCCATCTTCGAGCACCCTTTTCCCTCTCTGTTTCATCTTCTCCTCCCTTGTCTAATCTGCTATGGCGACCAGTCGATGTCGATTAACATAGAAAGAAAAATATCACTATCACCATCTTCTTCTTTCCCTTTCCGATCAAATCCTAGTCAGAATTGCCCATTACCAACATAATTTTACAATTAGGATTAAAGGTAAGAAGCTATCTATTTACTTTTATGATCTCTTCTATTTATTGCTTGCATTGAAATTGAAAGAGAAGGAATTTGTAAACATTGATAATTTGTATATATGGTCGACGTCCCATAGAAGTATGTCTTGTGATGGGAAGTAACACAAAATCTGACCTCACAACAAAAACTTCCCCACTTGAATGAATCTATTAGGAGTAACAATGAGCAACAAATTCAAGCAACACAAGCTGTCCCAAATCATACACAATCAAAAATAACATTCACCACATGAACACAAATCTTTTTACGTGGAAAACTCCTCCGGTGTGAAGGATAAAAACCACGGGACCTCTCCTCCGGTCCAAGGAAATAAAGTTCACTATCACAAATATTGTCTTACAACTTACAGCAAGCTACAACCATCAAAATATGTAGCTATACCACAAACAACCACAAATAAATGTGTGGGAACACAATAGAGTGATCACAAAACACAGCTGCTGTTCTCAATACATTTAAAAATGTTCTACTCATCCAAAAATTAAACTGATCAGCCAGAATCAAGAGTTGGATGTTAGGAACAAGCTCACCGAAAATCAGCTCAATCCGACAAAGGATGACTGCCGAAAACGCTGAAGAAGATGAAGCTATGCAGAGCTAGAAGCAGAACAGGACAGCTTCGGATTCAGACCCAGAACTCAATCTCTGAACCTCCAAATGAAAATCCCTACGGTGAGAATCAAGAACAGAGAGCAAAGAACAACATATCCAAAAATCACAACGATCCAACGGTTGAAACTCCAGGAATCTCCAGAACACGGTGGCTGGTGCTGGATGGGGCTGTGCAGAAAAACCCTCTCCTCTCCTCTGTTTTTCTCACACGATTTCTGGTTGTGTGTCGATCAAATGAGAGCCAAAAAATATTAGGAATATGGCTGTTAGTTGAGGGGCATAATTGTAAAACAATAATTAGTTAGTGGACTTCAAAATATGGGCTTTTACCACATAGGAAGGGAACCCAAACCCAACAATTCTCCCCCTTCCCGACTATGTGGAAGAGGTGCCCAAACCGGCACTCAAACGGCATATTTCAAACTTCATTCTTGGTAGAGACTTTGTGCACATATCAGCACCATTATCATCCGTATGAATCTTCTCAAGCTCAATTGACTTAGAATCCAAAACATCACGGATCCAATGATATCTCACATCAATATGTTTAGATCTACCATGAAAAGTTGGATTCTTACCAAGATGAATAGCACTCTGGCTATCGCAAAATAAAACATACCTTTCCTGAGTAAAGCCAAGCTCATTCACAAATTTTTTCATCCATAGCAACTCCTTGCATGCTTCAGTAGCTGCAATGAACTCAGCCTCTGTAGTAGATAAAGCAATACATTTTTGCAACCTGGATTGCCATGCCACAGCTCCCCCTGCAAATGTAATCAAATACCCAGAAGTAGACTTTCTAGAATCAATATCCCCAGCCATATCAGAATCAGTGTAACCACAAAGCATAAGCTTTTCAGACCCAAAACACAACTTCAAACCTGAAGTACCACGGAGATATCTCAATATCCATTTAACTGCATTCCAATGCTCCTTACCTGGATTAGAAAGAAATCTACTAACTGTACCAACTGCATGAGCTATATCTGGTCTAGTACAAACCATAGCATACATCAAACTTCCTACTGCAGATGCATAAGGAACCTTTTGCATGAATTCTTTCTCTTGCTCATTGGAAGGAGACTGCTTCACACTCAATCTAATAGATGTAGGGAGAGGTGTACTTACAGCCTTAGCCTTAGCCATATTGAACCGTTGTAGTACCTTCTCAATATACTTCTCTTGTGAAAGCCATAATTTCTTGCATCTTCTGTCACGAATGACCTTTATGCCAAGAATCTGCTTTGCCGGGCCTAAATCCTTCATAGAAAAAGACTTGCTCAAGTCTTTCTTCAAATTCATAATTCTGGAGGAGTTAGGACCTACAATAAGCATATCATCAACATACAACAGCAAAATGATAAAGTCATTGTCAGAAAAACTTTGCACAAAAACACAATGATCAGAAGTAGTCTTTTTGTAGCCTTGCTGAACCATAACAGACTCAAACTTCTTATACCACTGCCTTGGTGCTTGTTTTAAACCATACAAGCTCTTTTTCAACTTGCAAACATAATTTTCTTTGCCCTTCACCACAAAACCTTCAGGCTGCTCCATATAAATTTCCTCTTCTAAGTCACCATGAAGAAATGCAGTTTTCACATCCATCTGCTCAATCTCTAAATCAAGTGTAGCAGCTAAACCCAAGATAACCCTGATGGAAGACATCTTAACCACTGGTGAGAAAATTTCTTCAAAATCAATCCCCTTTCTCTGACTAAAGCCCTTGACAACTAATCTCGCTTTATACCGAGGGGATGATGAATTCTCTTCATGCTTCACCTTATAGATCCACCTATTCTTCAAGGCTTTTCTATCTTTAGGAATCTTCACCAGTTCAAAAGTATCATTGTCATATAAGGATTGCATTTCATCTTTCATAGCAATAATCCATTTTGTCTTTTCCTCACTCTCAACAGCTTCTTGGTAGCATTCTGGCTCATCTGCATCTGTCAACAATACATACTCATTAGGAGAATACCTTGTAGATGGAATATGATTTCTGGTAGACCTTCTGACTGGAGCCTCTTGTTGTCCCTCAAGTGTCTCATACTGATCATCAGTTGCATCATCTATAGGAATATCAACCTCATCTGCCTCTTCAGTATTATCCTGAAGATAAACTTGATTTCTAACATCAACTGCAGCAGGTGTTGAAGCTGACGGAACTGGATCTACATCAACCAAGTTGTTATTTTGAGGTTTTGGTTTCTCCACTTTGCCAATATCTTCAATAGTCTGATTTTCAATAAAGACCACATCACGGCTTCTATAAACTTTCTTCTCAATAGGATCATAACACCTATAGCCAAACTCATCTTGACCGTAGCCAATGAAGATACACTGTCTTGTCTTGGCATCTAGCTTGGACCTTTCATCTTTAGGAACATGAACAAAACATTTGCACCCAAATACCCGTAGATGATCATATGAAGGCTTCTTACCATACCAAAAACTATCAGGAACATCATTATTCAAAGGAACGGTAGGAGTAAGATTGATGACATGTGCAACTGCATACAATGCCTCACCCCAAAAAGAATTAGGTAGTTTTGCATCTGAAAGCGTACATCTAACTCTCTCCATCAAGGTTCTGTTCATCCTTTCTGCCAAGCCATTCAACTGTGGAGTCTTAGGAGGTGTCTTCTGATGTCTGATACCATGCTCTCGACAATAAGAATCAAATGGCCCACAATATTCACCTCCATTATCAGTACGAACACATTTCAACTTTTTACCTGTTTCTCTCTCAGCATAAGTGTGAAATTCTCTAAATGCACCGAGTACCTGATCCTTTGACTTTAACACACGAACCCAAAGCTTTCTTGAGTGATCATCAATAAAAGTCACAAAGTACTGTGCACCACCAAATGACTTATTCTTCAAAGGACCACATACATCTGAGTGTACTAGCTCTAACAACTCTTCTTTTCTAGAAGGAGGATGATGTTTAAAGGAGACCCGTTTCTGTTTTCCAGCCAAACAATGCTCACAAGTGTCTAACTCTCCACCTTGCAAACCAGAAAGCAAATTCTTCTTAGCTAGAATATTCAGACCCTTTTCACTGATGTGACTCAATCTCTTGTGCCATAATTCTGTTGAACTATCATTTTCAACTGCATTCACAAGATCTGTAGGGATAGTAGTCAGTAGCCAATACAAACCTGAACCTCTAAACCCTTTAGCCACAACCAAAGAGCCTTTATAAACAATGCCATGATTAAACAAATTGGTGCCATATCCATCATTATATAAAGCGTCACAGGATATCAAATTCAACCTCACATCTGGCGCATGTTTAACATTCTTAAGTATCAACTTCATACCAAGGTTGGTCACCACAGTTACATTGCCAATGCCCACTACTTTGCATACATATCCATTTCCCATCCGTAAAGTTCCAAAATCACCAGGAGTGTAAGATGTGAAGAATTCTTTCTTTGTAGCAACATGGTGTGCAGCTCCACTATCAAGTACCCAAAGAACCTCATTGCTGGCAACATTAATCATACTTCCATCATGAACAACAGCCAAATCAACTGAAGTAGCAACACTGACACGATCACCATTTTCATCATTGCCATTCTTTTCTTGCTTGCCTTTATTGGTTTTGTTATCCTTTTTCCACTTGTAACAGTACCGTTTGATATGCCCAGATTTACCACAATAATGACATTCAAGGCTCTTATACCTTGACTTTGATTTACTCCTACTCTTGCTTCTACTGTTGTGATCATGACTTCTACTCTTGCTTCTCCCCCTGTTTTCAGTAACCAAAATATCTGACTGTGATGTGGAAGCGCCCTGAGTTCTCCTTCTTACTTCTTCATTCAGAACACCACTCTTCACATACTGCATAGTTACAACACCATCACGAGCAGAATTTGTCAAAGATACCCTAAAGTTTTCCCAAGAGTCAGGAAGAGTGTTCAACAACCAAAGTCCCATAATGTCCTCATCAAACTTGACACCCATATTGGATAACTGATCAAAGATACCCTGAAATTCATTTACATGGTCAAGTACTGAGCTCCCTTCTTTGTACTGCAGGCGTATGGCTTGCTTAAGTAAGAACAACTTGTTGTTACCAGTTTTAGAAGCATACAAAGATTCTAGCTTTTCCCACAAAGTTTTGGCATTTGTATCATTAACAATATGATTATATACATTATCCTCAACCCATTGCCTAAGAAAACCACATACTTGCTGATGCTCAAACTCCCATTCTTCATCAGACTTAGACTCAGGCTTACTAGTAGCAAATACAGGCAAATGTAGTTTCTTTAAAAACAAAAGGTCTTTCATCTTTCCTTTCCAAGTGTGATAGTTTGTGCCATCCAAACAAATCATTTTACTCATATTTACCTCCATAATTCAAACAAGCAAAAATGCTCAATCAACAAAAATAACTGCAGCTCTGATACCACTGTGATGGGAAGTAACACAAAATCTGACCTCACAACAAAAACTTCCCCACTTGAATGAATCTATTAGGAGTAACAATGAGCAACAAATTCAAGCAACACAAGCTGTCCCAAATCATACACAATCAAAAATAACATTCACCACATGAACACAAATCTTTTTACGTGGAAAACTCCTCCGGTGTGAAGGATAAAAACCACGGGACCTCTCCTCCGGTCCAAGGAAATAAAGTTCACTATCACAAATATTGTCTTACAACTTACAGCAAGCTACAACCATCAAAATATGTAGCTATACCACAAACAACCACAAATAAATGTGTGGGAACACAATAGAGTGATCACAAAACACAGCTGCTGTTCTCAATACATTTAAAAATGTTCTACTCATCCAAAAATTAAACTGATCAGCCAGAATCAAGAGTTGGATGTTAGGAACAAGCTCACCGAAAATCAGCTCAATCCGACAAAGGATGACTGCCGAAAACGCTGAAGAAGATGAAGCTATGCAGAGCTAGAAGCAGAACAGGACAGCTTCGGATTCAGACCCAGAACTCAATCTCTGAACCTCCAAATGAAAATCCCTACGGTGAGAATCAAGAACAGAGAGCAAAGAACAACATATCCAAAAATCACAACGATCCAACGGTTGAAACTCCAGGAATCTCCAGAACACGGTGGCTGGTGCTGGATGGGGCTGTGCAGAAAAACCCTCTCCTCTCCTCTGTTTTTCTCACACGATTTCTGGTTGTGTGTCGATCAAATGAGAGCCAAAAAATATTAGGAATATGGCTGTTAGTTGAGGGGCATAATTGTAAAACAATAATTAGTTAGTGGACTTCAAAATATGGGCTTTTACCACATAGGAAGGGAACCCAAACCCAACATGTCTCTCTCTCTCCTTCTCTTTATGCTATTCCCATTTTTTTTATTTTTTTTTATTTATCGGTTTATCAACACTGGTCTCTGATTTGTTTGCTTCTTTTGCTCTATGTCAGTGATGTTGTCTGTCATTTGCTTTTGTAATTTCTTCTATTTACTGCTTGCTTTAAAATTGGTATTGGGCTATTTATGTTCATAGATAATGGACTTACTCCTAGAATGGGTTTGTAAGGGCTCCTATCTTATAGTTATTATCATATTTTGTAAAGATGTCATTTAAATGCTTTGGAATTTACACTTATTTTTTAGTGGTGTTTTCTTTGGTGAATAGAGGGTAAACATGATATTTTGAACAATTCCTATATTGGCTTTATGTTGTTGTAAAAGAGTTATGTGAAAGATATCTAATTTTATTGCAGTGCCTAAAGGCTAACATCTCAACTACCTCGAAAAATTTATTGCTTAGTATTACGGAATTGTGATCTCATGTCAGTGAACCCCTACATGAAAAGTTGAATTTTCTAGTTAAAAACTTTGATTCCCTTTTCTGAAATTCAATTTGGCCAGTTTGAGAATATTTTAGATATTAAACTCACTTTTATGTTTTGTATCACTGGATCTCGAATGATAATTTGTTCTCCTTTCCTATATTTACATGTTTTTAAGGATTTTGGTATTTGAAAGCATTTTCATCGGCAAGGACAAACAAACAAATAAATGACCTGCATTAAATGCTCTCTCTTCTATAGGAATCAGTGAAGAGAAAGCATTCTTATTTTTGTTATCGGAGTATATGTTCTTCAAAAGTTATGTATTCTAATTTGCTATTATTATTGTTTTCTTTTTCAATAGTTTTCAAAGTTTAAATAGTTTGAAAGTTTTTTGATTGATTTCTCAGTCTCTTTTAACTGTGTTTTATTCGTAATTAAATTGATATTTATTGGATTATTCGATATCTTTCTTTCATCTGATATATATATATAATGAATTGAATTATCCATGACAAATTTCGTTTCAATTGAAAAATTAATTAGAATCATGAATAGTAAGAAACTCAATTATTTGGCTTCATCGACGGCATCATTTAAGTTATACAGTTTAAAACTGAGTGAAAATGACTTTCTAAATTATACAATTTCAAAAAACTGAGTAATAATGGACAAAGAATATTTGGCAATAATTAAATTATAGACATCATTATTTTAATTATTATTAATGTAATAATAACACTTTTTTTAAACCAAGATGCCCTTGAGCCTTGGAGCGTAGAGATTTTTATTCCTTCCAGTAAAATGCACGTCCCGTAGATCAAACTTGTGTTCTCATCCTTGCTTATTATAAATGATTGTTTATTTATTTGAAATATTAATGTATTATACTTATTTAGTGTAGTGTGTCTTAAGCGTGTGGATCTTCTATTTTTTTAAAAATTATCGTATCGCATATTTTCTTGTATCGCATTACGAAGTGTTTTTTAATTTATTTTTGTGACTTATTTTTTTGGATATAAAATAAAAATAAAATTAATTTTTCTCTACAAATTTATTTTTATAGTTTTTAATTTTCCTTCTAATTTGAAGAGAAAATTATCGAAATTTTTTTCCCTTATATTCCTTTCTTATTTCCAAATAAAATAGTTTTCGCTTATTAATATTAATTTAATTTTTTTTCCTCCTATATGATATTATCTGAAAATATAATTGTTTTTTCCTTTATAATCCGCACGATGCGCAGAATAATATTAAAAGATGAAATAATATTTTATAACATCATTCAAAAATAGTAAAATTATATAATAAAATGGTAAAAATTGTATCTTGTTGAGATATGCTGAAAAGTTGCGATGCTAGGATTTGTCTTCTTAAGTATCATGCGAAACTTTTCATAAGGTATGCAATAGCAAAAGTCATGCATGGTATGACCTACATAAAAAATGCATATAAGCTATTAATATATTTTTCAATAGTGATAATAATTTTGAGAATTTAACTATTGAAATAAGAAATTAAATATTTTTTTATATTTATGATTTATTATAAACGATTATTTATTTATTTGAAATATTAGTGTATTACTTATTTAGTGTAATGTGTCCTAAGCATATGGATCATGTCTCATGTCCATGCAACCTAACTCCTGATATATGAGATTACTCCTTACACTAAGCTAATCAATCAAGGTTTTTATTTTTATTACCAATAAAAATAAAGTATTTTTTTTAATTTGCTTTTGTGTTATTGAAATAAGAAATTAAGTATTGTTTTTTATTTTATGTTTATGATTTATTATAAATGATTGTTTATTTATTTAAAATATTAATATATTACTTATTTAGTGTATTATGTCCTAAGCGTGTTGATGTCTTATCTTTTTTAAAAATTGTCATATTTGTATGTTCATGTATCTTGTATCACGTGTCCGTGCAATCTAACTCCTGGTATATGAGACTACTCTTTACATCAAGCTAATCAATCAAGATTTTTTTTATTACCAATAAAAATAAAGTGTTTTTTTTTTTAATTTGCTTTTGTGTCATTGAAATAAGAAATTAAATATTTCTTTATTTTATATTTATGATTTATTATAAATGATTGTTTATTTATTTAAAATATTAATGTATTACTTATTTAGTGTACTGTGTCCTAAGTGTGTGGATGTCCTACCTTTTTTAAAAATTATTGTATCCCGTTTCCATGCAACATAGCTCCTAGTAAATGAGACTACTCTATACACTAAGCTAATCCACCAAGATTTTTTTATTACCATAAAAAATAAAGTGTTTTTTTTAATTTGTTTTTGTTTCATTGAAATAAGAAATTAAGTTTTTTTTTATTTTGCGTTTATAATTTATTATAAATGATTATTTGTTTGTTTGAAATATTAATGTATTACCTATTTATTGTGTCGTGTCCTAAGTGTGTGGATATCCTACATTTTTAAAAAATTATTGTATCTCATATGTTCTTGTATCTCGTGTCCTGTGTTTATGCAACATAACTCCTAGTATATGAAACTACTCCATAAACCAAGCTAATCAACTAAGATTTTTTTTATTACTAATAAAAACGAATTGTTTCTTTTTAATTTGCTTGTGTAATTGAAATAAGAAATTTAGTGTTTTTTTTATATTATGTTTATTATAAATGATTGTTTATTTATTTGAAATATTAATGTATTACTTATTTAGTATAGTGTGTTTTAAGCGAGTGAATAACCTATCTTTTTTAAAAATTATCATATCCTGTACGTTCGTATCTCGTGTCCTGTTTCCGTGCAACTCAGCTTCTGGCATATGAAACTACTCTATATACCAAGCTAATCAACCAAGGTTTTTATATTACCAATAAAAATGAAGTATTTTTAAATATTTTTTGTATCGTTGAAATAAGGAATTAAGTTTTTTCTTTATTTTATATTTATAATTTATTATAAATTATTATTTATCTATTTGAAATATTAATGTATTACTTATTTAGTGTAATGTGTCCTAAATGTGTGAATGTCCTACTTTTTAAAAACTTGTCGAACCCCTACGCTTCAATTTATATTTTTTAAATTGCTTATATATTGTTTATTTAGTAGTAATATATCGCTTATTCACACTCTTTTAAGCGTGTAGATTACTTAATAATTGTTTTGTAAGAAGAAATAAATTTATATTGATATATTAAATTAAATGTTAGAGATAATCTTTTTTATAAATATTATCTTGATGGAGTGATTATCTTAAAATATAAAACAACTGTTCTTTTTACAATTTTGCTAAATTGTATGAATTATAACATCCGTCATTTTATAATCCAAAATGATGCCAAATGGCAAACTGTGCTACTTACACTTAGGCTCCATATAAAGCAAATTACCTTATTTTTATATATTAGATAGATAGATATAAATAGATATAGATAGATATAGATTTTTCAATAGTGATAATACTTTTAAGAATTTAACTAATTATATTGAAATAAGAAATTAAGTATTTTTTTTATTTTATGTTTATTATTTATTATAAATGACTATTTATTTATTATCATATCTTATACATTCGTGTATCTCGTGTCCCGTATCTGTGTAACATAGCTTCTGGTGTATAAAACTACCCCATACATCAAGGTAATCATTAAAAAATAAGAAATTAAATATTTTTTATTTTATAGTTTGGGTTATATGTATTTTAATTTAATTTTAATTTAAACTAATTATATTAAAATAAAAAATTAAGTTTTTTTATTTTCTATTTTTTATTTATTATAAATTATTGTATATTTATTATCATATATCTGGTATCTTCCATATATCATATCATGTGTCCGTGCAGCCTAGCTCCTAATATAAATTAAGTATGGCTTGGATTATTTGTATTTTAATTTAATTTAATGCATTATCATGATGGGATGTAACTAATAGATATTATTATCATAATAAAGACATTATTTAAAAATATAAAACAACATATCTTCTTACAATTGCTGTCATTAACTTTATCTTTTCACAATCTTGCTAAATAATTATTATTGTCCTCTATATATTTGGCAATTTCAGAGACTTAAACTTGGCTTTCATATAACATAAACTGCTATGCTTTTATATATATATAGATACTTGGGTTTGGAGTCCATTTGTTTATATTATTTTAATTAAAAATCTGACCTTAGTTTATTTTTAAGGTGCAATTGCAACGAATTGATAAGTTCAAAGTGTTGCAATTCACTTTTAGATGCAATTGCACCTTAAAAGCAAATTAAGGTATAATTGCAACTAGGTTGATAAGTTCAGAGTGTCCAAGGTATAAAAGTTAATTTAGAGTGAAATTGTAAATATTTGGAAAGTTCGGAGTGAAATTGAAGGTTAGACCTTTATTAGAAGATTTTAAATCACTAAGGATTTAATTTCACTTTGAATTCCACTCTCCATCTAAAGAAGGTAATATTCAAATTTTGAATATTGATTTTCCTTAAAACATTAATATTTGTTGACTTAGTTTTAATTTTTATTAAAGCTCAATTATATAAGGCAACTAACATTTGCTTCCATTAAAATAAGATAAAGCTAAATTATATAAGGTAACTAACATTAGCTTCCATAGAAAAGTTATATAAGGCAACTGACGTTTATATGGAAGCAAACGTTAGCGGCCTTATATAATTGAGCTTTACCTTCTCTAAATGGAAGCAAATTTTAGTTGCCTTATATAATTTGAATGTTACCTTCTTTAGATGGAGAGTGGAGTTCAAAACGAAATTAAATGCTTCATTTTAGTGATTTAAAATCTTCTAATAAATGTTAATTGCCTTTTATAATTCTACATTAATAATATTAATATTACTAATTGTGCAAAAAAATGTTATTATTTCATTAATAATAATTATAATATTAGATTTTGATATTCTTACTTTTATTACAAACGTTATAAGCATTAGCCTTGTATTGCCTCTTTTAATGTCAATAACATAAATAATATTAGTTTTTTAAGTTTTTCAAATAAAACAAACGTTTCTTGTGCCTGAAAACGAAGAAGAAGTTTTGAAGTATATCTAAACAACTTAGAGTGTTTGTTTTCTTTCCCAAGTTCCTTTTATTCTGTTTGTTTAATCATTATTACATGGATTGTTTAATAAAGGGGAACAAAACGTAGCATTTCATTTTTCCTTGCTCGAGAAAATTTTGCCTTATTAAACCTTTGAAATTTAATTTCCTTTTAATATTTTTACTTGCAATTTGATTTTTTTTTTTTTTTACCTTCCTACATTCCTTAAACATTTCAAATTTAATTTTTCAAACTTAATAGTCATTACTAGGAATGGAAACTATACGAGTGTTTCAGGGTATCCGCTCTATTCTGATCTGTTTAAATAGTTATAAATGAGTTTGGAATGGGTATGAGTAGTGAAATTACTGCTTGTATACGGGTATTGATCTTTGGATACACATTACCCATTGTATTAAACGGGTTTAGTAGTAGGTATCCGTGTGTGCCATATCCATTGTAAGTAAAAAATATATTTTAAATAAATTCAAATTTGGATAATTGAAAATTTGCGGGTACTCTATACATTTAAGGGTGTTTTAAACGAGTTTTGGATGGGTACGAGTAATAAAAATTAAAACGGGTTCGAATATTGGATACTTAAATGTGCATTTAAACGGATTTAGAACGGAAACGGATACGGGTAGTTTAAATTCGTGAACACATGTCCCGCTTCCGGTCCTAGTAATTAATGAAGTTGAGACTCAATACCCTAATTCAACATATTTCAAATCATTCAAATATTCTTCTCAAAAAAAAAAAAAACTCATAAAAAATAATTATAGCGTTTTTAATTACTAGCTAGTATTATTAATATCCTAGAAGATGGCGGCGGCGGCGGTGGTGGAAATTTCAATAGATCATTAATATTCTTGATCTTCACGAATGATGCTGCTATTGTAGACTCTATCAGTGGCCTTCTTTGACTACAAAAGAACAACCCATGAGATCCAAAATCAAATAAAAAATTCAAAGTTTAAAAAGAAAAATTCAAACTTACTTCTTTATCCCAATCAGTGCACAAAGTTACTGCCAATAGACCAATTGCTTGGACAATCAATGCAACTATAAGTCCCGTCCAAAGCCCCTGCAGACCAAATTTTGATGTGATATTTCATTTCAGAATAGTTAAAAAGGGGAAAGAAAAATAAGATGTGAAACTATTACCTTTCCTCCAAAGTGGTACGCAAAAGCTAATAGTACAGAACAAGGAATGCCTATAAGATAGTAAGCTCCAAGATTTATTATAGCTCCAAGTTTTTGCCATCCACATCCTCTAGCTATGCCTGAAATTATTAATGTCCATGTTTAATGTAACAAATTGGAAAGAGAAAATTCAATTTTTTTCCTTAAGAAGTACCTGAAAGCACAGATTGAATGCCATCAACAAAATGAGATGCTGCAATAAATACCAGCAAGTCTCCTACGTATTTAACAACTCTTGTTTCTGTGCTGTATAAGTATCCCCAAACATTACGGCCCAGAATCAAAATTGAAGCTGCCAAAATGCCTTCTGTGGCAACCATGAATATCACTACACATCCTGCAAGACGAGCTGCTTGTGGTTGTCCAGCGCCCAGTTCGTTAGATACTCTTGTACTAAGGACATGGAAAGAAAACAAAGTTGGAAAAAAAACCTGATATATATCATTGTTACATATATATAATTCAATACATTCCAAATTAACTCACCTTATAGCTCCACTGAGTCCAAGGGGTATCATATAAATCATAGCACATGTGTTAAGGCTGGTAACAAAAATAGCACAATTATTGGCTGAGATTATAATTTCATAATATTCTCTATATTAATTCTATAGCACAAAAGAATTTTATGAGTAGGTCTAACCTGATGGATAGAACAGAAGTTTCAAGTTTTGGATTGGGAAGAAGTCCAGATAATAGAACCATCATTTCAAATGACCAAATCTCCAAACTATTCAAGATAGGAATTAATTATAAGAATGATATAAATCAAACCCAAATAAATTGAAAAAAGCTGAAGGAAGGAGATATCTTAACATAAATTAACAACATGCACCTTAGCATTACAGCTGAAGGAACTGCTAATTTGAGGAAATTAGGAATCCCATGTAACGCCTCCTTTGAGAAACCAGTCCACGTTTT
Organism: Jatropha curcas; assembly: GCF_041381405.1. Lineage (NCBI taxonomy): Eukaryota > Viridiplantae > Streptophyta > Magnoliopsida > Malpighiales > Euphorbiaceae > Jatropha > Jatropha curcas. The sequence goes on from NC_143158.1 coordinate 26,235,114, forward strand.
CTTGCAGGAAGGAGATATCTTAACATAAAGCATTAATAACGCTGCATTAATCCAGTAAGAGATCACATTTGCCAATGCAGCACCTTTATTTCCAAGTCCAGACTTAAAAACCAAAACCCAACAAGTGAAAATGTGAAGTAAAGTTGTAATTCCTGAAGTAATCATCATTGGAATCACATTGTTTTGGGTTTGCAAGAATCTGACAAGACATTCTTGGATGGCAAAACCAAAAATACTAGGAATCATGAAACGAGCGTAACGTCCAGCCTCAGCTGATATTTCTGGATCTTGTTTGAAGAAGAGAAGAATCCCACCCGCATTTGCCCATATAACTGCAAGGGGAATGCTTGCTAGTAGAAGAACAATTACTGCTCTTTGCAAGTGTATTCCTAACATGTGGTGTTGCTTTGCTCCATATGATTGACCGCAGAATGTTTCTAGCGCACTTCCCATTCCTTTCTGTTCATCATAAACAGATAAGTCATTGAGAAGCTTAACACTGAGAAAAGATAAGCTTTGAAAACGATGATTACTTACTATCACAAAGACAGTCTCAAAGTAAGTGTACAAGGACGCCAAGTTTCAATTACCATCAGTGAAAATATCTCTCCAAATAATTTTAAAGAAAATCCCATGGAAGTTTCAAGAAAGTTATAAAAAAATTGCAGTCACATTTAACTTTTTTTCATTTCACTAACCACCATAGCAATATGGCATGGCATGGAGGGAAACAGGCTCCAAATGGAGTACTTGATTTCAGTCCAAAATTTGGTGGAACCCATTTGACAATAATGGAAGACAACCACTATTGTTTCAATAGCCAATTTGTTGGGATGAATTATTGCTGATGTAAAGTGGAATTAGCTTGTAGATCATATAAAACAAACAGTAGCTAGTATCATCCAATTAATAGCAGAACAATTATATATAATCAAATATGTTATTAAGTTCAACACTCACAAATAAATCCATTTGAAAACAATATTTACCAATAAGCTGAAGCCAGTGACTGAAGCAAAAGAAGTTGCCATTGAAGCACTAGAAAGAGCAAGCTCTCCAAGATGGCCAACAAACATGACTGAAATGACCTGTAAAAGATAAGTCAAGAAATTAACTGATATAAGAGGTCCTGCTAAGATAAGCTGCTTCTTCAATTCTTGGATAATCACATCTTTGGTAAATCCGTTTCTTGATTCTGATATTCTTGGTTGAGATATCAATGGTGATTCAAGACTTAGTTTTTGTTCTCCTGCATCCATGTTTTGATGCCAAGCCTAACTTGACTAAGGCAAAAAGACTATTGGAAGAAATAATAGGTGAGAAGATATTATAGAAAGGCCTGAGATATTACTATAGTTATTATGTTTCTCGCATTTCAAAGGTGGATTTGAGAATCTCGAAGAAAATAAAACTAAAGACCCCACAAAAAAAGAATGTGTGATAGGACATTGAACATATTAGAAGTACTACTAAACTCAAAAAAAAAAAAAAAAAACAAAAATAATAAAACAGAAAAAGACATACATAATATCTCAGATTAAACAAAAAGTCATTGGGAGACTAAGTAGATTGATTAGTTCTGATTACGAATAGAATATAGACAGGTCTAGATAAGTCAATCTAAAAAATATAAGGAAAAAACGTGGAAATTAATTATCTAAATGCTAAAATAGAAAATTTGCAAATAGGGAAAAAAGCATATTATCTGTCGACTGTCTGTCGTCTCACAGATTCACTTTAACATACAGTTTATTAGAAAAGACCAAATTTAATTAAAAAATTTAGAAATTTATTAGAAAAAAAATAATATCGGAAGAAATTAAGGCTCTGTCTTTATCAAAGGTCTGTTATTTTATTATTTAGCCTCATCGACTCCTCACATGCATTAAGATGAATTTGGAGCAGGAGATGAGACTTCATTATTTAAGTTTGTATGCAAAATGTGCTGGCAATGTGGACAGAACCTATCATCTTATTAATACAAATAAACTATTCATATCTTGCTATTGTAAAATTAACGTTTAATAAAATAATAGTATCTTAAATGACCTTTTGAAACATTCAATAAAATCTTAAATTAACGTTTTTGTCCTAACATTATTTATTAACTACGCTCCGCGCTTTGCGCCACTATTTAATATATTTATTTTTGTGATATAATAAGTGAATTATTCATATAATAAACTTGAAAGGAAAAAGAATATTAATATAGTATTTACATGTGACCAAAAATCAATAGAAAAAGTATATTACTTTATAAACACGAAATATTGATGGGAAAATTAGTGAAAATATTTATTCCCTTGGAGTAATAATTTGAAGTATAAAAAATGCATATATAAATATATAAAAACTATTATTTTGTATTGCAATTCATATCTGATATATTTTTAGGAATATATTTTTTGTCCATATTTATATTATTTGTTTTTATTTTTGGTTTTATAAAATATTTTTTTAGGCCAATTTATAAACATATCATCATTTAGAAGAGAAAGTGCTTTAATTTAAGAAAGCACATTTGGTTATTTTGAATAAAAAAATTGACATAATAAGTACAAAATATATAATGAACGCTTCTATTTACATGATTGATCAATGTTTGAGAACAACCATGTAGGCGGTAATCAAATAGCTGAAAAAAAATGCTAAGAAATTCATTTGAAATATCTAAATTTCTAATTTGGGGACTCTAATAAATTAGCTAATGCTTAGCATTTTCTCAGCCAATTTATATATATTATTAAAAGATGATCATGTTAAATTCAAAACACACATCATGAAATGTTTGAAATAATGCAACGCTCGACAAACTCATACAAAATTAATAAGAAAAAAAAAACAAAAGTCATTATATTTAAAACTCTCTCATCAAAACTATAAATTAGAGAGAGAAATTTTAATGAAAAATATTTTTTTTTTTTCAAAAACTTACAATTTTTTCTCAAATTAGTTAAATACAAATAATCAAATCTTATGAAGTCCCCCTCTTCAAATATGTCAACATCCAATAAAAATCAATGATTATCCTTTATATATATATATATATATATATATATAGCACCAGACAGAGCTAGCTCTCCAAGATGGCCCCACAAACATTGATGAAATGACCTGTAAAAGATCAGGCAAGAAATTAACTGATACAAGAGATGCTGCTAGCATAAACTGCCTCTTTACTTCTTGGATAATCTCATTTTTGGTAAATCTGTTTCCAGCTTCTAATATTCTTGCTTGAGATATTAATTGTGATTCAAGACTTAGTTTTTGTTCTTCAACATCAATATTTTGATTAGAATTCGTTTATTTGAATTGATCTGAATTAACAACTTACTAAGCTGAATAATTAAGAAATAGTATTAAGAGTTGATCGTTGAATGATTAAGAAATAGTATGTAGTATCATTTTATAATTGTAGGGAATTTTGTCTTGTCATCCAGTAAGTTGTATAACTTATTCCATCAACTCGTATTCAATCATCTCTTAAAAGAAGCTTTTTTTTCATTCAAACAAAATTTAACTTGCAAATTTCAGTTCAGACAAATAAGTTTATTTGTCATTGCCATAATGAATAAATTGGAGGTCCAATAAATCATCAACAAGACAAAACAAATTAGTATAAAGAATATTATATATATAGATTCACATTTCAAATAGGTGAGAAGAATAAAAAATAAGTGATTAACTTGTTTAAACAGGGTTTATGAATTCGCTTATCAACTAAATCAATAAAAAAATATGTTAAAACGAGGGCATTTATGACAATTTACTAGAAAAAAAAATAAAAAATTGAACTATTAAAAATTTTTCATTTTCATTGATTGGATCCATATTTGAGCCATACACCCCATCAAAGAAAGCAAAAGACATATAGGTGATAAGCGCTTTTTTTTTTTTTTTTGATATTAGGGTGGTGTCTATATAGGTAATAAGCATTATATGGTACAATGACACGATAATTAATTTCTAAATTGAAAATAAAAATGATAATATAGAAAGAGACATATACAATTAGATGGACAGTAACATACAACAATTAATTAAATAATTTCCTAATAAACATTTTCTAATGCAAGCCAAATTATGTGTCTAAAGGAAATAAATCGCCGAAGTAGGCAATTATTTGATCATATAAGTTGTTTTTTATTTTTTATTTTTATTATTTAACGGTAATATCAGGATCACCTGCTGATGCCTCGCATGCATTGCGTAGAGTAAATCAAGATGAATTTGGACTGTGTGACTTCGTTCAATTGACTGGTGATGAAAAAGTGGTTTGTAATTTTGTGTGGAAAAGGTGCGATCAATTTTGGTGGCGCCGGCCCAAAATCTAAACAAACATAGAGGAAAATTCCAAATAAACTACTCGCATGTCATATCTTCCTATTTGGAAAATTGCACTCATGTGCTTCCTATTCGGTTTCCTGCGAAGGGACTTAGAAGAGCAAAGCGGGGAAGCTTCTTGGAAGTGCTCAGTTCATCGAATCCTCTCTTTTCACGAATCTGCCAGCAAGAAGACTTGAAGATTTTCTCTTGATTAGATGTGGCATTACCTATATAAATTTTTTTTTTTCATTAATATGTAATATATGAATAGAAACATAGATCCATCCATCTATCATCCTGCTTTATATTCAGAAGAGTCGAGTTTCTCGTTGATTTTGTCCGTACGATCAAATTGTAAATCTTCTAAGACTACTGGGCTCGGTGTCCTGTTAAGATTGTTGTTGACAGTTGAAATCATATGTTTTAGTTATCTAGTACATGCATTGGCCTAAAAAGTAAAAATTGCTTATTTGAGAAGCAAGGAAACTAGTTACTCCCTCCGTCCCATATGTATAAACCTCATTTGACTTTCACATTGATTAAGAAAAATTAATTAATATGGTTGAATTATCTCTTTTGTTTAGTTTTTTCCCAAGATATCTCTTTATAATATTAAATGATGAATATCAATTGGGAATGTATATATATATATTAAACAGGGGTATGTTAAGAAATTAGATAATAAATGATGTTATAAAAAAAATAGAACTATATTTTGGGACAGACGAAAAAGAAAAGTGAGTCTATATATATAGAATGGAGGGAGTATTTTTTTTTAATAATTTTTTTGGGATCGATTTTTCATTTAAGGAAAGTTAAAATAGCCATAATTACAAAGAGTTATGATATCCATGAGCAATTTATGGCTATTAATCCCAAAAATTATCTCTTGAATGTAAAAAAACTCATATTTAATGCCACATATCTATCCAAGAAAGAAAAAAAAAAGGTTCATTGCATCTACTGCTTTTTTTCCATAATACTTATCATATTTGAGCAAACGATTTATTCTAAAATATCTATAATATTCGTAGTTTCAAGGAGTAATAAATATTTTTTTTCATGTTTATCCTTTGTATATGACCAAATTTCAAATGTAACAAGTATTATGGAATACAAGTTACTACATCTATTCCATAATACTTCCTCTGTCTCAAAATATAAATCGTTTTTAGGTGATTGTTTTATCCAAAATATAAGTCGTTTTGAGTATTTCAAAAAGTAATAAATAATGTTTTTCTAATGTTACCTTATGCAAAACCAGGAGAGTTAATTGCTTTCTTCATCCTTCTGCAATACCTTAAATGATTAATATTTTGGGATAGAAAGAGTACTTATCACATTTGAAATTTCAAATTACTTAAAAAATCATTAAATTTATCTATGTTATAATAAATTATTTAATAAATTGACTATATTACTCTTAATTTAATATATCCAAACACCAAATTAAAATTTAAGACCTTTCAATTCTCATATTTTGTCTAATTATAGTAGTGGAAATATTTTGGGAACACATTACAAAGGATAAAAATGGAAAAAAATTATTACTCATTGAAACCACAAGTACGATAAATATTTTTGAATAAAATATTTTTTCAAATATGACAGATACTCTCGTGGAAAAGGAGATCCTGAGTTATTTAGATTATTTAATTTGGTATATTAATACGTTAAAGAAAAGGAAATAAAAGAGAAGAAATAACGAGATTCTATATTAATTATCAGAACGACATGTCGTTATACGTCCTTACCAAAATTCAGATACCGACATAACAACAAAATCTCCGATTTGACAAGGTCATCAGTTGAAGCAGCGGCAAAAACCAAATCCCCTCTCTTTGCTTTGCATTCTGCGCAGTTGAGGAGAAAGAGGTTTGTGCAATTCTTCCTCTGTCTCTAGCACAATAACCCATCAATTAATTTGCTTTTCCACATTTAAATTTCTTTCAACTTTCAATAATCTCTAGGGTTTAGGGTTTTATGGTAAATGAGTATTTTGTTCTTCACTTATTGGATTTCAGCTGCTGCTCACTTTTGCCTCTGAAATTGCTACATTTTTCGTTATTTAATCTGTTCCATTGGGTAGCGATTGAGTGCTTAAGCTTTTCATTTAGCTTAATTATTCCGTTTTCAGGAATCAATGGGGTCTGCAATTCGTGAGTGGGTCGGGTTCCAGCAGTTCCCTGCTGCTACGCAAAGCAAATTGGTTGAATTGTTTGGCAAATTAAAGGAAGAGGTTAATTTAAATTGTTCATTTTGTATTTTCAAATATCCATTTCCAGTTGTTTATCTGCTTCTGATATTAGATGATTGCAGGGTGTTAGTACTTTGACCATTCTTGTTATGGGCAAAGGCGGAGTTGGAAAATCTTCCACTGTCAATTCTCTCATTGGGGAACGAGTGGTTAACGTGAATTCCTTCTCGGTATGTTTTTGCTTATCAGAATCAGTATTTTCCGTGAATTGAAGGGCCAATGGCCGTTACCTGTCTTTATAGCTTATGTTATAAACACATTGTCTGCACTGCAGGCAGAGATATCAAGACCTGTAATGGTTTCACGAACTCGGGCGGGATTCACATTAAACATTATAGACACTCCAGGCCTTGTTGAGGGTGGCTATGTTAGTTACCAAGCTTTGGAGTTGATTAAACGGTTGGTACTGCTTGAATGAAATGTTTCAAGTTCAATGCCTAGCAAACTTTTTGACTTTCTGGATTAAGTTCTGGTTATGACTTAGCATAGTTTGAACGTAATTGTGTATGCTGCTATTAATGCAGGTTACTTTTGAACAAGACTATTGATGTTCTGCTCTATGTTGACCGCTTGGATGCATATAGAGTAGATGACTTGGATAAGCAAATAATAAGTGCTATCTCTGATAGTTTTGGAAAAGAAATATGGCGTAAAAGTTTGCTTGTCCTCACCCATGCACAGCTCTGCCCACCAGATGATCTTGTTTACGATGTTTTTTTGGCTAGAAGATCTGAGGCTGTCTTAAAGACTATTCGTGCAGGATCACGAATGAGGAAACGAGACTTTGAGGTTCATTTTCCTTCTTTATATACATATATAAAGCTATTTTTGTTTCATTATGCTTTGAATTAAGTAGGCAGCGACATCAATTTGTGATATGGACATACATCATACGCTAAATTCTTTGCAAATGAAAAATGCATATTTGCTGCATGTTCTTGTTGACAATTTCCTACTAAGATGTATCCCTCCACCCAACATAAACATTTAAATGCTAATTTCTGCACATTAGGATCAATAAAGGACAAGACCTGACCATAATATATGCTCATATAAATGTGAAGTTAACGATTCAGGTTTTCTCTTCCTAGCTTCTCCTGAGGCGCTATTAGAGCCAAAATATTGGACTGCTTGACTAGTGAGCGATCTTATGTTTATGATTTGATTTATAAAAAACTTGAAGATTGTGATACCTTGGTTTGTGAAAATATATGTAATTTTTGTATGTTAGAATTGTATACAGTAAACAGGGTGGTCATCTTCACTATCTGTAGAACAAGTTGGTGCTTGAACTTTGCTAGTTTTCTATGTTATCATACGAACTTTATTTCTCACAATTGAGTGTCTAAGCAGACAAATTTTTTCAATTAAATGCATTTAGCTGGAATTTTTTTGCCAACGAATTACAATTTTACTCAATAAATGACAGCACACGTAAATATCAATTTCATTCATCTTTCTTTTTTTCATTCATTGTCTTGTATCCCTCTTTTATAAAAAATAAACCTCAAAACTTCCTTATAATTTTCATTATATTCCAAAATAAAATCAAAGAGAGAATGAAATGAAGAAAGAAAATGAGACAATCTAGAGAAATGAATGAAAAAATGAGGTAAATAGTTCATTTAGATATTCTGGCAAGAAATTCCAGGCAAGTGTATTTAATTGTAAAAATTGGGAAAAAAATACTATTTTATCCTTATATTTTGTCAAATATATGACTTTGCCCTTGCAATGTTAGAAATATATAGTTTTGTCTCTATCTTTTGTCTCCGTTATATTATTATATCATTCTATTAACTTTTGTACTTTTTTCCGTTAAAGTACTGAGATAGATTAGTTAATTTTGGCAGGGACAAACTAGTTAATAAATACAAGGATAGATTAGTTAATAATTTTAAAAAAATATAGGGACAAAATAATAATTTACTGATGAAAAAAGTACAAAAAAATTGACAGAAGGATATGACAGTGTAACGGAAACAAAAGATAGGGACAAAACTATGTATGTCTACAAATGCAGGGGCAACGTTGTATATTATGGCAAAATACAGAGATAAAAAATAATTTTCCCTAAAGAATTTATCAATTTTGGCACTTGATTGATAAAAAGATAAACTGAGACAATAGAAAAATTAACCAAGCTTAGAGACTACTTGATAATTATCCCTTAAAAAAAATGGTTGAATATGTGATGGATGTTTGCAAATTTCTCTGTCCTTCATGTATTTAAAGTTTCTACAGAATGTCATGAATTGTGTAAAATCTTTTTATTTTTCTATTATATGCATTTTTAAAAATCTTTCAATTAGCATTAGAGTTGGGAACATGGAATGCAATTCTGGATGTGAGAAGGCAGATCTGATAGGAGTGGGTTGGCTGTGTTTTCCTTTACTTTTGCTGAAGGGTTTTAAGGCATATCTTGTTAGTGAAAGGAGAAAAGATAACCTTTTCTCAGATAGTTTTGATTTCCTTCTTTGAAGTCTATAATGACTGTAATATTAATACTTGTGAACATTTAACATCAATTAGAAAAGGTCTTGTTACTTGGTTGAGAATTTGGCTGAAATATTGCAATTGAGTGGCCTTACAGTATCTACTTTTGGGAACTGATTCATGGAATGCTGTTCTTGATAAAATGCATATTGCATTGCATTGCAGATGTGGATTGATGAATCAGTGTAGGGTTTTTTGGGAACTATCAATAGCAGCTGAACCTATATTTTGGTTCATAGATGGACTGCAATCTTTATGGAAAAATTGGTAGCTCATAATCAAACATAAAAATCAATTGCAAAAATGAAACATATGCATCCATCATTATGATATGCTTGTGTAATTAGAAATAATAATTATTCATATGATTCTTTTGTTCTGTACTGAACATTCCTCCAATAATTGTTTACTTGGTTTCGATGCTTCTAGGACTGTGCTATTCCCGTTGGTTTGGTCGAGAACAGTGGGAGATGCAATAAAAATGAGAATGATGAAAAGGTTTTTCTCTATGCTCTGAATTTGTTACCATTTATTTGTTTAAATGCATTAATAGTTTTCAGGAGCCTCATGCATAGGGCCGCCATTTTTTGACTTGTTTAACTGCAATTGCTTGTATTTTTTTTTTTTTTTTTTTTAAATTATTACAGATTCTCCCAAATGGTGAGGCTTGGATTGCAAGCTTGGTAAAAGAAATTATTGGGGTTGCTACAAATGGGAATAAATCCATTGTAGTTGACAAGAAGTTGATAGATGGATCTGAGTCAAATGAAAGGGGGAAGGTGTTGATCCCTGTCATTCTTGGGATTCAGGTATAAGGTTCTTGGGTTCCATAACTGTAGTTCTGTTTTTGTGATTGAAATTGAAGTGGTGCACAGTATCATTGTTTTATGCTCATGTTTTATGTTGCAGTGGCTTATCGTGAAATGGATTCAAAGAGCAATTAAAGATGATATTGTGAAGGGGGCCAAGGCGTTGTGAGTGCTTCTTGATTTGTTTTTTAGTCAAATGCAAGTTCTTAGGTCGATCTTTCTCTATCTCGTACCTTCTGGTACTTTCACTTATTGTAAATCCAATCGATCATCGCTGTGTTTCTGAGTTTTGCTTTGTTACTGAGTTTTGCTTTGTTACTGACGGATATTTGAGAAATCGGATTATAGTCCTTCAGTTTGAGTTTACTTTTTATGTCTTTGAACTTGATGCAATTTTCTTTTGCTGAAATTTTATTGTATTTTTCTGTCATTTCCTGGTATTGCATTGAAGTTTGAAGGGAAAATTATTGCTACGATCTTATAAATTGGTCAATCAAATATATTATTCCGTCTTTAAGCTATGGTTCTGTTAGACGTTAAATGTTTAAGTTTCCGCCGTTAATTTATATTAGAAAGACAAAAATACCCCTCATAATACTGCATGTTTAAACCCACTCAATTTTTCTTTCACATTTCCCTTTGAAGTGTCCTGCTGTTTAACAAATACCCAGAAAACATAAACGATCAGGTTGTCATATTGCATTATATTAGAACTCAAATTAAACACAAACAGTAACTAAAAAATAATAAAAAAACGATAATCAAATTTTGAAAAAGAAAAAAAAAAGCTTTATACTTTTATCAATAAATCAGAATTTGCAGATCGAGAATCAAAATTAAATTAGATCAAAATTTTGCAGTTTATATTAATTTTTAGCTGCTTTTGTTAAATACTCATCATGAATTTTTCGTATAATTCAAATTATCTGCAATTATCAGGGTTTGCAGTTAATCCAGTTTGCTAGTCACATGGGGGAACTGGTAAAGCTTGCATTAACATTAATTAAAAAAATTTATATCTACCTCTTCCTTTTCCGTGGAATTATTAACTCATTAACTATAATCAATCAAACCCATTACCAAAACTAAAAGAATGTCAGTAATTTGTAAATGTTTACTGGGTGACTATCTCTACCAAAGTTGTGAAATTTGCAGTAGAGCTACCATGTGGTCGCACAGCCTCAAAAGCATTTTTTTTGAGAGCATCAAGTCTCTGTCTCATATTTTTCCCTTGCTGGCTTGACAAAACAAGCTGTAACGCTTTCATTGTGCCATCCTTACTGATCTTCCCACCTTCAATCCCGACTCCGACCTCCCATATATTTTCAATCGCCCACCGATTCAAAATCTGATCCCCGAAGAACGCCCTGCATATCATAGGCACGCCTGCGACAACACTTTCCAGAAATGAATTCCATCCAGAATGCGTTATAAAAGCTCCGGTTGAACTGTGCTGCAAGATTTGTAATTGGGGAGCCCAGGGAACTACTTTCCCCTTCTCTTTAGTCCTTTCTAGGAACCCTTTCGGCAACTTCTCATCCGGATTGCCTCTAAACGACCAAATAAATGGACAGTCGTACGCCTCTAACGCTTCTGCTAATGCTGCTAGTTCATGAGGTGGTGGTGTTACTACACTTCCGAAACTAATGTACACAACTGAATCTTGTTTTTGGTTGGTTAACCATTCTAGGCAGTTATATGAATCAGAATTCACCTGATCTGGTAATGTTAAGACAAGGGGACCAATATTTAAAACCTTTTCAATTCTTGACTTTAGTGCTTTTGTGACAGAAGTATCCATTTCTTCGAATGCGTTTATAACAAGTGCCGTTGCTAGTGGTAACATTAATCCCATTTTGTATAACATTTTTTGCATATCTTCTTTTATCTCTTTTGGGGTCAATTCCGGCTGCAAGTGAATTGCCGGTATTGCAGAAATTCCGGGAAAGAAATCGACTGTTTTTCCTTCAAGTCCTGCAGTGGACAGAGATGGACAGAGATTTGGCACTTAATGGAAGGAGAAAGCAAAATGAATAAACTAACAAAACTTACCATTAAATCCAAGTTCTTCAATTCCCAATTTTTCTCGGATTAGATCCGTTTCAATATGCAGGAGGACGGGGAGTGGACCGGCGGTCCAAACCGCCACCCAAGGAACATGCAATTCCGCCACCATATCCGCTGCAAACCAAAAAAATGCATCAGTAATAATGCAACTAAATCCCTTTCCAGTATCTTTCAGGACCTCCGCCATAGCAGTCTTAAAATTCCCTGGGGTCGCCTTAATAAAATTCTCCACCGGCTCCCCTGGATTACCAGAAAACACGTAGTTTTCCGGTGTCCCATCCGCCACATTATAATGTTTTATAGCTTCGCACCTCTCATTTTCATTGGATATCATGCTGTTCGATTGTGCGGTGCTAAAGAAAGAAAATTTGGCGACCGGAGCCGCCGCAGATAGCCTACGAATGAGGCTGAGGAGTGGCGCTGCATGGGTGGCGAATGGAAATGCAAGCACTGCAATATGTTTGCTCGCAGTATTGTCTCGTGGCATTGTGAGTAATTGAAAAGGTTGAAATGGAGATTTTTGAAAGCACCTTTTTAAGATCCTAAGATTTCTCTGTTTGTTACGTAAAAAATGTATGGATGAATGACTAATGAATGCAAAAAACAGAGAATCGTTAGAAAATCTTAGGATCATTTGATGAAGTTAGATATTTGTTAAATTGGTTTGAGACAGTTAAAGCCTAATTCTGGTCATGCTAAATTGGTTTGAGACGCCTAATTCTGCTCATGCCACCTCCTTATAAAGATCAAACATTGGAAATTAATTTATAAAATTTATAAAATCACTCGCATTTATAAAATTTTTCACTTCCCATTTATGCAAAAAAATTAGTCAAAATTTCATTTTTCTAATAACATGATTGGTGAAACTTTTTAATTAACTAAATCATATCATAATTCTATATTATATTCAATTTACACTTCAAGGAGTTTAAACTTTTGCGTTAGAAACCTCAATCTCACAGTGTAGCTTGAAGATAATTTTAAAATGATTTAATAAAAAATTATTAATTTCAAAATATAAAGATATAATTAAAGTGTTAATTTTAAATAAGTAATCATTTGAAATGATTTAATAATTGAGTAATCACTAAAGCTTTCAATTTCCATCTAGTCATCGATAGCTAGAGCAGTTGTTTTTACCGCTGATTTCAAATGGAGATATACCCTTCCTTTATTATTATATGATGTTCTGGTTTTTTATTCAAATAATATGGGCTGAACGAGCTTCTTTTAAAAAAATTTTTTTTTGATCTAGTCATCAATAAAAATAAAGAGCCAACGATTACATGCAGAACCATAATTTAATTAAATTATATCAAATCACATATGTGAATTAAAATAGAATAAGATTAATAAAATTTATTATTAATTAAGTTTGGTTTAATTGGTATTCTTAGTTTATATAAAAATATAGAAAGCCAGAGATCTCGAATTTGAGTTGTTTCGGCCACAAGAGTTTTCATAAATTTTGTAAGTTTTGTTGTGTAGCCAACTGCAGTTCATTGCACCTTTAAATGAATAAAAAAATCAATAAATACTAAATAAATTATAGTTACAATATCATAATAATCAGCAATACGAAAATCTAACTTTTATACACTATTAAATTAATTTTTACTATAACAATTTGAATGTTTTAATAGCTAATTAACAATCTGGTATTCATCATGTCATGGGTTCATTACCCATAATAGATATTCTAAAAATAAAACTTTATTTTACTGATTATTTTTTAACAAATAAATTAAGAGCTCGGCATAGATTTTGCAAAATTTAGGGATTTTAAAATTCATAGAATTTTACAATTCAATCTTTTGATTAAAAAAAATAATCCATAAATTTATGTTACATGTTTTAATGATTTTTGTTTGATTGAATTGTTAAAATTCCATGGATTTTGTAGTTAAATGTCACTTACACCCTTAGAGCATATGAAGCTTTTTCTTCCGTTTCTCTTATTTTCTTATTTGTGCATGTGTAAATATATTTATATTATTAGGCCATAAAGAAAGACATAATGGCTGGAAAAAATATTCTATCAGAGATTACAATTGTTGAACAACGAATCGCCCAATGATGATGGAGAAGGTTATTTTTGGTAGAAGATTAGAGAGCTTTTGTTTTAGAATAGCAAAAGTAGTGCCTGCGTATATATTTTGTGGCTTTTACTACTATATGGATTAGTGAGTTTCTGCATTGGTAGTGCAATAGGCAATATCCATAAAGGTACCAAGTGTTAGGAATCAGCTCTAATACCAGTTATTGGGCATCAGTTCTGATACCACTTATTGGGCACTTTCAACCAATTAAGAGAAAAATAACGAGCGGAATAGTAAACTTGTGACACACAGAAATTACGTGGTTTACCCTCAACTGTTTAGGGCTACATCCACGGGACAAACTCCGAATCATTCTTCCACTATTAAAAATAGTAGGCACACAAAGAGAGTAATTCAAAAATAATGGCACATAAAGTGTTTCCCAAAAAACACCCCATAATAATTTTCTTACTATTTTTCTCTCCCCTAATTTTAGGAAACCCTTCCTAAAACTAGATAAACTCTCTCTTTCTACATTTTTTCTCTTTCTGCAGTGTGTATTGTGCGTACTGCCTCTGCCACTATTTATAGGCAGGATATGAGAGACGAATTGAGAGAGCCGTGCCGTTTTGTCAAATGGCATGGCTGCCAACTTTTGACTTTTCAAATACCACGTTTTTTTTTTCTTTTCATTTGTGTGTGGGTCCCACTTGAGTGGGCACCACCACAACAAATCTCCCCCTGCACACTCAAGTGGAGACGTTAGCCATCATCTCCCCTACAGCTATAATCTATTAGATCTGCCACCATCTTGTACCGCCGCTACAACTTTGCGGGACACGCCGCCCGACCTACTTTTGTCGAGAAGACTTTCGACACAAGGCACCACCTGCAGATCTTTTTCTGGTCTTGGTTCTGTTGTTACACAACAACTCTTTGCACGCTTCAGTAATCTTGACTGCCACGACACGGCTCCCCTTGCAAATGTCATTGGATATCCTGAAAATTCATTTCACTGCAGTCCAATATTTCTTTCCAGTGATAATCTATTAGATCTGCCAACCATCTTGTACCGCCGCTACAACTCTGCGGGACACGCCGCCCGACCTCCTCTTGTCGGGAAGACTTTCGACACAAGACACCACCTGCAGATCTTTTTCCGGTCTTTAGCTACCACAAATGAACCTTTTGTGAGCTTCCACTAATGAACCTTTTGTGAGCTTCCACTGACCATTTCTGAAGGTGCTACAGAAACTTTTATCATCAAATCTACAACCAAGATTTGGACGCATGCTCGAAAAACACATTCCTCATCAGTCTTGTCTTCCGGTTTAGTTCAACTAAACACGGGTAAATGCATTCTGATTACCATAAGGAGATCTCTCATTTCTCTATATATGGTAATTCCCGCCATGTAGACTGATCATTTTGCTTGTCCATTTTGACTTGTGCAAAATATCATCACCAACATAAACCATATACGTGAACAGTAGTATACGTGAATAGTACCTGTATTCGTGAATAGTACTATACGTAATAGTGCTGGGCTTAACAGTGACGGGCTCAGCAACAGTAACGCCAATAGTAACTATTCACCATCAACCGCGAGTTACTATTTTACTATTCATCACTAAGTCGATTCTGTAACGTCTTTCCGAGCGGACAACACCAATGGACTGGTTGTAATTTTCTCTTCATCGTGGTATATTTATTTTCAAAATATATCCACGGATCCGGTACCGCTATCTGACCGGCTGGACCTGCCGAAACCTTCGGCTCTGATACCACTTGTTAGGAATCAGCTCTGATACTAGTTGTTGGGCATCAGCTCTGATACCACTTATTGGGCCCTTTCAACCAATTAAGAGAAAATTAACGCTGCGGAATAGTAAACTTGTGAAACACAAAAATTACATGGTTCACCCTCAATTGTTTAGGGCTACGTCCACGGGACAAACTCCGAATCATTCTTCCACTATTAAAAATAGTAGGTACACAAAGAGAGTAATTCAAAAATAATGGCACATAAAGTGTTTCCCAAAAAACACTCCATAATAATTTCCTCACTATTTTTCTCTCCCCTAGTTTTAGGAAATCCTTCCTAAAACTAGATAAACTCTCTCTTTCTACATTTTTTCTCTTTCTGCTGTGTGTATTGTGCGTACTGCCTCTACCTCTATTTATAGGCAGGATATGAGAAACGAATTGAGAGGGCCGTGCATTCATTTTGTCAAATGGCATGCCAATCTTTGAATTGTTGGCTGCCAACTTTTGACTTTTCAAATACCACGTTTTTTTTTTCATTTGTGTGTGGGTCCCACTTGAATGGGCACCACCACAACACCAAAGGAGCAATGAAAAGCAGAACTTGCATATAGAATGTGATTTACAAGAGAAGCTATCTAATGTACAATTTCTAAACCCATTAAGTTGCATTCCACCAAGGTATAAAAGGACGATGGTATATCTAAGCAAACCAATCTTGTAATTACCGTGTACTTTAAAAACTTGTGATTGATTTTTTAGGTTGAATACTTGCCAAAGATTATTTGGAAAGCTCTGTGATTGCCGCCTGCCAACTCCAACTCCAAGTTCTGTAACTGCAGTGGGGCAAAACCACTTCAGTATGTTTGGTCCTAACATGTGTTGCCGGTAACCAATTTCATAGCCATTTGTTAATCCAACGAATATTATTTATTAAATAAAATCTGATGGTAGGAAGTAATTTCTGTATACTGTATAGTTTTGCCCATATTTTGTTTTGGAATAGCCGATTCAATTAGGATGAAGAGTATTTTTGAAATAAATTAGTTATTTTTTGTGGAAAGACGATGGAATTGTGAGGAATCACATCCCACCTCTGGGTGGGGTTTCACTCTTTCTAAAAATGATAAAATTCAGGTCATGATGTAATCTATTGATTCCATATATTTTAGATTATTTTTAAATTACACGGATATCTTAAAAAAATTCAATGTATTCGAATCAGATAATATAACGACACTTCTCTAACATTCCCAAAAGTATTGGGAAGACACTTTGAGAATACTTTAAGTGTGTTGAACACTTTAGAATCGCAATTAAAAATTTTATTAGACTTTTAGATAACTTCATTAACAAAAATTTTTAAATTATTGTCTTAAATATATATTAGTTAATTATTAATACTTAAAATATAAAATTAAAATAAATATAAAAGAATGAAAAACTCTATGAATAATTTATGATTTGTAATTTATTATATATGTAGAATTATCAAATTCAATAATTAATTCAAAATGTTGATTTGAAATCAATAATTTACGAGGTTTTATAAAAAAGGAGTTAACAATATTTTATTGAACAAACTAAAATATGGAATACCATTAGAATTAATCTTTTCTCTTTTAAAGATGCTGGAATTTTTAAAATTATCATTTTATCTCTAAATAAGCCAGAGATGCTATAATGTTCAATGATAATGTTAATTTTGAGAATTTAACTATTTATGTTGAAATAAGAAATTAGGTATTTTTCTATTTTATGTTTATGAAAAAATGATTTACTTATTTGAATTATTAATAAATTATATTTATTTAGTGTAGCGTACCCGGTATCTTACCATTTTAAAAACTGAGTCATGTGTCTATACCGTATCATATCACATGTCCCGTGTCTCTATCGTATTGTGTCTCATGTCTCGTGTATGTGTAATCTAAGTTATTTTTTCTCAACTAAATAAATGAATCTACAAATCTATAGTATGTTTAAATTCCATTAATCCAAATCACCTCCAAACCAAGTGGGTTTGACAGACACTCATGGGCAGGGGGTGTGAAACTTACCAACTGAACCGAATCAAAAAGCAAACCGACTCATTTTGGTTCGGTTGTCAGTTTATTCAATTCGAGTCGATTTTAAAACCCATCAGTTGAGTTTAAAATCAAACCGAAAAAATCTATCAAAATTGACCCAACCGATTTTGGGAATCACTCTATTAAATATTCCCACCATTCCTTACTATCATACTTTCTGTATGGTCTTTAACCACCATACCTATTCCTGCATACCTCCCATTTACATTTATTGTTGCTTAAATATCTAGTTTAAGAAAATTATCTTTAATTCTAGTCCATTGGGAGCCAACGTCTGCAATATTTTCAATTGGACTCAGCCATTATAGTCACTAATTAACACAGACCAAACAAGCTCTTGCAAAAGGACAAGTAACCATCAAATAAAAGAGTCTCCACATCACACCTGCAAACAGGACAAACTTCAGACACTTGTTCCCATTTGATCCTTAATAAATCTATTGTGGGAGTCACTCTCTTATATGTTCACCATTATTATATGCCTAACTTTTTTACATAAAAAGTTGTGCATTTCTTACGAAATATGAAGTCATTAAAAGAAAGAGAGGAGCAATTTGACAGCCTTCATTCTATGCACCAACCCGTTGATTTAGGCCATTCAATTGCTCCGTTGATTCGGGCATAATTTAAAACTCTCCTTCAAATATTCTAACTACCGCTCCGAACCTTAGACTATTCAATGGTTATTTATAAATTTAAATTCAATAAGAAGAGAATCTAAGGATTACAACTACTTTATTCCATTATTAAGCAATTAATTTTTATTTATGAATTCCTAAATTTTTGATTGCATAGAATATGTTTTTTCTTTTCTGGAAAAGGTTGGATAGAATATGTTTTGCTGAACTGAAAATTAAAAATAAATTTAATTTATAAAAAATTGACTTGTCATGTTAGACTTATTTTGCAAGTAAATTTACTATGCATTGCATTAGGGCTAGGCAATAATTGATAAAATCTACCCAACTTTAGAATAAAAAAAGTTTGATTCAATTTGATTTTCAGTAACTCTTTAAAAATTAAAATGATTTAACACGTGGTAAATCAAATTTAAAAACTCAAAATGAATCGATTCGGTTTGTCTTTATAAATAATTTGATTTAATTTGATTTTTTCTATATAGAAATTTTATTTATTGGATATTTTACTGATTTAATTTAGATTGAACTAAACTGATCGAATACTTACATCGATCGATAAAATTCAATTTTTAGATTCCGATACTCAAGAAGTAATTTTTCAAGATATTTAGGTTAACAATTAACAAACTTAGTAGGAGTGGAATCACTCGATAAAAAAAAATAAGGATAACAAAAATTTACTTTGAGGGGACACGTTACTCTGCTTTGCCTCAATACCGAAAAGCATAAATAAATGCATAGAAAACATAAATTAATGGTACGTAGATGTATGATCTAATAATAAAATCCTCTGTCCTAATGCTCAAAAAATAAATAAAGAAATAAAGAAATCTGAAAATTCGTTTCCTACTGAAAGGTGTCCTAGATGAGTTCCTCCAATCATACAGGCAATATCTTGTTATATATGAATTTTTTAATATTAAAAATATATTTTAAAAACCATAATTAATTTTTTATTTTATAATATTAAAAAATTCAGAAATCAGAATATCTTAATCAAGCAAGCTGTACTTAAGAGTATTTCGTACTATACAATTCCAACACACCGTCTTTACATTGGAGACGCGTACCACGCGGCGTGTTTTTATTGGAAGTTACAGAGGCTAGATACTGCCGCAACCGCTGCTTATTAAATATAAGGGATATCTTATAATAAAAAAGTTATAATACTGTACGTATATTTTTGTTGGAAAAGAATCCGAATTTTCTAATAATTATGGTTTAGTTAGTTTTTTAGAAATGAAAAGTCTTGAGATTAAATACTCTAAATTATAAATTTTTTGTCAATTTTGATGAATTAAGAAAAGAATTATCACTTATTATGCAGCTTGTTGTATTATTTTAAAACATTGGATTTCCTAATAAATAAAAAAAAATCTAAATTTTCATTAATCAACATAATTATTTTATTTTTTTTATTTTTATTACAGCTGCCAATGGTATAACCACAAACAAATCTCATTATACATATATACTTCAAATATATTTCTATAATACATAAAATATAATTATCTAATTACTTAATTAATAATTAAATAATCGAATATTTAATTCATGTTAAACAATTTATGAGATTCTAAATCCTACTAATTTTCTCTTCAAAAATTTTTATGTATAAAAAACTATTAACATGTAAACAAAATAACCTGCAAAATATGGAAAAAAATTGTATATTTTATATATATTGGTTCTTCCACAAGGTAGGGTATGCGCTGAATTTTGAACAATTTGTATTCATATTTATTTCGAATTTTATTGTTCATATTCGTCTCAAATCATTTTAATATCTGTTTAAATATTTATATCTGAATCCATTTAGAATTTTTCTATCAATACATATTTTAACTGTTTAAAAGAGTCCTTGAATGAACTAACAATATTTTGATTGAAATGATAAATCAACTGAATCTCAGTAAGATTGAGAATACAAATTTGATCGAAGTAGCACACTTCACCCGGACAGCCAAAAACCTCTTCACTCTGTGACCCTTTTCATTTCCAATTGATACACCCAGGATTATATAATTTAATATGTGGTAGAAGCTCCCACCTCAATAATACTTGAGTTGTCTTAAAAGATTGTGAAATTGGAAATTGGAAATTTAAGGTCTACCAACACCTAAACTAATTATAAAATTGACTTACTACGCCACATAACCATATTAAATAATTATGGTAGAAAGAAAAGGTGATGATAATAGATTAATAAACTTGGGTTTTTTTTTTTTTTCAACACCTATATTTTTATGTCTTTATCTGTGTCCTTTCTTAAAAAATATAGGGTGGAACCATCAAATATAAAATTCAACAATAAGGTTTCCTTCAAAATATATAATAATGAAGTCATAGGAAAGTAGTTATAGTTATTGAAACCTTTGTCCCCCACAAAAACAATGTGGCAATCATAATCGAACATGGGTGCCACCCCATATATTTGACACTTTATACCCTCTTCTAATCCAACTACTCCTCAATTTCTCATAATTATAAATGTAAATTCTCCCTTCTGCAACTGCAATATCACCTTCTAACTTAAATTTTAACTCCAAAAATGGATACTTCTTCCTGTGCTACTCTCACCTTTATTTTCCTCCTCCTCATATCAAGAACCGCAGAATCCACCATTGTTAAGCAAAGAATTAGATATCTCAGCATTGCAAGCCAATTCTTAGCTCCGCAAAATGCTGCGCGCAGAGCACTGCGTATGCCACCATTAATGTGGGATACAAGGCTGGCGCGCTACGCGCAGTGGTATGCTAATCAAAGGCGGAAGGATTGTGACTTGAGGCACTCAAATGGGCCTTATGGGGAGAATATTTTTTGGGGGAGTGGCACCGGGTGGAGTCCAGCGGAGGCAGTCACTGCATGGGTAGCGGAGAGGAAATGGTATAACTATTGGTCTAATTCTTGTAATGGAGATCAAGAATGTGGACATTATACGCAAATTGTTTGGAGAAGAACAACGAGAGTTGGTTGTGCCAGAGTTAATTGTTTTGGTGGTAGAGGAGTTTTTATGACTTGCAATTATGATCCTCCTGGCAACTACATAGGAGAGAGGCCTTATTAATGAAATTTTGCAAGTTGTTCTTTTTTTCTTTTTTTAGAATATGATATTTTAATAATATATATATAGATTGTTCTGGTGAATTAATGTCGTGATGTGAGTTCTTCTTTTCTGTCGAAATCAGTTTCCCTGAAAGAAAAATAAAGAAGAAGAAAGAAGAAAACCTTATAAGCGGTGCGGTGCTGTGCTGCTGCTATTTCTAGTATATATCCAGTAAAGTAAGTATTTATGTCTATGGCTTTTCTTGATAGAAACTAATCTCCAAGTTGTAATCTTTTGCTTCATTTCTTTGCGAGGAAAAAACAAATTCATAGAAACATTGCAAAGTCCCTTTCGTATATGAATTTCATCTCTGTCTTTAATGGGATAAAATTCTTTAAACTGTATTTTTTACTAAAAACTGAAAAATGATTTTGGAAAAGCATTTCCATTGCAATGGTGGATCAGTTGATCACAGAAGTCCAAAGAGGGACCAACAGCAAGCTGGTTTTAGTTACTATACCTAACAGAAGCAGCAAAAGAAACTGGGCCAAGGCCATGTGCAGTACGAAAGAAAGAGATGTTGTTGCGGGCCAATAGCCAACGGAATCCACATACTTAGATTTAAATTATTTTTGTCTTAAAAGTTAATTCCACAATGCCAGTGGGGATGAAGTTAGCTCCTCATATAACAAGCTTAATTTCCAATATTATTATGCTTATCCCAAACTAGCAATCTTTTTGTTTTTTTTTTTTTTATTGCACATATATTTCTACCTTTTGGACTGGGATGGTATTTACTGAAGGAAAAAAAATTTACTTACACCTGATATACGGTATATATGTACCAAACTAATTACAAACAATATTTTGGTTCAAATAAGAGTATTTATAATCCAATACTAGAAAACTAAAATTATACTGACTATAGGCAACACTTTTCTTTTACAAAAACTTACCTACACCTGGTATATGAGTGCACCTATATACGAAATATCTATTTGGTTCAACAGTGTGTGTGTATATATATAATTTAAGGTGAATATATTATTTGTATTTTCAGGTAAATATATTATTTTCATTTGAATGTATTAAATAAATAAAAATACTAATTAAATTTTTAAAATAATATTTAAGAAAATTTTTTAAATAAGTATAAACAAAATTATCATAAAAATATTAATTTTTAAAAATTATTTTATTAAAAATTATTTATTATGAGATTAATAAAGTCCAAAATAATATAAATATAAATTAGTTACCAACTGACGTGAAAAAGCTCTTGGATGTAGCTTATAGAAACAACAATTGATTAGAATTTCTATCAGCTATCAGTTGCTGATTAAAAAGCTTATCAAACACCTACAACTAGGGGTGATCAAACTTTGGAACAAATCAAAAATCGAATCAAACCAAATTATTTTTTATTTTTGATTCGGTTGTTTGGTTTTCAATTTGAAAACTTCCATAATTTTAGTTTTCAGTTTTTGGATTAATTATTCCAAAATATTCATTTTCTGAGTAAAATTGAACTGTTTGACCCAATCGAAGCCTATCGAATCGAATCAACTAGTTTAATTGGTTTATGAAATTATTTCAATTTTTGTGATTTTGGTTTGAACCGAACCGCCCATTTGCACACTCCTAACTACAACTTAGGTGTTGGTATAAAACAACTATCAACTACATGAATCAGCTAAATCAAACGCACTCTAAATTAATCACAAACAATATTTTAGTTCA
The DNA here is from genome assembly GCF_041381405.1 of Jatropha curcas. NCBI lineage: Eukaryota > Viridiplantae > Streptophyta > Magnoliopsida > Malpighiales > Euphorbiaceae > Jatropha > Jatropha curcas. The sequence continues at coordinate 26,258,392 of NC_143158.1, forward strand.
AATAAGAATATTTCTAAATTAAGAAAAAAAAAATAAAACAGTAACAATTTTTTTTAACTTTTTTTTATCACAAATAGTGTTTTGGTTCACACAAGGTTATTTCTAACCATATACTGAACAAAAAGATAAAAGCAGTAACAATTTTTTTTTTAACTTTTTTTTAACTTTTTTAACTCTTTTTAATAATTAGTCCAAATTTCGAACTTTTAGCCTTACATGTAAAATTAATAGCTAAAATTTCAACCATATAGTGAATATATCATGAAATAAATATTGAAATTTTGGTTATTTTTAAAAATTAATCGTTTGGAAATTATTTTTTATTTAAATAGTTAAGGATAAGCTTAAGATGGGTTTATATCTCCTTTTCTCTATGGAAAAGCTTGAACACCTGATAAAACTTGTCTACTCAGTATATTTATCTATCCATGTAAATTGACACTTAGAAAAATGTAACATTTTGATTTTTTTTTTTTTTTTTTCCTTTTCAGTGCATGTCACAAGCACTCTCCTTTAAAAAAATAATTTTATTAAATTTATTTGGAAGATCTATATATTATTATTGTTGTGGGGTCCATCCGATATATGGGACCCACATACATTTGAAAAAATAAAACACGTTTTTTTTAAGAAGAAATCAAAGTTAGCAGTGAAAGTTATTCAAAGGTTAGCAATACACGGCTCTCACATTACCTCTCTCGTATCCTCGCCTATAAATAGAGGCAGATGCACCTCTACACAACACACACAGAAGAAAGACGAATAAGAAAAAAATGTAGAGAGAGTGTGTATAGTTTTAGGAAGGGTTTTCTAAAACTAGGGAGAGAAAAATAGTGAGGAAATTATTATGGGGTGTTTTTGGGAAACACTTTGAGTGCCATTATTTTTTGTATTGCTCTTTTTGTATACCTACTATTTGTAATAATGGAAAAATTATTCGGAGTTTGTCCCGTGGACGTAGCCCTAAACAGTTGAGCCCTAAACAGTTGAGGGTGAACCACATAAATTTCTGTGTGTCTCATTTCTATTATTCCGCTGCGTTAATTTTCTCTTAATTATTTGAAAGGGTCCAACAAGTAGTATCAGAGCTGATGCCTAACAAGTGGTATCAGAGTTGATGTCTAACAATTATATTATTCGTTGTTAGAAAAAATCATTTACAAACAAACATGATAATTTAATACATTATACATTTTTAAATTTAATTTTCTGAAAATAATTAAATAAACTAATAATAATAATTTTAACAAGTGACACCTAACATTATAATATCTGCCTTACTAACTCTATATATATACATTAGGCAATTAATCTAAGTAATTAAGATACAAAAGTCACACTAATTACAATCCAAAACTATTTCTAACTTCCACTACCAAGACACAAACTACCTAATTAAACTTAATTATAGTATAAAATTAATTAATTAGTAGGGCCTTTCACCAATATAATTACCAGGAGGATCATAATTACAAGTCATAAACACATCTCCATCATCACAAACAACTCTAGCACAGCCAATTCTCCTAGTACTTTTCCAAACAATCTGTGTATAATGCCCACACATTTCTCCTTCAACACAACTATTTGTTTCGTAACTATAGTATTTTTCTTCACTAGCCCATGCACTAACAGCATCACGTGGTGTCCACGTGTTCCCACTGCCCCAATATATATTTTCTCCTAACTTGAAGTCCCCTTCTGGAAAAGAATGGACCAATTGGCAATCTGCTTTTCTTAGCCCAGCCCACCATCTTGCATATTTCTCTAGCTGAAAATCCCACATCAACGGTAGCTCCCATTTTGCTGCCCTAACTAAATTATGTGCAAATAAGAATTGTAATGACTCTCCAATGCAACCTAAGCATAGTTGCTTGGAGATTTTGTATATGGTCTCGTTATCCGGTCTCTTTTGCAGTGGTTCGGGTGGCGGAGATGAGGATTGGGAAGAGATTAAGTGGGTGTTGCTAGTGAAGGTGATGAAGAGGAGGAGAAAGAAGAGGAATGGTGGCTTCATAATTGTTTTTTGAGAGAGGAAGAGTGTAGTGTTGCTTGTGAGACAATTGGGTGGTTTTGTGGTGTGGTGGTTCTAAGTTTAGAGGACTTAATTCTCTTTTATGTGAATTTGAAGAAGACAAAACTTAAAAGGGTGGAATCACTGTGTTTTGTGCATTAAGGTTGAAAATTATTTTCTTGAAATGTACAAATTTTCTATATGCTAGTATCAAATAAATATATTTATTATTAAAAAAATATATTTAGTTTACTTTTGTTGGTGAAGTGGTAAGCGACCTCAATTTTTATAAGGTAAAAATACGAACTTTACTTTGCCGGAAGAATAAAAAATTTTATATTCTATAGTATAGGGATTACACTTAGTTATTATACCATAAAAATTAAATATAGTTTTTTATAATAAAAAGACATGAAATTTGTTTTCAAAATAATTTTAGTGATTTTAATTGCGGTACCAATTAGCAAATGAGAGAAAAGAAGGATTTTATTTTTTTGATAATTGAAATAAAAGATGGATATGTTTTTTTTTTTTATTTTATTTTATTAATTAATGTGGTGGACAGCGAGTGAGTGTTGCAACTTCATACGTTTTGTTTCAGTTTTTCTGTTTGTATCTAATTCTATTATTGAAGGTGTCTCGTGAGCTAGTTTTTTCTGTTACTCCCGTGATCTTTTGTTGTTCGTATTATTGGACATTGGTGTGACCCATAGAGGATTCTAGAACGGAAACGTGGCCATTGTGTAGGTAATTGGTCTTTTTTGAAAAAAAAAAAGTATTAGAACTCAAATATTAAAAAATAAAATAATCTTTTATAATATTATTTTAAAATAACAAAATTAAATGATAAATTAATTGTGCAATGTATTATAAAATTGTATATCATTGAAATTTACCGAAAAAATTGCAATACTAATATGTGTCTTCTCAAGTGTCTTTGAAAGTCTTTTACCAAGATAGATGTGTCAAAACAGGTTGACGTTTCGGGTTTGATTCAGTTTCATATAACACTCAACATAATTATGGTCAACACGAACACGACACTTTGTAATCCGCCTAATATCACGAGCAAGTTAAGTGAGTCAGATTGATTCGTATACGACCCATATAACCTGCCTGATACCATAAACAGGTTAAGTGATCGTGTTGATCTGTACGCAACTCAATCTAATTATGATATTTTTAAATTTAACTTATCTAACTCAAATTATATTTAAAAATAAATTTTCATACACAGATTATTCAAGATTTATAACTAAAATAAAAAAATTAATACATTAATAAAGTTTAAATAGGGTTTAGTTGGATATTTATATCTGACACTAAAATTACTTCTTTACCTTTATATAAATAGGTCACTCACCTAACTTGTATGTTGACTTGTGACACGACACGTTTATATTCGTGTCATGAATGGGTCACCCATTCATGACACGAATCTATTTAACCTCAACTTTAATCATTTTATTTCACGTGTTAAGTGAATCATGTTCTCATGTCATAACTCATTTTGACACCCTTACATCAAGGTATACAATAGCAAAAGCCATACATGGTATGACCTGCATTAAAAAATGCACATACACTATTAACGTATTTTTAAATGATGATAATAATTTTGAAAATTTAACTAATTATATTAAAATAAGAAATTAAGTATTTTTTTTATTTTATATTTATGATTTATTATAAATAATTATTTATTTATTTGAAATACCAATTTATTATATTTATATAGTGTAGTGTATTCTAAACGTGTGGATGTCCTATTTTTTAAAAAATTGTCATATTCTATACACATTGATCTAATATCATTTAAGCATGTGTATATCATTTATGAACTAATATATATTTATTAATAGTTAAATATTTATGCAAATATAGTAATACACACTGATGTTGACTTTTGGAATTTGCTTCTTCTCTCTTCTCCGTATTATTACTGACCATAATTTCTTTTTTTTTTTTCTTTTTTCAATTTATTAGAATAACAAAAGTAGAAGAACATTATATGAAGTAGATGTCATATTCATCACAGTAGCGTGTGGGACTAAATAACTGCGTATTATCTGATGGTTACCTATTAATGAATTAATTAACGATAAATAGAAGGTAATTTGTGATGTTTAATTAATTGCGTTCAAATTAAATACATAATGCAGGATTCAAGTTGATATATAATAGAATTAGGATGGACAGAAATAAAGAAAGCGAAATTGAATATTGATATGTGGATAAATTGAAATACTATTTAATTTTTTTTTAATATGAAAAGACACTTAATTTTTAATGCAGCGTGAAAAATTAAAAAGTTGATATATATCATTAAATTTAGCTTTGGATGCTAAAAATAACATATAAGAAGATTAATTATTATTTACCTACAAAATCAAGTATTAAAGTTCTGTATCTATCTGTCACCGGCAACTGCTGCTATTTCAAACTCGCATGTCATATTAATTGCAAGAAAAGAGGTTTTGGTAGTTAACATGATATTTTTATTGTTAAACTTCATAAATTTAAACATAAGTCCCGTAAGATAATGGAAGTCCAATTAATTAATTAATTAAAGGTTAATTTTGATGAGAGTCGAATTTCCATGCACTTAATACCTTTCATATTGGCTCCATTCAATAACCCTTTTTAAACTAAATTTTGGTATTTTGATGAGATTAAAATTTTTATTAATTAAATTGTTCAAAAATATAAATTTATAATAACACTATTTAGTGTCATTTAAAACGACGATAGTGTGTGAGACCAAGTAAATAATTGTTCTCCTTACAATTGTGATAAATAACTGCTCTCTTTACACTTGCAATTTGAGAAACTTACACTTTGCTCATTTAAGATAAACTACTATACTTTTTATATATTACTAGTGCTAGAACTCGCGCGATGCACAAAGTAATATTAAATAATATTTCATAACATCATTTAAAAATAGTAAAATTATATAATAAAATGATAAATTATATCTCATTTAAATATGCTGAAAAGTTGCAGTGCTAAGAAATGCTTTCTTAAGTATCATGTAAATCTTTTATAAGGTATGCAATAGCAAAATCATGCATAGTATGAGCTACATCGCATACACACCATTAATGTAATTTTTCAATAGTGATAATAATTTTGAGAATTTAACTAATTATATTGAAATAGGAAATTAAATATTTTTTATTTTATAATTTATTATAAATGATTATTTATTTATTTATTAATATATCACTTATTTAGTGTAGTGTGTCCTAAGCACGTGGATATCACGCTTTTTTAAAATTTATCATATCTTATACGTTTCCGTATCTTATGTACCATGTTTGTGCAACCTAACTCTTGGTACATGAGATTACTCCATACACTAAGCTAATCAACTAATATTTTTTTTTATTACCAATAAAAAATGAAGTGTTTTTTTTTTTTTTTTTTTGTGTCATTGAAACAAGAAATTAATTTTTTTATTTTACGTTTATAATTTATGAAATTAATTTTTTATTTTATGTTTATAATTTATTATAAATGATTGTTTATTTATTTAAAATATTAATGTATTACTTATTTAGTGTAGTGTGTCTTAAGCGTATGGATATTCTACCTTTTTTAAAAATTATTGTATCCCGTATATTCCCGTATTTTCGTGTCTCATGTTCATATAACTTAGCTCATTGTATATGAGACCACTCCATAAACCAAGCTAATCAACCAAAATTTTTTCTTGTTATCAATAAAAAATGAAGTGTTTTTTTTTTTAATTTGTTTTGGTGTCATTGAAATAAGAAATTAATTTTTTTACGTTTATGATTTATTATAAATGACTATTTATTTATTTGAAATATTAATGTATTAGTGTAGTGTGTCATAAGCGTGTAGATGTTTTGCTTTTTTAAAAATAAAAAATGAAGTGTTTTTAAGTATTTTTTATATTTATAATTTATTATAAATTATTGTTTATTTATTTAAAATATTAATGTATTATTTATCTAGTGTAAGCATCTATATGTCTTACTTTTTTTTTAAAATTATCATATTTCTTAAGTTTTCATATCTCGTATCCCGTGTTCGTGTTACTTAACTCTTGGTATATGAGACTATTCCATACATCAAGCTAATCAACCAATATTTTTTTTATTACCAATAAAAAAATTAATTTTTTTAAATTTATTTTTGTGTCGTTGAAATAAGAAATTAATTTTTTTACGTTTATGATTTATTATAAATGACTATTTATTTATTTGAAATATTAATGTATTAGTGTAGTGTGTCATAAGCGTGTAGATGTTTTGCTTTTTTAAAAATTATCGTACTCGTTCATTCCTATATCTTATGTCCCGTGTCCGTGCAACCTAGCTTCTGATATATGAGACTACTCAATACACCAAGCTAATCAACCAAAATTTTTTAAAAAAATTTATTTTTTATCATTGAAATAAGAAATTAAGTTTTTTTATTTTATGTTTATAATTTATTATAAATGATTGTTTATTTATTTGAAATATTAATGTATTACTTATTTAGTGTAGTGTGTCCTAAGCATATAGATGTTATACTTTTTATAATTATCGTATCCATACGTTCCTGTATCTCATGTCTCTTGTTCGTGCAACCTAGCTCGTGGTTTACGAGATTACTCCATATATTAAGCTAATCAACCAAGATTTTTTTTTTACAAATAAAAATGAAGTATTTTTTTTAATTTGTTTTTGTATCAATGAAATAAGAAATTAAGTATCTTTTTTTATTTATTTTATGTTTATGATGTATTATACATGACTGTTTATTTGTTTAAAATATTAATGTATTATTTATTTACATACTATGTCAAGCGTGTAGATGTTCAACCTTTTTAAAAAATTTTCGTATCCCGGTACGTTTCTGTAACACCCCATTTTTCATGTTATTAATTATAAGTTTATTTGAAGGAACCAAAGTATTTATGATGATAAAATGTCTTAAGTAAAGGATTTATGGTATAAAGAATTAAATTCTTTATGTTATTAATTACTAGTATATGTGCTATTTGTTTTGCTATAAATGGAAATGTATGTTGAATTTTAATGCATTTATGATTGTAAATAATTTTGTGAAATTTGTTTTTAAGTAAGTTGCCATCGCAACTTTGGTAAATATGTGAATTATGAGCACCACTGAGTTTTATACTCAGCGCGTCGATTTTTATCACGCGTAGGTTGAAGATCGTGGTTGCTACTTGAAGATTTGAAGAGTAATATCAAAGCAGAAGTGACTAATTTGGTAGTAGTCGAATAGATTTATATAATGAAGAATGATGGCATGTATAAGTGTTACATTTTCAGATATTATGTTATTTGAAATATAATTAAGTATGTAATTATAAAGTATTTTGATGTATATATTTGGAATGAAGAATAAGATTTATTAAATGATTGAATATGAAATATTTGAAGTCAGTTGATATGATTAATTCATTAAGACTTGATAGATATAATGAATGCAATTAATTGATGGATCTAAAATACTATTGAGGATTTATTCAATTATGAAAATATAAAAGTGTTGTTATGTTATAAAGATTATTTGGAGATGTTGGAAGTTTAGAGTTTAATTGGGAGTATTTTGTATTCACATGTTTGGCGAGCTCAGTTTTTAAAGGGATATTCTTACAATATTTCTGTAGGAATTTTCTCAATGTATATAAAAAAAAATGCAAGGAAAATGAAATGAAATTGCTATTATAAAAATAAAAAAAATTTACTCGCTAAACTCGTGAATACTCAATTACTTCTAATTCATAATTTTAGTTTTATGATTTATATGTTAAGTTAAGACGGTGTCTCCGGCACCGAATGTGGCATCCGCTGTCGGGTCTCTCGGGACTGGGTGGCGGGTGTTACAGTTTCTATATCTCGTGTCTCGTTTCCGTGCAACCTAACTCTTGGAATATGAAATTACTCTATACACCAAGCTAATCAACTAAGGTTCTTTTTATTACGAATAAAAAATGAAGTATTTTTTAATTTATTTTTATTTCACCGAAATAAGAAAATAAAGTTTTTTAATTTTATGTTTATAATTTATTATAAATGGTTGTTTATTTATTTGAAATATTAATATATTATTTATTTTGTGTAGTGTATCCTAAGCATGTGGATGTCCTACTTTTAAAAATTATTGTATCCATACGTTCCTATATCTCGTGTCATGTGTTTGTTTAACCTAACTCATAGTATATGAGACTAACTATACACCAAGCTAATCAACTAAGATTTTTTTATTACTAATAAAAATGAAGTATTTTTTTTAATTTATTTTTGTTTCACTTAAATTAGAAATTTAGTGTCTTTTTATTTTATGTTTATGATTTATTATAAATGATTATTTATTTATTTGAAATATTAATATATTACTTATTTAGAAGTAATATTTTTTATAGATATTATCTTGACAAAGTATTATTTGAAAATATAAAACAATTTATCTTCTTAGAATTCTTACAATTGTGTTAGAATTCTAACATCTGTCATTTTATAATCCAAAATACTGCCAAGTGACAAATTACGTTAGAATTCTAACATCCGTCATTCTATATCCAAAATAATGTCAAGTGGGAAATTGTGCTACTTACACTTGATATCCATATAACCCAGACTATCATGCTTTTATATTATATAGGTTTCTAATATTTGATTGTAAAAATAAATTATTTATTTCATTGAGGGGCTGTGTTTTTTCTTCTCTCTTTTTAAGAATAACACTTAATTTCTCTCTTAAATTAAGAGCGGTGTAATAATTAGTTTTTTTTAACTAACACTCAAACTTTGCACTATATGATTAATAAATAAATATTTTTTAAACCAAATATTTTATATAGTCAAATATTTTTTTAATTCTATAATTTTTTAAGCAAATATTTCATTTAATTATTCTTTAAATGAAAGAGAGGGTAGTGGGAGATCTCGAGTTCGAGTCCCCTCGACTATAAGTGTTTTCACCAATTTGGTCCAGGAAGAGTCACCTCATATTGTGTAGCCCACAGTGTTATATTGGCCCATTGAGCCTTCTAATGAATAAAAAAGAGAGGACCATTTCCGTAATATTTTAAAATTATGTCTATATTTTTACATAATTTTTCTTTTCAATTTTTAAATTTCAAATAATTTTATTGGTTAAAAGTATTAGACAACCTTTTTTTTGCCAAAAGATGGGATTTTTTTTTTGTTCATTTGGTATAGAGTTAGATTTGAGATAAATTAGTTTTTTTGTCATGATAAATTTTTTTTTTATAGAAAAAGGAAATATAATTTTCATCAAGACAATACAGCATGCAGATTTTTTGATCTTTCAATAATATACTTCTCAAAAATCAAATTTATATTCTCACATTTATAAAAAATTAAAGTCGCATACCAGGCCATAAGGTAAATTATATTCCATTGCTGTCAAGTTTTGTGGACAATAAAACTTTTTTTTTTCCTTTGATTTTATTTTATATTTATGAGTAAATTGAATCATGAAATCAATCAATAATGGTAGGACCTCTGCGTGTTACGCATTCACATCTAACCTGAGTGTAAAACAAATTATTTGAAGCATCCTGCCAATCATTAAAAAAAAAAAAAAAAAAAAAAAGGAATCCACATGTTTCGATTAATTTAAGTGTAACTAAAGTTAAAGATGGCTAAAATGCATATTTTTATCCCAGCAGTAAAAAGTTTTGTAGCGCCTCAATTTTTATAAGAGACCTGATGAATTTTGAGTTAACTATGCGTGCTTTGATTAAGGGGTAAGCAAACTTTGTAAAAAAAATGAAAACTGAACCAAATTAAATTATTTTCGATTTTTGGTTTAGTTATTCAGTTTTCAATTTTAACTTCGGTTTAAAATTTTTCATAATTTTGATTTTCGGTCTTTAGATCAGTTATTTCAAAATATTGATTTTCTGAGTAAAACCAAACCATTTGACCAACTAATGTCGACCGAACCGAACTGATTAGTTTAGTTCAGTTTTTGAATTTATTTTGGTTTCAAAAAAATCTATTTTTGGTTGTCAATTTTTATGGTTTGGTTCGGTTTAGAACCGAACCGTCCGTTTGCACATCCCTATTTGATTGGATTTCTCATGTCTTGTAAAAAACTTGGAAAGTAGGAGATTTCGAGTTTGAATCTTTTCTACCACAAAAGTTATGACCAATTTGATAAATGTTATTTAAAAGAAACAACTGTCTCTTACTGTGTATCTCACATGTTCTTTTGGTCTATCGAGACTCTATATAAAAAAAATAATGAAAATTTGATAATATCGCATATTTCTCCTTATTAGTAATATCAGCTTTTTGATTTTTATATAAAAAATATTCATTTGTGCCTACTTTAATTCTAAAAAAATAATTTTCATATTTAATAAATATTTAATTGATTTAAATGTATGCTAATGAATTTTTTTACATAAAAAATATGAGTGAATTTATGCATTTGGCCAAAGAAGTCGTTTACATAAAATAATCACACATTTTTTTATAAAAATAAATTATTTTTCAGAAATAATCAAGAGAAGTAAATAAACTTGAGGGGACATATATACAATCTTCCAAAGAAAAAAAGATTGGGAGGCAGTGCAACGTATTTTAAAAAGTATGATAAAATACCTTGGTGAAAAATATAATAATAGTCTATACAGTTATTATTATTGATCGTTTAGCAATCAAAGAAAATCGTGGAAGGAAGGAAAGATTTTTTTTTTCTTCTGAAGCGGAAATTAAACGATTTGAAACATAAAAACTATATTTTTAATTTTGGCAGCTTTGAATATATTCAAGGATAAATTTTAAAAACAAAGATAAGCATAGAATCTAATGCTCTAATTTATGTTATTCCATGGAAAGAAAAAAAAAACTTTTAAACGGATGTTATTGAATGTAATTTCATTTATATAATTTTTTTGTGTGTAAACCACCTGTATCTAGACCCTATCATCAGGGACCGCCTAATCTGGCTTAGGAATTTAGTCACGAATAAAGCTCTTCCCCCTCCGTGCAAATGTATTTAGTAGGGATTAAACCCGAAAGTATTTTTGATATGCCCAGATTACATTGTCAACAGAGTTATAACTCATAAATTTAATTTCATTTGTACAATTTAATTATAACATAAGCATTTATTTATTATTAAGAGTTATGTATTTGAGTATTTTATTACTACGTATCCATAAATATAAATCGTTTAAAGTTTTTACATAATAATTAAAAAAAAACCATTCACTCTTTTCATTATATACCACTTAGTATTGTGTATTTATCCAAAGTGGGATTACCCGTGCACTTCAATAACGTTCAAACTCGAGTGAACTTTTCTTTGCTTTCTTGATTGCATGCTGTTTTGGACATTGCAGTGAATGATCAGAGTTGAGTTTCAAATAAGAAAAAGCAAAAACCCCGCGCTTTGTCGCGGTACGGTTAATGGTTCCTTGCTCTTATCAATCATAAAGTATGAGGGAGGTCGGTCCATAAACACATATTACCGGGCCAGCCAGTTTTGTATCACCGATCCGATTCCATTTCACTGAACCGTTGGTCTTGGATCCATTTTAGTTCTGAAATGGTCCTGAAATGGTCAGTTTTGGATCCATTTTAGTTCCCACAGATTCCAACATTTTTTTTTCGAAAATAACAGAATTGTCCTTGGAATCGGTGGCAGGATCTGGTTTCAAAAATGGTTCCGATTTAAAATAGAATACTCTCAGACTGATTCAGGTCCAATTTCGAACCGGATCTTGGCCAGCCTAAAATAGACGGTTGGAGTGTAAAATATCCCCACCAAATTAAATTATTAAATCATTAAACTATATTATCCACTGATTTTAATAATTTTGCACTTTTGGAAAAATACTAAAATCTTGTACGACACCCCAACCTCTGCTTGTAACTGCCGGTGCTCTTCTTCTTGGCGCCTTCGAATCTATACTGTTATTTGCTCTTTTTCAGTACAAATATACACTTTTCTGCTTTTTTTTCGCATTCCTTCCTTTTTGAAGATTTTCATTTCCCACGTTTTTATTTCCCTTTCATCATTTCTCACATTCGAGAATTCAATTCCAGTACACTAATTTCCCTTCCTTTTCAAGCTTCTGGTTTAAGTTGCAGTAATCTTTGATCACTAGATGATTCTCTGCCCCATATGATAGCCGCTACTTTCCTGATCCAATCCCCGGAGCAAATCGCCGTTTTGAACTTCAGTCCTCGCTCTTCCCGTGGGTTTTTCTGTTCTATTCCTTTAGGATTTGGATCAAAATTGAGTTTTGGAACCGGTAGTTGTTTGTTTTCGGCGGCGGGTCTGGGGAAGCATAGACGGAGGATGGGTGGCGGTTGCTTCAAGGGGGGTAATGGGAGAGGACTTAAGATTGAGGTCGATGCTGGTGGCGAGACTGTTTTTGATGCGGCGGCTGCGAAGGCGATGGTTTCTCCAGATCATCTCGTTATCATGGTCAATGGAATCGTAGGGAGGTAAAATTTTTCTTTGGACTTTGAATTAGTAGATACACTCATTATGCACTTGCAGAATCAATGGACTTTGAATTTTTTTTTTTTTTTTTCTTTCTCTCTCCAAATGGCTAGTCAAAAATGGCATGCGTGAAGTGTGCTGTTTCATTTGGGAAGATTAGTTTCTCTGGCCTTATTCAATTTTGTGATGAATTATTGAATTTTATTTTTATCATTTGATTTCTGGAAATTTTAGCTTAAGTTCTTGTTGGATGCGATATTACAGATGGGCATTGGAGTTGCTTACGTAGATGCCAGCTTAACAGATAAATTGAGTGCAAATTGATGGTATTTGCAATAAATTATAGGTGATAATGAGATTAATGTATGAATAAATAGTCATTTGAAATGAAGGTATATTTGAATTTGACTTTCAAGTGTAGAATCAATATGGTGCAAATTCAAACACAATTAGCTATTTATCATGGATCCTTAGAGGAATAAATATTTTGTGGTGCTATGATATGGATGATAAAAGAAGACCATATTTCATTCTTTAGCTGATATGGAATTTTAATACATTTGTCACACTGGTTTGCCAAAAATTTTTTGTTGACATTGACTTGGGCAACTCCAATTATCGTATAAGGTAAGAAAGTTCAGGTAGAAAGACATAAAAGGATTAAAAATTCAATTGATAAACGTTAAAAGTTTGAGGACTTGATTATAATTCTGGGTTGCAAAAGGATGAAGAACAAACTGCTTGGTTAGCATTAGTGATCAAACTTCTGTTGGCATGTTAGCGGGAGCTGGTGTTCAGTGTATTATGAGTTTTTTGTTTAATCTCCTCATATCCCTTGCAGTTTGGTGGCATCCTACTTGACAGGTTCACTAACTAAAAAAGAAAAGTAGATAATGATCACTGCTGACTAAGTAAGTAATTTGTATAGCGGGTCAACAGAATATGATATTCGATCCACTATTTGCTTTTGAGTTTTAGTGCAATGGACGACTTTTATTGTGACAAGTCAGCATGTTCCTTATGCTATGGACGAAATGAATGCATATATCATCATCCTGTTATGGTGACAAGAATTTAATAAATTGCAATATTTTCTGATATGGAATTTTCTAAGTTTCCTAACTCATTAATTGCTTGCTGAACACAGATATTTTTAAAAATGGCAATAATAGATCTATTTCTAGGTGGAGAGTTATGAGAAATTAGTGTATCAGGTCACAATTTGATATCCGTTTCCTATTTTTTTCAACTGAAAAAAGAAAATTATTATAGAAGTGGAGTACATTATTTAAACATATTCGAAATCAAGGAAAGCTCCTGTAAAAACTGTAATCCCTCGGTTTCATTAAAAGTAGCACATTTTAAATTGTAGAAAAATTAAGGAAATCATTGAACCACCTCAACTAGAGGGAAAAAATTTATAATTGACTAAATTACCCTTTTATCAGTTTTCTAAATAATTAATGCTTACTTGATGGAGATGCCAATAGACAAAAGGTAAGGTTGGAAGAAAACTAATTAATACTTGATTTTCTGAACTGATAGATAAAAAGGAAGAAAAAAAATTGAAATTGTGCCACTTTTAGTGGAACGGCGAGAGTAAAATAAAATTGTATCATTCATTGCAAACTAACAACAAAATGGGAGCAGAAGCTCATAGTGATGGTAATAGATTAAAATGGATAAGAAATTTTCTTTTTTTCTAGAGTACCCAATCTATTGTTTACATAGCCTATGCAAGAAGTTTCAAGTGCTCTAACATCTAGATAGGCAAAATGAGATATCTTACTGTTGTGGAAAAATAACTCAAAATTCCTAATGTGGCTTGGGTGACTTCCTTGTGAGTGAAGGAATATTTCTCCTCAACAGATGGAGAGAGAAGGCTAACTTTATAAATGGAGGTATTAGAGGAGAGGTTCGTAAGCTGTATCTATAGAATGAGTGGCTCGAGTCCAAGAAGAAAGGGTTTTGCCCAAACTAGGGGTTTTTGCCCATTGTGAAGTTTCTTATGTGCAAAGTAGTTGAAGAGTTTTATATTAGTGAAGTTGAGTTGTTACCTATTTTCGAAAGATAATGGAAAATATACTTTTATGGCCTTTAGTATTCTTGGTCGGTGTCATTAGCTGTTCAGGGATACGGCATGCCATATATATTCTGGAATACTGCTATATGATGTATGTACATCCTCCGGATGTGATTATGAATTTTTGGCGCCCGATATTAAGTTGAGCTGACGAGCTTCTATGATTATGTTGAGGCTTTTGAGTCGGTCTCCGGATCATATGATTATGTTATAAGCTTATGTTTCTTTGTCTGCTATGTGATCCTTCTAAGTATGCTTAAAGCCGAAAATTAATAATATTTTATAAGTTAAGAAAAAATAATAAAATATTTCCTGAATTGTAATATATACTTAAATTATATTAATTGCTATGTATTTGAGATTTAATAATTTGATAGGTAAATCCTCACTAATAACCAAATACTGTTGATCCTTCGATTTAAGTTAGAATTGATATTGTATTTTTTTGTGGTATCAGTATTCGTTATTCAATATAAGGCTGTGCGTGATGGCAGTAATTAAGAATCTTTTGGTTTGTATGTGTGAAGGTAATAGATATTCTGGGACAAAAGTATTTAGGTTTGATTACTTTTGAAGAGGGAAATATTTGATGCTTAGTAGAATAGACATTATACATGAGGAATATCATGGTGGCATAATTAATAGCTGAAAGAATGTCTGATTAAGGAGAGAAGGCTAGCCTTCACTTTAAGGCTCAAGTTCTATAATGGCAAGATTTTGGTGGCTTTGGTCCTTACTAGGAGCCTTTTTGTACTCTTTCAGTTTTCACATCACTTTAGTCTATGTACTCTTTTTTGCTTCTTAACTCTTTTATTATTATTATTATTATTATTATTGTATTACAAATTTACAATCATTTAAGAAAGTTAAGTTACTTGCATGTTAGCAAAGCATGAGTATTTAAATTACTTTGTCGAGTTCCTGTAACATCAAATTAATGTCTGTTATATTTTCTTCTTAGGCTTTACTTAAATTGTATTTGTTTCATTAGATATTGAAGGTTTCATGGGTTCTTTGATTTTGATTCTCTAATTTGAGCTCAATTCATATCAATCCAGCATTTCCTACTTTTGATCTTTTGTTGCAATGTTTGATAGCATGTTTCTTGAATGCATGATGCAGGACACAACTCTCTCTTTTTAATATTCAGTTCTTTTACTTATACATCAATGTTGATTGACGAGCATTATTTAGTTAATCTTACTTTTATTTTACTATTAGCTTCTTATATTTTGATCTTACTTCCTTCAGATGGTAAGAAATTGCTTACTTTTGCTTACTTAAAGGGCTCTTACGAATGTGCCTAGAATTTGACTGTTAATTTAAATGGAGGGATTAGATTAGTAATTGTAATCAGGGGTTTGGATTTAATGCGTGATGCTATCCTTCCTTATATAGTCTTTGAAGACAATTTTATAGGCTGCCATCTTATTAATAATAAGTTGTTTGCATTTTTCTCTAAACCCTAATTATTTACTTATGATCTAGCTTGAATTTACTTTCCCTTAGAGTGCTGTCAGCAATACTTAACCCCCTCCAGTCAACCCCAAGGGCTAAAACTGATCCACATAAAATAGTCTTAACAACTCGTTATGTTGCCAAACAAATTCCAGAGCATTGTGATGGAACTTTGTTTGCATTGTCAAGTTTGCTTTTTTTCTTTATGGTATTTGCACATGTTTTTACATATAACAAGAAGGGCCCTATAAGTAACCAACAATTTATAAGCTTAAAGCATTTTTCAACAGATACAAACACTGCGAGATTTTCTAGACTCTAGGCATTGATATACATATACTATCCTGTAAGTTCATTTTCAAAGTAAATGTAGATGTCTTATTGTTTATATTCTTATTTTGTATTGTTGCTCTCACTAGTCATTAGCTTCAAATTCAATTTCTATAGTGTCTCTGCATATAAGGAGTTTGATTTGTACCTTGCATGATAATCAACTGTGTGGAAAAACTAAAGTTGAAATATTGTGCGCAGTTCTTCGGATTGGAAGTATGCTGCAGAGCAATTTGTGAAGAAACTTCCCGATAGAGTAATTGTACACTGTAAGTGCTTGTAACTTGTCCGACCTCTTCCTTGTGCTTGAAGATTCTTGATAATCTAATGGAATGACATATAGCTATCTCATTTCATCATTTTATATGGTAATCGCAATCTGGTTATCATGAACTTTTCCTTTGGATTGACAATCTTTATATGGTTGGTTGGAATCTCAATTGAATAGGATATCACTGTTCAAGCAAGATGGATTATAGGGAACAAAAATTGCAATGTCCAAGTTGGTAAAAGTTAACCAAAAATTTGGATGGAGTCAGAATTGGCATTGTCATAGTGCTGAGCTGTTAACTGTTCATTTTGCAGCACAATGGAGAAACTGCTTGTCATTATTTATACTTTTTGAATTGTGATATTTACTGCATCAGTGTGTGTTAATATCCCTCGAAGACCTCTTTGATTTTCATTTTTGGATGTGGGAAGTTTGATATGTCCTATCGTCTTTATCTGGTTTTTTAATATTTTGCAAGCAGGCAGTGAATGCAACTATTCGAAGCTGACATTTGATGGTGTTGATTTGATGGGGGAAAGGCTAGCTAAAGAGGTATGTTTGGCGATCATACTCAAGTCCTTGCAATCCTAGGCATTCCTTGTTTTATTGAGCTCTATCTGCCTAGCTTATCTGCATCTTTTATTTAATAATCTCTAATTTCACAGTCCCTTAGTAACCATTTCTTATGAATATGAGTTCTTTATAATATCTTCTGTAGGTATTGGCTGTTGTCAAACATAAGCCTGATGTGCGTAAGATCTCCTTCGTGGCTCACTCATTAGGCGGCCTTGTTGCAAGGTATGCTATTGCGAAGCTGTATGAAGATTTTCCAAAATTGGGACTCCCAGGTCTTTCTGAGAATTCCATAGATGAAGAACATACGAATTCAATGCAATGCTCTGACCAGCCTTCCGAAGCCAGAATTGCTGGATTGGAACCCATGAACTTCATAACATTTGCAACACCACATCTTGGTTCAAGAGGAAACAAACAGGTTAAGTGATCTACATATCTGCATGTTATGGATTGATTATGAAGATTGCATCTACGCCTTTTTTTTAGTATTGTCCATGTTCCTTGCTCTTAGAACTTTCTCATTTACTTTTCATTTTTCTATAAAGTTAAGACATTAAGGAAAAAGTATTAACTGGTAGTTCTTATGCACAATGAGATACTCATTGTTTAAGGAACTTTGCCTGGCGAGGTTGCTACAACCCCTAATTTTGTTGTTGAAGGAAGTTTAGCAATCTCGATACTATATTGTTACACTAAGACTGAAATATTTTCAGGTCACACATTTGAAAGGAACTTGTTGAAGTTCCAATGATCCATTATGGTTAACAGTGTTTTTAAACAAGCTGTCTAAAGACACTAGTTTTTTTCCCTTACTATTCTGATTATTTTGTTTATATTGAATTACAAGTATATTTCACATTTGATTCTACAGCTCCCATTTCTTTGTGGTCTCTCTTTTCTTGAGAGAAGAGCATCTCAGACTGCTCATTTAATTGTTGGGAGGACAGGGAAGCATCTCTTTCTCACTGATAATGATGATGGGAAACCTCCTCTTCTCCTTCAAATGGTCAATGACTCTGGTGACCTAAAATTCATGTTAGTATAATTTATCTGCAATACTGTCTTCAATTGCTCAAACATCGCATTTATAATTAATTAAAGTTTTGTAACGGCATTGATGACCTATGTAGATCAGCTTTGCGTGCATTTAAGCGACGTGTGGCATATGCAAATGCGAATTTTGATCGTATCCTTTTTCTCTATTAAAGATACTCTTTGGATGAATATTATCTCTGCCATTTATGTGTGTGTTTATCTTCACTTATGTTAAAGATATGGTTGGGTGGAGGACTTCATCAATTAGGCGTCAGCATGAACTTCCAAAGGTTATTATTATCATTATATTATTATTATTATTATTATTATTATTATTATTATTATATCTAGTCATTATCTTTTTGCTTCATCTCTATTTGGAGAAAGATTTTTCTATTTCACTTTTTACTGAAGCACTAACTCAGAATTTTCTGCAGCCCAACTTTCTCGTGACAGATAAAAAATATCCACATATTGTGTTTGTTGAGCAAGAAATCACAGACGATGGCTGCAGTAAATCATCTACTGTCATCACAGACCAAACAACTGATTTGGAAGGTTTGTCAGTCTTCTTTCTTTCAAATATCTCACATTTTTGGCAAATGGTAGAATCATTTCAATCAGATTCAAAATCAAGCTTTTAGTCTCCGGTTCTATATGTTTTTGCTTTTAATAGCACATGCAAAAACCTGTCCTGTTGAAACTTGTGGTTGAGTTTGAGATGTAAACATCTTGAGCGAATTGGTCATTTTACTATATCAAGTTGAGGGGTAGTTGAAATTTGAGATTACAGTTTTTTTTTTTTAAAGGGAAAATAATCAAGAAAAGAGGATGAGTGAGAATTACAGAATGGGGATTAAAATTCCTCCTTGAAGGAAGGAAGGAGAAATCCTATACTAATGTAGAGGCATTCTTGGTGCATATTTGACTAAAGAGATATATCTAGACTAACCATATGGCGTGCGCCACAAGGAAGCAAAAATTTTATCCGAAAACTAACAAAAAGACAATGATGCATTGTGAAAATAATTTTGCTAGTTTCCATCCAAACAAGTTCATAAGTGCCAATACCACACAAAAATAGCAAATCTCAATCTCCTTTCCTAAAACACTAAACTTAACCATTGAAAGTTCCTTCAATGTATGTATCAAAATCCATTGGTCATGAAAGTGTGTGCCATTTCTCTTGTGATTGATTTTCATGGTGTTTGCTTGAGAAAATGGAGCAAAGAGAAGTAGTGCATGCGATAAATTAAAATTATACTTGAGAGTTAACTCTTACTCCCAGTACCAATAAGTTCTAAGGTGCATGCCAATTTTTCATAAGAGTCCTAACTTATAGGCTCTTAAATTGCTACTTGACAACCCCCATAAATGTTAAAGCTTTTATATATTTTTCCCTCTTATCTCACTCAAAACAAGACCTAGTTAGGAAAGAGCAAAGATCTCCCAATGAAATTACAATGTTGATTTTGCCAAATTGTTGAAAGCAATATGGTTATTCCTCTTAAATGCACTGCAAATCCTCTGATATCATTCAGGACTAAGGTCAAGTGTCGCTTCTATAGACAGATTTGTGATTCAAGTGTTGATAAGAAGAATTATATTATAAATTCAGAAAGGTTGGAAAAATTCAGAAAAAAGGAAGGTCCTAAAAATGAAAGATAAATATTTATAAATATAGAATACAAATGACATTGAGGTCCCATAATTAATCCAGGCTATAACTTTTTTTTTTCTTTAAAAAATTATTTTTATCTTTCTTATTGCTTTTCCTAGAACTTTTTGTTGGCTGCATCTAGCGCTTTTCTTTGTGCTTGACCATTTTCGTGGCAATTTGTTTGATCTTCATATCTTTCTATGCAATCTTTTGACTTTTTTTTTTATTTGCTTTTTTCTCTATCATATTTTTGGTTTTCTATAAATATATTTGTTTCTATATGTAGAGGAGATGATAAAAGGTCTTACCCAAGTACCTTGGGAACGTGTAGATGTTAGCTTTTACAAAAGCAGACAACGATATGTTGCTCATAATACAATTCAGGCAAGTTCCATTGCTAAATTGTTTCCAATAACCTAGGTTCTTGTTGCAGTTGATCAATTTACTCATTCTGCCTTTTGTTTTGGCTGCCCATTTTTTTAGTCTCTGGATACCTCAATTTTTTTTCCCATCTTCATTATGATTGCTTGGGGATAAGTGAAAACAATCAACGAGGATTTGTTAAGCTATAGTTGAAGTTGACAGTAATTAAGATGAATTGTGAAACTCCTTTGGAAGTCAGTTGCTAGGTAATAGGCCTTGTAGTAGTTTCACTTACTACATGACTCGGCATAATTTTCAAAGGAACAGTCTAAAATAATTGTTTCAAATATCATGTACATGAAATATTCAGAAATAGGTAAAAGGAAACAATATACATTATGAGATAATCACCATATTAGTAGGCTTCGGTTCTGTTATGAACAGAAATCAGCTAAAAGCCTCTAAAAGAAATAAGAGGGAGAAAATTTACCAGCCTCATGCTTTGATTTGATAGGATAATAGTATGTGGGTTTCCATATGAGAATTAGATTAACAATTTGTTGAAGAAAACAGCATTATAGATTGAGCAGGGATATTTCTGTAATTTTGTATTTTTTGGGTGCTAATCTGTGAAACTTAATATCACCTTTAATTTGATATATCCTAATCAACAACTCAACGTACGAGTCAAATAAGTTGGGGTATTATAAATTTTATTACTCCTAGGCAATATAAGGGTCAAATAAAAGGGTTATCATTTTATGAACTTAATTAGCCAAAATTACTTGATGTCAACTGGGCTCAAATGGTTTCTGTTTGGAAGCTTCATTTTAGCAATATTTCTTTTCAATCTATTATAATTTTTTATATTTAAATTAGATTCAACTAAAAGGCTTCAGATGTACTGCTTTGACTGTCTAAATTGAAAATCATGGATAGATGACTTATTCACAATGCACTGTTTGATTGGTGAATGTATGCATGTAATTCATGGGTTATCAAGACTTTGGTCTTCCAAGGCCAAATGCATAAATATGCTCCATGTAATTCATAAAAAAAATATCTTACGGCACTTTAAACTTTACGAAGGATCTATTGTGCACTTAAAGTTATGCATTTTGATAATATTACACACCTTTCAGCACTAGCAACAATAATTTGGTATTTTTAATTTTTATATGTAAAATATTGATTTAATGTGTGGTTGTTCAACTCTTGGAACAATAATTAATTCTCATTTTCAATTGTTCAATAAATGTTTGACTGATCAAAGTTTACAAGTTGGGATGTTCAATAGAAAATTTTTGTAAGTTAAAAGTACTTAGTTAAGGGTATCACAATATTTTTTTTTATAAAGGATATATTTATGCATTTAGCGAATATTCCAGTAATCTAGATATCAAGCTTAGTGTTCTAGAAAATAATGGATACTTAATGCTTAATGTTTCCGTTCTTTTTTCTTTCTTCATTTTTGTCGTCTCTTACTGTTGCATTCATTATTCAGGTGAAGACATACTGGTTAAATTCTGATGGTGCTGATGTGGTTTTCCATATGATAGATAATTTCCTTCTCTAGTTGGTCTCTCCCAGTTGGTGATGTGATAGTGAGATTGTTTGCTTCTGTTTTTTGTGTATCATATAAATTTCATATATATCTAAACATTTTTTTTTTGGTGCAAATGAAGAGATGTTTTTTTGGTGCAAATGAAGAGATGTTTGGTTTACTGTGGCATTCTTGCAGTATTTACCTCGATAGTTGTTTCATTTGCTTCATGTATAATGACATTTCTTTCAAAGAGGTTTTAATCCCAGATTTTTTCTGATAATTTCTTAAAGAATGAGGCTATAATGGCTTAAGCCCCTAATTTTGGTAGCGGGAAGGTCTTCAAATGCCATTTTTACAAAAGAAAAATCTTATAGTCCCTCACCATTTAATTCGACGTATTAGATACTTCAATTTATAAAATTATACTTTTTAAATACTTCAATCTATAAAAAATTTCTATTGAACGTTTCAACTTATAAGATTTGATTGATGAAACATTATTAAGCCTTTGTTTGTTTCTATAAAATATTTTGCTGAAAAATATTTTTCATGAAAATATTTTTTAAATGACTTATTTTCTGTTATTTGGTTGTAATATTGAAAATTAATTGAAAATATTAAAGTCTTTATCTCATAAGTCTATAAAAAAATATTAATAATAATAGAAATTTTATAATTTAAAATTTTATTATTAAATGTGAAAATGATGCAAAAAAAAAATTATATAAATTATGAAAGCTGCTGGTGGTCGGTGGTGGTAGCCAAAGGTAAATGGTGACTAGTGGTAGTGACATGATAATTAATAAATTAAAAAATATAGATTTATAAAATTTGTCAATATCCGGAAAATGTCTTACTTTCTGAAAATGGAAAGTTGTTTTTCTTAAAAAATAACTTAATTTTTTTTATCAGGAAAATATTTTCCGTTCACTTATTTTTCTGAACGCCTTAAATAACGGAAAATTGTGAAAAATATTTTACTGCAAATTATTTTACATAAATAAATGAACCCTCAATAATTAAAGAATGCGCAAATTCTTATTTTAAAAGTTATAGCAATCATATCCAATTAATGTTTTGCATATAAATCCAAGAAAAAAAAAAACTATGTGATCGATGTGTAAAGGTGTAAAATGTTATTGAAATTTATGCCTTTAGAGGCACGACAAGTTTCTTTGCAAAATTTAAATTGCTATAAATTTTGTTTTTATTTATCTTTTGTAAATTATTAGAATATATTTATTCATTTAGCTTTCTTATTGGAGTTTCTTTTGGGTTATGAATTTGCATGAAATGACAAGAAAATAAAATAGTACTAATTTTTTTAAAACAAAGAGAACTATTTATAACTTTGGTTCAAATTTTTATTATGGGACAACTATTTCATGGAATAATAAACTTATAATGCTAAGTTTCTGCGAATTTTTAAATATATTAATAATTTATTATATGTAATAGATAATTTTAAAAGACAATATTTTGTCTAATTGAGAATATATTTTTTTATCTCATGCCTCACTATTTCATTTCTTGAGCCAAACAAGCCTAAATGTTTAATTTTATCAAAATTATTTTTTGGACTAATTTAGGCTATCCGTACTTTGGATTTATGATCAATTTACCTATTTTTGAAAAAAAATAATAAGTTGGTTTTTTACTTGTAAAATAGTGAAAATATATAAAATCAAAAATTAAAAAAAATAACAACAATGCGAAAACTAAAACTAAAATGAGTGAGAAATCAGAAGGGATTGATTTGACCTCCAGAGTTAAATTTGAGTTTAAACGGAAAAAGTAAAAAACAAAAGCATTGGGGTTTTAAACGGATACAGGGCCCAGCCCAAAAAGCTAAAATACAGCACAATTATACATTCGTGGCAGTAGTTGTAAATATTGAAATACTTAAGGCTAATTGAAAAAGATGACATCAATGGGCAAAGTAATAGAGGAGGAGAAAAGAACGAGGTTTTACAGTGGAGTTGTTGAAGAAGAAGTAATCGGTGTGCAAAACGCAGATCGCAGTGGTAAGGGGAGAGGCCTGGCTGTAATGGAGGAATATTAAAAATTTGAGAGGGTATGTTGTCGACAAACTGAGCAAGACGAAGCTACAACTATATGTCCAGGTATGGAAAATGTGTGTATGAAATATTAAACAAATTAATTGACATGGTTTGGGGTATATTCTGCTAAAGTAACTTGCTGGTGAATTTGAACAGAAAGGTTAAAATTTGAACTTGTGAATATGATTATGGTGATAGGGATAGGAACCTTATTGTTTTTTGGTGGACCTTAATGTGGAATAAATTTGGGTTGATTAAATTTTTGTGATAGCCGAAGCATTCAAAGATGTGTTTTTCTGACATGGAAATCAGTGCATTATCTTTTGAAATTGTTATGATAACTAAATTTGTTTTAGCTAAATATTTGGGGTTAAAGTGGGCATGGAACGTTTCAAATTATAGGGCGTGGCCAGGTTTGAATATGGTGAATTTTGTTGCATCAGTCTAAGTTGCAGAATGTTTGCAATGTTTGTTCATGTAAAATTGAGTGTGGGGAACAGAATACTGTAAGAATGTTATATAGTCAAGTGGTATGAATTAATCATGGCAGTAAATAAATTGTTTTTGATCACTGTCCTTTGAGTTTGTTATAACATGTTGATTCATTTAATCGATTATATGGGTGTATAGTTTGGTTTTGTATGTAGGCTGGAGTTTGGGAGATACAGAAGACAGAGAATGTATATGAACCATGACTAGCATGATGGAGGAATGTAGCGATATTGATGTGACACAAAGGAATGGAATAGAATCTACGATCGAGGACACTGGTAACAATTGTGGTAATTCGCAAAATGAGCCACAGGTTGGCATGTTGTTTAAGGAAATGGAAGAGGTTTTCGATTACTACCAAGAATATGCAATGGCGAAAGGATTTTGTGTCAACAAGTTGTCTGGGAGAAAAGATGTAAATGGTGACTATCAATTTATAACCTTCGGTTGTCACCGTGGGCGTAAAGCTGGAACTAACATTAACATTAAGGAAAGACAACGACCTTCAAGACGGATAGGTTGTAAGGCTCGATTGTGTGCGTCTAATCAAAGAGATGGAAGGTGGAAAATTAATAAAGTTATATTGGAGCATAATCATGAAATGGCACCAAGCAAATCTAAATTTTTACTCCAACAACGAGCGCTATTGCCGCATGAGAAGAGAAGGTTGGAGGTGAATGATAGTGTAGATGCTAGATCATGCAAGACTTTTCGTTCTTTGGTTGCCGAAGTTGAGGGGCCCGAGATGATTAGTTGTTCAGAAGGAGACTGCCATAGCCATTTAGGCAAAGTGGGGAAGTTGCATCTTGCAAAAGGTGATGTTGAAGCAGTGTATCAATTGTTCAGGAGAATGCAACAACGTGATAGAAATTTCTTTTATGAAATTGCTGTGGACAAGACTGGTCGAATGAAGAATGTATTCTGGGCAGATGGAAGGTGTCAATATGCTTATAAGGAATTTGGTGATGTTATATCACTAGACAC
This sequence comes from Jatropha curcas, assembly GCF_041381405.1. Lineage (NCBI taxonomy): Eukaryota > Viridiplantae > Streptophyta > Magnoliopsida > Malpighiales > Euphorbiaceae > Jatropha > Jatropha curcas. The sequence continues at coordinate 26,283,737 of NC_143158.1, forward strand.
AATGTATCTAGTGAACGAGTATAAAATGCCATTTGCATCATTTGTTGGCATTAATCATCATGGACAACCCATTCTGCTAGGTTGTGCATTGATCTGTAATGAGAAAGTATCTACTTTTGTTTGGGTCTTTAGACAGTTGCTGCGATGCATGGGTAATGTTGCACCACCAGCTATAATAACTGATCAGTGTGCAAGTATTTCGAAGGCAATTGAGATTGTTTTTCCTGAAACTAGGCACCGGTGGTGTCTACGATACATAATGTTAAAGTTTTCTGAAAAGATGAAGCAATATAATCAGTATAGTGAAATCAAAGAGTTTTTTACCAACCTAGTATTTGATAGTGTGTCAATTGATGAGTTTGAAAAAGGTTGGGAAATGATGCTTGATTGGTTTAATCTCCATGAGCACTCTTGGCTAATTGATTTATACGAAGGGAAAGAGAAATGGGTTCCCATTTACGTGAGAAGGTACTTTTGGGGAGGACTGTCGTTGACCCAAAGGAACGAGAGCATGAACTCCTTTTTCGATGGATACATACATTCAAGGAGCACGCTGAAACAATTTTTAGACCAGTACGAGGTTGCATTGATGAATAAAATAGAGAAAGAGATGCAAGCTGATTTTGATTCAATGAACTCAAAAATTCCGACGTGTAGTGAATATGCCATTGAGAAACAATTCCAAGAAGCTTACACTCATGGAATTTATGTACAAGTTAGGAAGGAGTTTCTGAAAATGATGTATTGTAGTGTTTCCCTGGTTGGAGAAAGACAAAATGTTCTTAGGTACTCAATAGATTACAAGGTATTTCTAGACGGTGGTGGCTGGAAGAGGGTTAACCACGATGTGATATACAACCATGATTTGGTAGATGTTAGTTGCAGTTGTATGTTGTTTGAGTCAAAGGGTATTTTGTGCTCACATGCATTGTGTGTTCTTACAAAGCATGATGTCGATGTTTTACCAAACAGGTATATATTGAATAGGTGGAGGAAAGATCTGAAACGTTATTATAGCATAATAAAGAGCAGCTTATTTGGTCCCCAACTTTCAGAGGAAGCTAAAAGAGTTAAAGAAATGGAAGAAATTTTCACAAAAGCAGTTGACATTGTTTATGGAAAGGACGAGATGTGTTCATACGTGTACAATTCTCTTAGGGAACTGTTGACAAAGCTAGAGAGTTGGGAGATGGGAGGAAGTAGGAATAATAATGATATCTTTGTTGGTGAATGTAGTGTTGCTGAAAGAGGCGATAAATCGTGTGTTAATGATGATGCAGTTGTTTACAACAATCCACAAACAACAAAGTCACGGGGTAGACCGAGAACTAAATGTGTGGCTTCTCAAGCTGAAAAGAATACACAAACTGTTGCAAATAAAGGGGATAACGTCTCAATTGCTGTAGAAGTAAGATCTTCTAGATGATTACATAGTACATTTTGTGTTTTTTTTTTTTTTTTTTTTTTTGTATTTAATGCTAGGGTGAAGGAAAAATTTTCAAACTTTAATGGGCCAAATAAAAAAAATTCATTAGTTTATAGGCAAAAATAGGGAAAAAAAGGAGTTTGGGGTGAGGGCGACCCCAGCCGTTCCCTACCTCTGCCGCCGGGAAGGGCCAATATTTGTGATTGGGTGGCCAATGTAAACAGAGTAGGGTAGCAAAAAAGTGGAAAAATTATTTACAAAATTAAGTGTTAACGTGTTGCAATGTTTTACCTTGTAGAGTCCAAATTTTCCAGCTGGAGCTCTGTCGAGTGTGGGAACCACACCGATGCCTGATGTGAGGGTTGAGATAGTGGATTTGCTGCGGAGTATGGATAGTCCTGATGGAAATCGTGAACATGACAGGTGGGTATGTTGAAAATATTTGCAGGAAATTTTGCAAAATATTGGAATATTTTTGGGAGAATAAATATATAATTGGTTGTCATCTAATTTTGGCTTAACTGCAGGTAGCAGTACTTGTATAGACTCAGATGAACAAGGAAAACATGTTAACTGGGAACGGTAGTATTTGTGACTGTCTAATGTAGTCTCTTGGCATCATGATATGCAGCATACTGTTACTTGGGACATGGTTTAGTTCGCCTTTTTTTTTTTTTTTTTTTTTTTTAGGTGGTCAGTGTTATCCATGAATATCAGGTTGCTTTGCTGGATTATGGACCTTTAATTCCCGGCGAGGTTTGGTAAAGGTTGCTTTTATTTCCTGTAATTTTGGTTTCAATCGGGCACAAACTTCAGTTGTATATATATATATTAGTGATGTTAGATACCTGGTGGTTTTTCATTTGCAAAATGTTTGTTGCAATTGACCTTTTATTGAATCAGTGGGAACACAAGTCTGCTGAGGAATGGCATTGCCTATTTGATATATTCGGCGTGTATATCGTGCATCCCTACTTTACAGGAAGACTGATGAACATTAAAATCATGCATAGTGCGAAGGGAGGATCCCCAGACGATATAAAAAGGCGTTAATGGCTCCTCCTAATGGTAGGAACTTCATAACTATGTATTTGTGCAATTTAGAGCTGGTTTCTTTTTACAGTCAAAACTATTCTAATCTGGTATGTGTTTCACTTAATTTTGTGCTTAGTTGCTTGTAAACTATTTAAAATTAAATAGCATCTTTCATGGATTTACCTCTTGCTTGTCTTGGTCTGTCAGCTCAAATGATTAGAGCATTGTGCAATGTCGCAAAATGTGTATTTTCTTGAAGAAAAATCAAAAGAGCTCTACCACTTGACCTTTTTATATTTCTTTAGCAGGTTAGTATATTATAAACAGTCGACATTATTACTCAACTTGAGACATCAATATTAGTTTATTTAACTAAACCATTACATGGAGTAAATCTTCCCTATCTAACATAACAACTTGAATTTACACCACCTCTTTTTTTCTTTTAAACAAAAATATCAAGATTTTTGATTGAGTTTAAATATTAATCCCTTATTATCATAATAATAAATTACAATTTGAGTTCAAATATTACTAATTGACTACTATTTAAGAACGTGTATTGAATCCGTTACTTCTCATTGTAGTACTTATTTAATTTATGATTTTTTATTATTTACCGAGAATATGTTTATCATTATTTTAATTATTAGCAAAAAATAATTCAACACAACAATTAGTAAAATATAAATAAAATTATAAAAATGATTGATAAGATAAAATTTTGGTTTTCTTCTTTATCATGTTTTTTCCAACCAAAATTGAATTAAGATATTCATAAATTCAAAAAATGGAAAAAAAAAATCATAAGGATTTAGAAATTTTAATTTTATTATAGATATTATTCCTCTAAATGCCATCCTTATTTGCTTCCACAGAAATTGGTTCCTGAATAGGCAGACCCTCATCTTCTGTACCCACCTATTAGTTAATGCTGAGCAAATGGTCGGTTTGGTTCAAACCGAACCGAAGTCATAAAATACAAACTGAAATTTCTAAATAACAAATCAAACTGAACAGAAATTTACATTTGAATCGAACCAATTAAATTGACCAGTTAGTTCAATCTATTTTCGTCGATTTTGCCATTTCAATTCGGTTTTAAGTTAAACCGATGAATTTCTGTGTAATCGAATCGAACTAAGTAATAAATTTAATTCTAATTGAATGAATCGACCAATCAAATCTCTCTTGGATATTTAATCAAACCAAACTGAAATCGATCAGTTCGATTTTCGATTTGATTCGGTGGGTAGTTTTGCTCACCCCTGCCTATTAGGCGTCAAAACGGTACCACGTCTGTTCAAAGCAGATTTCAGGCCCTAACTTTAAATGCAAATTTTTCAGGTCATGGTTATTGCATCTAATGTCCTTATGTTTCCAAAACATAATTAAAGGTGTATTTTTTTTTTTTTTTTTTGGGTTTAAGTAAATATATACTACTTTTCTTACACAGTACTTATCACATTTGAATTTTCAAGTCTCTTAAGAAAATTATTAAATTTGTCTAAGTTTCAATAAATTATTGAGCAAATTTATTATATTACATTTAGTTTAATACTAATTTTTTAAAAAATATCATTAAATTAAAGTAATAATTATTTGTCATATACAAAGGATAAACATGAAAAAAATTATTTAATACTCCTTAAAACCACAAATGTGATAAAGTATTTTGGAACAAACTATTTTTTTAAATGTGACAAGTATTATGAACAGAGATACTTCGTTCCAAAAAGATTGTCTATTTTTCTTTTTAGTTTGTCCTAATATAATCCTCTTTTTTTTTTTTTCATTATAGTTAATCTTTAAATAGTCTATTATACCCTTATTTAATTTTACCTTATTTTTAATAATCCTTGTCAATTTTAATTTATTATTCTTATGTAATAATTGCGCATGTGATATTTAAAATGAGCATAATAGGAAAATTATATAAACTATTTTTTAAGGATGGATGGAATAATATATTTTACTTTTATTACGATGCATACGTATGCTTTTTTTCTGTTCAACACAATATGTATTTTATTTTTAATTATAATGCACACATTTTCACGCAATTATTTAATACATGAAAGTTAAAATATATATATTTGAATCGTATGAGTACGAATTTGGATAAAATTTTATACACGGATGTATAATATGTTTAAAAATTATTTACAATAACATTAGCTTTAAGAGAAACTCTTCTGCACACTATTTTGCATTTAGCTAACAAAGGATCTATAACTTGCTAATTATAACACAAAAGAATGTGACGGACAAAAGAAAGGGATGAGAGAGAGACGTTAAGTAGCCTATCTGTAGGCGCTTGTTCCAGTCAGCGACACTGCCACCGCCAAAGCCTTTCGCGATCCATGGTGGCCCAAAATTGTCTACAAAGCATCGACGGGAACGGTGAAATTGAATAGAGAAGCCATCAAAACCACAAAATTCTTCCTAAAATTTTGACTAATTCCGCAACAATTCGTAACAAAATTAGTAGGTTTGAGTTCGACTCTCGCAATTTCGATTTTTTTTCTATTTTCAGTACCAACCTCACCTTCAATGGATGTCGAACGTCAATATACTATCGCAGAGCAGGAAAACAACGTCGATATGTTGTCGCAAAAGAACGACAATATATTATCAGCTTCAATGAATGTTTCCGTAGGATTTTGGAGAATACTAATACAGCTCAAAGTTCGTTTGTTGTGAATGTGATGTTCAGTTCTGGTTAGGGAGGTCTCATAATTCATAGAAGAACAGCTTCATCAGTTGAGGACTTGAGGTAAATAATTACAAATCTTTATTTTATTTTATTTTTAATTTCAATATCGCTATCCAATAGTCAGTATATCTTTTCTAGCTTGTTGGTATCAATATTTTTTTTTTTCTGGGCAATACAATGGTGTCAATATTATTCATAATAATTATAATAATAAAAGTGATTATGATAAGTAAGATTGTGATAATTAAGATTATGATAAGTAAGAGTAGATTTGTGGGTAGTAATATAACTATTCTTGATTTTGTATAGATATCATTTGTTTCCTTATCTTTTGATCTTTTGACTTGACTATTGGAACTATTGCAATTTAGAGCTGGGTTTTTTCTACAGTCAATTTATTCTATTGGTTAGAAGAACAATGTTTTCATCTATTTATCATTGACAATCAATAATATGTTTTCATGGATTTATCCTGTATTTGTCTTAGCCTATTAGCTCAAATGGTTAGAGCATTGTGCAATAGAACAAAAGGTGTGGGTTCAATTCCTACATAGGCTTTTTTATTAATACAAATTAAAATGGAGAGGAAAGATTATTAAAATTTTTACTTGTGCATACGAATTTTGATTTTCATTTAATTTATTCAAGTAATTTGCTAGTTCCTTGAAGAAAAACCAAATAGCTTCGCTACTTCAGCTTTTATTTCCTTGGGCAGTGTATTCCCTTTTCTATTTTATTCCTTTGCGTATCTTGAATACCTGTAGTTTTATGAATGTTTCAACTTTAGCCTTATATAAAAAATTTGGAAACTTTCAAGCCACAGGTAATGTGATAAGATATAGGTTCAATACGCGCATTTGAAGGTTGATAATCGTTCTTTTGATAAAAACATATACAAAGCTGCAGGGCCATATGCTTTAATGTTCATCAAGGCATAGATTGATTATCTTGTATATGGACTAAATTTAATGCCTATATTTTAATCATTTTATGACTGATGGTTTCCATTGAAATAAGTTCAAGAGAAGTTTCATGGATTCTCATTCTCATATTTGTAACTATCATACCCAGCTTGCGAAATGTCAAGTTGGGCAGTCATTTCATCTTGTCTAGCATGGAATAGTTTGAGTCCTCTTTCGCATTGGCCCAAATTCACATATTACATGATTATCATTGCATTTGTTGCCAATTTATTCTAATTATTATCCACATATGATAATCTAGTAGATTCAATTAGAGGCGGTAATGTGGTTAATATGTAAGTTGGTAAGATTTGCCCATATTTGTATCTTCTGACTCACATGAATTATTCTACATGCTTCATTTTTCATTAACTGTAAGAGAAGTTGTAGGTTTAGGATGACCAAGTCTTTATTTGTTTCTTGAAGTAGTTAAGAAGGTTAATGAAAATATTCCTTTGAGTATCCAATTAGTACATATTTGCTTTATGATCTCTCTTTGACGTAATTTTGTGCTGTGAACAAATAAAATCAGGCTAACATTTCACAAAACAAAGGCACAGGAAGAATTTTGGCCATTTATCTCATTCAAAAAAAATTAATGAAGAATTCTGGCCTTTACTTTACATCTTTGACTGAGATGGTAGAGGTTCAAAAAAAAAGAGGAGGGGAAAATTGAGAAACACACAGTTGCATATGAATAAGCAAACAGCTTTACACCCCGTTTCACCTTTTCTGCTATAAATCATGCCTTGGAATTGTGCAACACTTGTCACATTTTCTACTATGGTTCTGCACTAGCAATTTTCTGTTGTATTTGCACATATTTTTCTTTCAGCAACCTTTAGAAACTAGGCATTTGGAGTATAGAGTTGAGAGAAAGTAGCTTCAAGAGGATGAATATCCCCGAAAGTCATTTTGCTTCTCAGTGCTGTATAATTAATAAGTTTCAGTTAGCTGAGTGTAGCAATCCATCATAGTTGCATTCAATTCTGGCCATGGATAATTTCTTACCTTCCTGTTTCTTGGATATTGTTACTTGTAATGCTTTCTGCATTTGAATCTTGGATTTGCAATGGTGCATTTGACTTCTCTGTTAGTAAACTTGATAAGCTTTTGCAGAACTGATCATCAAATAATAACCGTTAATCAAACAGACATATTCATTTGTTTTTCTTTTTCATTTTTTTGTCTAAGCTTTAACATAATCAATTTTAACTAGCTGTACCTCTGAATACAATCTTACTTCTCCTGCTGATTTTGATATTTCTATAACGCAATTGGTGGGAGCAACCTCAATTACCTGACATTTTTACAGAAAATTATGAGATCTCTTTTGATATATTTAGGAATACATATATAGACAATTAACTACCTCTGCTGATAGGTCATAATATGATCTGGTACATCTAGTCATCTTTGTCTTTGGCTGCATTGTCATCTGATATAATGTTGTATAATCATTAGTTCTTCTATAGATGCATTAATTTTATTTTTCTTAATAAAAGAAATACAATTTGTTGAAGAATCAGGTTTTTCTAGATTTGACCTTGAAGTTGTTCCTCCTTTCAACTGACAGACTTAAATCCATTGCTGCAGCTTCTATTTTCTTTATGGTTTCATTTACTGTAAGCCTGGAGCCTAGTCTTGTTTTGTGCTTCTTATCTTCCTAGCAAAGACAAAAGATTGATATTATCAAATGAATCAAGGAATATTATATAGAATAGTTTATAAATACTAATTTATAGACTATAGACTTGCCTGTTCAAAAAGACCTGATAAATCAAGGTCATCTGACATTGCAATCAATTGGAATGCATTAATGAAACTTGAGTATTTGGGCACCTTCTTCTCTGCTGCAGTGTCATCCTGATAGAATTTTAGGTGTTTACTTAAAAACAAATCATGAAATTAAACTCAATTATGTATCTTGTTGCAATCTACAACCATACCTCAGTTGCATCGAAAGCAGCATTAACATCATCAAAGTAGATTTTCTCATCACATTCACATCCACAAGAAGGCACATAATCCGTCTGAAACCATGCATCGTCAATTATCTCTGGTATTGTTATTCGCTGAAATGATGATTTAGCACATTAGTTATTTCCTTTTTTAATTATGTTCTTAATTAGAAAAAAAAAAATTATATATATATATATATATATATGTATTAGCTTACACTTTTAGGATTAGGATCAAGTATCCTTGATATTAGCTTCTTCTGACTTTCGGTAAACCATAGTGGATATGTGTATTCTGCTCGAGATATCTTTACACAAACATGGTTGTCAGTAAATAATATGATTTTTCTCCGTCTTTTCACAATAACAAAGGGTGAGATAGAAATGTACCTTCCTATATAACATCATAAGATTACGATCATCAAAAGGAAGGTACCCGGAAAGTAGTTCAAACAGAATTACTCCACAGGACCAAACATCTGCTGCTGCTCCATCATAACCCTTATTTGCAAGAAGCTGTTCAGCAGAAGATTTATCACAGCGTTAATATTGGAAGGGATTCAGGTATGAGTTTCTATCTGAGAAAGGCTAACACATACACACACACAGTTTCATTTTGATTAACTAAGCTCTAACTCAGTTCAAGTTACAATCCTGGACACAACTCATACCCTAAGCCAGAGATCATTGGATTAGAAAATTCTTAGGTAGACTCGTAATACTAGGCCACATATGGACAAGCCAATCATAACGTTCCTACGTGTAAAATGATGGAGGTAAATAATTCTTTGATGGCAAAAGTCTCTTGTTTATAGAAGTTTTCTTTTTATTCTCCCTCAAATAAATCCTCCAGAATTTGCACATGGAGATATTATTACAATTAACTAATTCATAGATGACTGAGTATATACTGTCGTGTAATTATTGATATGCTAGTCCATGTTTTGAGCTACAGCTGCATCCCTCTTTCTCCTTCTCCCTTTATTACAAGGTGCAATTAAATCTTAACAAATAGCTAGAAAAAAAAAATGAACGCTCCGTTCGGTAATAAATGAATTCAAAATGCGGAATTCATTATGAATTCTAGGTAGAATTCATTTGTAAACGAACTTTCATGTTTGGAATAAATTCAAAATTGAAAATTCATTTGCTTCTATTTCCTAAAATACTCTTGGCACAGTAATTTTAGAAGGCTAGGTGAATAGTTTTGTCATAAAGCTTTGGGTTGTTTAAGTCTGTGAAATTCATTTGGAAATTTCATGTTTTTGGATAGAATTTGGTTTAGAAACATTCAAATCCATAGAATTGAATTGGTAGAATTTAAATCTTCGTTTTTTTTTTCATACCAAAAGATTTTGTGGAATTCATTTACTCCAAAAGGGGGGGAAAGCTTCTTACCTCTGGTGCTACATAGCATGGAGATCCACAGGCTGTAGTCAGAATGTCATCATGCTGTCATTTATTGATGCTGGCTTAGTCAATATCTATGCAGAATTTGTTATGTATATTGACATGAAATGAATAGAAGAAGTTAGAAAAATTATTAGGCTATTGATACCTTACGCAATGCACTTAGTCCGAAGTCAGATACTTTCAGATTTCCCTTACTGTCCAAAAGCAAGTTTTCTGGCTGCATAAAAGATCATTAGTTAGCTGGTTCAATTCATTTATAGACAATAGAAAAGCTTTCTATGATTAATACACTTTATCGACCTTTAAGTCTCTGTGATAAACTCCTTTGTTATGACAATAGTCCACTGCATCAATCAATTGCTGGAACAGTTTTCTTGCCTCTGATTCGTTCAGTTTCGTGGCATAAGACTGAGTAAATAGGGTGTTAAGGAGGATTAGAAACATTAATATAAAAAGACTCCCTGGGAAGTCAGAAAAAAGAATAAAGAACGCAGTTTTTGAATTGTAGGTGCAGTTCCTCACCAACTTGTCCGATAGTTGTCCTCCAGATACATATTCCATTACTATGTAAATTTTTGTTTTTGTGCCAATAACCTTTTGTTATACAATCCAATACAAAAAGTTAGTACAAGAGAGATTAGAAAGAGAGGTTCCTAATTTGTTGGATAAGAAATTTAGCTGAGAGTGAAATTAATGGATATGGATACCTCATGTATTCGGACGATGTTTGGGTGATTCAAAATCTTCATGGTTCTTATTTCCCTTTGTACCTGAAATTAGCATCTCCATTTATCAGAAAGAAACAAATAGCCAGTAATCTTTTATCCGGTATTAGACTCAGCTTTGAAGCCGTAAGTTTGGAGCCTAATTAATCATAGAGAGAGAAACCTGTAGAACTGGTAAAAGAAGAGAACATAGAACAAATTCAAAGAATAGAAAGTTGTGTTCAAAACCGTGAAGCCTAATTAGTCAGAAAGAGAATTAGACACAAAAGTTACCTGATGCTTGAGATTGCTCTCTAAAACCATTTGCTTATTAATAATCTTGATCGCAACATGACCTGCATTGGAACTATCTACAGCAAGTTTAACCTTAGCAAATGTTCCTTCGCCAATTGTTCTTCCAACATGGTATTTTCCTATATTAGTTGCGAATCCCATTTTTTTTTTATTTGACAGTTTGAAATTCTTTCTTTGTTCTTGTTCTTTGTTCTTGTTCTTCTTCTTCTTCTTCTTCTTAAACTGATAACTACACTTGGTATATTTCTTGTTTGTCTACACTCCTTGCAAATGTTCTTTATATCCACTTTGCTTCAGATTCCTGTGAAAATGGAAAGTGATTTGACTAGGATCGGGAGATGGCCAGTGCTGATTCTTCGCAACCGCCATCCTTGTGGCTTTCCTATCTCCTTCATGAATAAGTGTATAAATTTGCATAAAGTGCTCAAATATATGGAATAATATAAATAAATTTAAGAAAATTTAATTTAATTGGATAGCATAGGGGCATATTTAGTCTTTGCATAGTAGAGGAGATGACTTATTGATGCTGGCTAGTTGGTGAACGAGTTTTGAATGGAAGTTAGATGTCATGTCTGGCTATATAGTTTTTACAATCACCACTTGCTATGCTTATAACCACCTTTCACATTTTTTGTACGAGCCAATCACGCAATGCCTTATAGGATTAACCCCCCAGAATAATGGGAAGATATACTGCACCGTCTCGCAGTATGATTAGGCCCTCAATTTCTGGACTACAATTGGTTTGAGTAGCAAATTTGGCTAAATATTTTTGTAAAAATATTTTCAAGGGCCATTTTTATTATTATTATTACTATTACTATTATTATTATTATTATTATTATTTTCCCTCCAAGAAATTTAGTTTGAAAATAATATCAATATGTCACGTGAATGAAGTGAATTAGCGGAAAGCGAAGAAGTAGTTCAATCTAAATATTAGTCAAAGTAGTAGGCTGAGCAATTTCGCATTTCCAATTTACAAAAGTCAACATTTAGCCTTAAACTGGAAGAAAATAGAAATAAATAATAGATGTTCATAATTATATTTGAATGTTTTTCACAATAAACCTTTTCTAATTTTTATTTTAATTATAAAAGTTCATGAAATCACCTTTGCATTTATATTTGTGTTTGGAATCTATTATTATGAAATTAGTTTCCTTAAGTAAATATTTAATATGATCACTTTCTTTTTTTAAAAATAATAATAGATTAAAGAATATTCTTTATAATTATAATTTATATAAATTCACTTATAGTTATAATTTCTAATTAATAGTTTTATTTATATCGTAATCGCACATTAACATAAAAAATAATAATAATGTATGACACAAGATACTATATTTAAGAACAATTATTCATTGAATGATTATTTATATTTCAAAGAATACTCGTTACTAATATATAAATATAAATGTGAAAAGTCTCTCTTTTTACTAGAAATATGTATGACTTTGTAAGCATTCATTCAATACTTATTTTGAGCTTTTCAAAAAAAATAAATAAATAAATAAATAAATTGGTTTTTGGTTTTGGTTTGTTGATAGAGGAGAACCATATGCTCTACCTAACCAAACCAAATCTGTACAGTCACCTAACCAATATTTATGTTTCAACGAAAGAAAGACTTTAATGTCAGGTCAATAAACCAGTCAATTTAAAAGTTTAAACTTGTAGTTGTAGCTAAGGGTGAAAATCAGTTTAAATTTTTAAATATTTTTTATTTTCTTTTTACTTTTACTTTTAGATATGAAGCTTAAAAATTAGTGTGGATCTATTGTTTTCTTAAAATAATCAAAGGAACACACTATTCTTAATTTCTAACAACTCATTTCTGCCGTTTGTTGTAATAATTAAAATTAGTTGAAAAATATTAAAAATTTTAATTTATAACACTATAAAAATATTTAAAATTTATTACTAAATATAAAAATAAATTGTGGTGGTTATCAATAACGGGACAGCAATCCCAATGATCAATAGTGATGGCCAGTAACATCTATATGTTCTTGGAACGGAATGGCCAGTAACATATGGTAATCAGCAATGATAAGGATAACGAACGATAATTTTCAGCAGTTGGTGGATTAATAAACGTGTAATTATAAGATTACTGTGATACTCCTTCTGTTTCTTTTATATAGAAAAATTTTTAATTTGGGTTTTTTTTTTTTTTTTTATATATAGAAAATTTTGACTAATTTAGTAATTTTGAAACCATGTCAATATGAAAAGTCTATCTTACCCTTATTTTAGTTTTTTTGAATCTTTTAGTGTGGGAGATTCTTAAAATAGTGGGAGATAAAGGTATATATGAGCATTTAATGTGAATAAATATTGGAGAATGGATTTGTTTACATCAATTTCCATTGAAAAAAAATATGCTCGTATAGGTTATATGAGCACCCGTTAAAATGGAATTTGAATAGAAAATAACCATAAAATTTTCAAGTTGATCACATTAAAAGGGATTTTTATGAAGTTTACCGAATATTTTAAAAATTGCATAATATTTAAAGTACGTTTTTAATAACCAAAGGCCGGTTGGCAGGTTAAATGAGTATAAATTTTCATATTTCCACATAATTTTTTTAAATAGAGGATAAAAAATGAATTTCTCTCCACAGGTTAGAGTATTAATTTCATTTTTGTAATTATTTGTATTTCCTTCATTCCAACAAAGCATTTAAAGCCTCGTTGAAAATTAAAACATAATTTAAGATATACATTGATACTAGCAATATTGTGTGATATGCACGGTTAAAAAAATTTATAAAATATTAAAAATAAATAATATAATGTATATAGCTTGTTATAATTTTTGAGTAAAATTTCTTATATTATGTTATTAAAATATATAAATAAAAATAGATGAATAATAAAAATGCACTCATGATTTTTAATAATGAGAATGAAAATTAGTGGATAAACATGCATTGAAAATAGTGGAATTTATAAAGATAAATAAAAAAATAAAAAGAGAATTAATTAGTTTGATTTATTTTATAATTAATACTAAAAAAAAGTTACTCCCAACATCACTAAAATTTATAAATTAAGTAATTCATTTTAAATATGATAATCCCACCACATTTAATACAATTTAATGTAAAAAAATTTATTTAATTTATTTTCAAATTATTTATTTTAAAATTAGTATATATCAATAATCATGCTATCATTTAAATTCATAAGTTAAGTCATTTATTGATATCATTAAAAACTACTTATACTAATCAATTATACAAAATATAATATAATTTAATTCAATCAATAAATAATCATAAATTTAATTTATTTTCAAATAAATATAAAGACAAATGACTAAAGCACATGTTATTTATTATGTAATTTGAATAAATATAAAGCTAACTAATTATAAAAATTACGCATATCACTTATTTAGAATTCTACATGGCAGCACCAAAGGAAAACCCGTGTGCTTTATATATATATATATATATATATATATATATATATATATATATATATATATATTAAACAGAGGAGGAATAAATGATATATTATGAGTAAATTAGAAAAAAAAATGACAAAAAAAGTTGGTTAAACTACTTTCTTAATCTCGGTGAAAATTTAGTTGTTCCTATATAAAAAGTATGAAGGGAGTATTTTTCTTTAAAATGACTTTTTATTTCTTCTTAATCAAAAAATATTTTACGTTCATTTTTTTAGCACAGTAAATCCTATAAGATGTAGCCCGAATGGGGTAATTCAGTAGTGAAAAACACTTGCGTGGTTAGTCATAATGGTTTAGGTTATCAGTTTGATCTTTCACAACACAAACTCTCCTCGAGTCAATCTCTTTGTCTCCAAGGGCATGCAGAGATTATTTAGGTTTCGTGTTCCGTTAAAACAGATATGGATTTGAATACTTTATACAATTATAAAAGAAATGTGAAGAATATATTTTAAATAAATTATTTTTCAAAAATAAAGGGTCGGTCCGTATGTATTTTTATATCAAATATTAAATTCATAATTTAACCCTATATACTTAATTTTTTTCTTCTGTTTTTACTCTTTCTGATTTGATATCATCTCAAGTTTAGATATTTTGATAAAAAGAAAAGATAATAAAGTGATCCACAACAGATGCCTCCCAGGTGGCAGAAACTTCAACCATCAAATGATACAAAAAAAAAAAAAAAAAAAAATGATGATAGTGTTAAATTAAACGAAGGCAAAAGATTTTTTATATTTCAATAGATTCTTATCGGGTAATGGAGAAAAAGCCCCTTATCCCCTTTGGTGAATTGGCAAATTTCTGTGGATTTGGATTAGCTTATTTGTCTTTTTCACGCTTTTGCATATATTGATGAGTAGCTAATTTATCATATACTATCCATGATTAAAGCACCAAATTTTCTTTTCATTTAATGTTATCCTGACTTAAGATAACATTATCGATGGTGAAATGGAAATAAATGTATTTCCAATGAAAAAAATTTATTATATATTTTTCTCAATAATATAAAAAAGTTGGTAAGATTTTAATATCTTTAATTAAATTTTTTCCATTGTACTTAAATTAGTAATGGAAGTACGATCAACAGATGTGGCTGGACTAAATTTTTAGATAAATGTCATTAGAAATTTAAATTTTGAAGTTTGATTAAACTGTATACTAATAAAAAAAATGATAAAAAGTTTTTGGATTATAAAATAAAAGGTGGACATATTTATCTCATAAATGAAAAAGCAAATCCTCACACAGTCAATGAAGCATTCTTTCTTTCTCTGTCTTGTATTTTTATTTCCAGGTTTATATAAATGTGGGTAGCTGCAGTAATATAGTTTGGTAGAGGGTGTGCATTTGTGTCAAATATACATTACACAATGACTGTTAGCTTCCTTGGAATTATTTTTATGTTTTAGGTGTGAGCCAAAAATGGCAACCCAAAAAAAGATAAGTAGTAGCCACGTAGGTGCAACAATCAGCAATTAATATTTAACTTATTCTGAATATACCCACAATAAAAAGTGTATTCTTTTTTTTTTTTAATTTCCAAAATCTATTAAGTTTATCAAGAAAAAAAAAAAGTTGAATTTTGTAAATGACAGATATTCTCGAGAAGAATTAAATAAGAGAAAACACCGAAAAAAATATGATTGTTACTGTGTAAAAAATATAAGACTCTTCAACTAAAGTTAACAACTCTGATTAACTTGCCGCTAAAGTTAAGAGAGTGATGAAGGGAGGTTATAAGATAAAGATAAAGTTTTATAAAATGTGTTTAGTAAAAATAAGGATAAAATTAAAAAAAATAAATTAATAAATAATTTTAAAAAAATAACAAATATAGCCGGATAGAGTATAAAAATTCCTTAAGATTTGAATTCAATTGAAATCAAATTGATAATGATATTAGTACACCGAGACATAGTGGTAAGTGTATGTACAATAGATTCATCCCTAAAAAGTTATTATGAAAATGGTTATTTTCAATACAATATGAATCTTGAAAGTGTAAGTAAAACATTTTAAATTGATTAAAACAAAACATGTTACACTTTTTTTTTTTTTTTGTGTTATTTATTTTGTACTCTCTCTATTCAATTTCGATTTGATTTATATATAAAAAAAAAAATGTTGGTTGTTGGATAAGGGAAAGAATGGGAAAAAGACTTGTTATCTTTGAGTTCAATTGGTGCCTATTTTGTTCACGTTATATTGTTGACTACAATACAATAATTATCATTGAACTTCTAGAATCATTTCATGAGCATTTCTGATTTGGTAAAAAGAGTATTTCCTCAACTCATTTTAATTATATTGCACCATGAAGAAAGACTTATTGCTGAACTTGGAGAAAACATTTCAAATGCACAAACATTTCTTTTGACCAATTTTTTCAATAACTTGTACAAATAGGATCCATTTGCCCATGTTTTTAGCTAGTCAATGCATGTGCACAGTGATTAAAAACAAAGCAGAAACAAGTGAAGCTTTCTGATTTTTCTCTCTTTATATTTTATATTTTATTTTTATTAATTGGTTTAACGTATGGATGATCTCGTATCTATATATATATATGAATATAGAAAAGTCTTATTTTTATTCTATCACTTTTGTAGTCTCACGAGCCACGACAAGACCTGCGAAACCTCCTCTCCTTCTCTCTTTCATTCTACACAGACTCTACTAGAGATCATATACAACTATGATTTGGACTATATTCAGCATCAACTTTTTAAATAGCTGATCAAAATGCTAAACACTTGTTTACAGTGTGCATCAACTTCTTAAGTAGCCAAATGCTATTTTTAAACGTTTATAGTGCGGATAATATAGCATTTAAACTAGCTTTTTAGAGATTAAGATAGAATTTTATAAGACGTTAACCTCTAAAAGCAAAGAGTTTTGATAATTGAACGCTACTAAAATAACTAAGAGTTTTGATAATTTTGTCAAATAAACCCTCGGCCAAATGCATAAATTCACTCTTGTATTTTATATAAAAAAAAATTTGTAACACTCCTCAACTTTTATTTTAATCAATTGAAGACTTCAACATATAGAATTCAACCTATTGAATTCTTCAACTTGAAAATTTTATTTTATTAAATACTCCGACTTATAAAATTAGTTCTATGAAACACTTATTAGAAAATTGAAAAATGTGAAAATTATTGTTATAAAAGTTGTACTAACCATATATTAAATTAATATTCTGCACATAAAAGTCAAAAACACTAATTGGTATTGCTAGTATAGAGAGATACACAATATTATCAAAATTCAAAACTTCAGACGCATAATAAATCTCTTGCAAAGCTTAAAGCACGAGGTTTTTACGATAGAGTATATAGGTAAATTTATACATTCGGCCACTATGATCCCATTGATGTAATTCATTAAATTAGAGATAATCCGGTGTATCACGTATGCATTCAATTTCTTCTATTACTTAAAAATAATTCCATTTGAAAAGTAACTAATTATAAATTTAGAAACTGGAAATACAAAGAATCTATAAGTGATAAGGATCAAGAATGATAATATTTGACGGAAAGGAAACGTTAGCTTTGAAATAAAAAGTCAACTACTTTGCTTTCTTCTTTTCTTTTCTTTTTTGTTTTAAGCTTTATTTTGTTCATAGAAACAAGGAAATTGAAGAAAATGAGAGTTATTGATACATTGTCGGTGGAATAGACAATTTTTTAGAGAAGGCAAAATGTAAGCAAAGGCGAGACAACCTTTATAAGTGGCGGGACAATGTCAAAACGGGCCCGACATTGTCCCGCACCTGCCGTTCTCAAATTTGGCACCTATGTTTTCCACGAGGAAATGTTGACACGTTCCACAGAAAAAAAGCTAACAATAATTGTGAGTATATATAAATTTTTTTTTTAAAAAAAATCATATAATATTTATATATGGTATATACGCATAACCTATAAAAAGTTACTGTATTGTTAATTATCATTGTTATAATTTATAATACGCTTTGTCAATATTTTCACTGCAACAAATTTCTAATCAAAAATTAATTAATAATAATCTTTAAGGGTTTTAAGGAGTTTTTCTTCATTTATAAGGAGAGAGCATCAAGTTTGCATTTTGCTGATCGATATTATATTTTATTTAAATAATTATGGTTATTGAATAATGTTGCCATTTTAATAAATTTTTATTTTACAGTTTTAAGTTAAAACTAAAAATACAAACGATTGAAAGTGCACCGAATCATTTGTGCAACTTGTTTAGATATTTGAATATTCAATATTAAATTAATAAAAATAAAATTTTATTCCATCAAAAAGTTTATTATAATTCTAACATCCGAAATAAAATTCTAAGAGTGGACTCTTCTCCTTTTATAAAGAGACGCTTTAAATCTCTCTCTCTATGGCCAACCGATTGTGATTTCGCATTTTACTAAAGTCAATCTTGAATTGATCAATATTTTTTATTATCCATTAAAATATTATTATAATTATAAGGTCCAAATAGAATTTTAAAGATGAAATAAAGAGTCATTTTCTTTTTAAAGAGTCTTTCTCTTTTTAGAGAGTGTTTTGTTCGTTTAATTCACGTAATTGATAGCTAATTTGTACTTATTAGTTAAATTTTAAATGTTTGGTAATGATACGTTTTATAGTTATTTCGCATTAGCTACTAACTTATTCTAATAATATTATTTATTCAAATTTCATATTATCTTTAAAAAAAAATTACAACAATCTCCCAAAAATTAAAAATGTAAAATAACTTAACTCTTAGTTAAAAATACACAAGTTTACTTCTATACTTTGCGGAAAAAAAACTCACTGCACTTTAAAATTTACAAAGGACCTATCATGCCTTTAAAACTGTAAATTTTAGTAATATTGTACCCTCTGTCCATATCAGCATTAATAACTTTTTGTTGTTTCTATCGTTTACGTGCAAAGCGTTCACTTGATATTTGGTCTTGGTCAATATAACATCTTTGTAAGAATAATTTTTGCATTTTTAATTATCAAATAAATATTTATTCAATATGATTTTACAAATTCAAGCGTGGACTAATAGGGTATACATCCTAATTAATCTACCTAATATGATAAGGAAATGAATGTTATCATGAGAGTGCAGGCAAGCTCAATAATGCAATGGCCAGCATTTTATTATTGTCACATCCCAATCATGATGTATAACAAAAATTTATAGACAATTTAAATAAATCAAATAACATAAAATTTGGTCCGTGCGAATCCAATTTGGAAAGTTAGAGCCCTATACATGGTTCTCGACCATAAACTTTATCATAACTCAGTTATCCGATACAATTTCGGTTAATACATAATTTGACCCTCAAGTTTAATTAATACTTATTCTTATATTTTCTGAACTTTGTGAGGATTCAATCATGACTCTATAATTTCACATTTCAGTTATAATTATATCAGTCGCTAAAATAAAATATTTTACATAGTTCAATTATGACTTTACATTTTACATTTTATTTTAGCAATGAGCATAATTATCGTCGAAATATGAAAGTGCAGTGTCATAATGGGTTTTCCGTAAAGTTTAAGGGATCATAAGAATAATCACCAAAAATATAAAATTAAAATTATGCTTTGACCAATCTTATTTAAATTATCCTATTTCGTTTCAAATTCATCTGGAATCACAAGTAATTGTGTCATAAAATAATTTAACGTGATTGACAAAGTGTTAATTGAAATAATAAGTGACATCTCTCTATTATGATAAAAATACAAATTCAATATTTGAGAAGCACATTTACTAGGAGGCCAAAAAACTTTTACACTCTACTATATGAGAATTTACACTCTTGATTATACAATTAAAAAGAAATTAATTTAATGTTATTGACATGGAGTTATGCATCATGAATAAGATACGGTGAAAGAAAACACTAACTTATTATGTGATCTTTAATCTAGAACCTAGATTATGATCATTTTATGAAAAAATTTGATCTCTTTTAAAAATTGAGTTAAATCATTTATTGAAATGCATAAAATGTAACAACAGGCAGTTAGGCATGATGAGCCTATCAATAAATTAAAATGGTAGGCGAGCTTTTTTGACTCTTTCAATGATTAATGTAATTAGTCATGTTTATGAACCGTTAAAATAAATATGGACTTGAAAATTTCGTTCAAGTATAAAAAAAAAAAATTAAAACGGTAGACTTAGGCCTCAAAGATATATAAACAACTCGTCCTTTCAATTTAAAATTAAAATTTAAAATTTGACGAGAGAAAGCAAGTGCCAATAATATCTATATGATAACAGAATAACAATAATAATTCAAAAGATTAACTTAATATTTTTTTGTATACAGAAATTTGGTATTCCCAATTAAGTGGCTTTCAAATCTCAGAAATGCATGTGAGGACGTAACAGAAACACGACGTTTATTTTTAAATTTTAGACACGTGTGACATATGTTTCAAATCCTTACCCGCCTTTGACTTTTTCCTAGCCAGTTCTTACAGCTTTAGCATATGGGAATTGCATTTCATATTTTAGAAGGCTATAAGACCACAACTCTTTTTTTTTTTTTTTTTAACTTTTAAATAATTATTTGAATAATAGTTTGATGGATATCTTTGTATTTAAAATTTTATTTTATACATATAACCTATAATTGCAAAGATAAATAATGGAGAATCAAAACCTTTTCGTATTTATTATTATATTCTGCGTTTTATGAGATAACGAAATTGATTAAAAATCAACTTTTATTATATTCCATAGTACTTAATAAACAAATTTTAAATTAGTAAATGAAAATTCGTAATTTTGTTTAAATTAGTAAATGAAAATTTGTAATTTTGCTAAGGTAAAATCAGAATTTAATCATTAATTTAGCAAAAAAAAATAGAAGAATTATTTAGTTGAACAGTAATAAAATAGAGAAACCACTTAATTAATTTCTATTAAAATTGTAGAAATTAAATAGTAATTTCTAACAGGAGAGTGACTCTTTGGAGAGTGGTGGTTGATGACTTATGTGGTGCTCCAAAATTTCAAATGGAGCAGACATTTTCAGCCTTCAAAATAATAATGACAATAATAACAATAATAAATATAATTGATAGGCACTAATTATTTGGTTGGTCCAGGCGTCCAGCAAGATGTGTAGCTGTTTAAATTAAACTGTACCATATAATTGAGCTGGCACATAATTAATTTGATCTGCTCATGGCTAGCTCAAGTCATATTCATTTTCCAAATTAGCTTTTATAATGTGTGTATAAATTAAATAATAATCAGTGCCTCACAGTAAAATAAATTGATTATTTCTAGTTTTTATATTATATTATCTCATTTTTCTCTTTTGTTTCAATTTTTTTTCACAGTTTTATTTCAAGTAGATTTATTCTTATTTTGTAAATGACAATTTTATTCCGTTCGTATGTAAGTAAATTTTTTTTTTTTTTTTTTTTTTGTGAATTTTATGTTAGCTTCTTATAATAATAACATTTTTTTTATTATTTATTAGAAAGTGACAGTTTGAGAAGTGGTGATTGGTGAATTATGTGGTGCTGGGATCAGACATTTTGAGTCCTCAAATAAATAAATAAATAAATAAAAATTTGGGTACCACTAATTATTTGGTTGGTCCAATAAGATGTTCGTCGTCCTCTTTCTGCCTGCTGATAGATCATGTCATATTCATTTATCCAAAATTGGCTGCTGGCTTATTACATTATGTGTATATATTATTATTATTATTATCACGCATGATTGCATTGTGTATATTAAGTATTAATAACTTTGCCACCTAAATTATTTATTAAAATTATATATTCCCACCGTTCACGTTCAACTGTCTTTTAAATTTTTTATAAGTGATTATGAAATCAATTAATTTTTATAAAGAACAATAAATTTATTAATTTGATGAAATTATTATTTATCTCACATCACAATTAAAAACTATGTTTAATATATATATAAAGGTAAAATTAAAAAAAATTATTAATATTTTTTAATATTCTTAAAGCGACTTATATTAGAGAAAAAATTACTATAAAATAATTTATATTTTTGTAAATAGGAGTTATAAAAATACTCAACAGACATAGTTAAATGATAGGTGAATTCTGAGCAAAATTGTTGTAGTGAATGGCAAAAATTTTGTATTGATTCAGATTCCTTTTCTACCGTCAGATTTATTACTTAAAGAATCATCCATTGGATTAACTTTTAGTTAATTAGCTTATCACCAACTATAACAGTTCAATGTTTTAATTTAAACGCTCTTTCTTTTTTGTTTCTCCTTTTCTCATTTGTTGATTCTCTATTCTTCTTGGCTTTGTTTAGGCAATTTCCATATATTAAAAAATAAATAAATTAAAACCCAGTAAGTGGCCACATGAACATTAAAACTGTGACATCCCAGGTTTAGGGCACAACACCTTAAGCGAATCCCACATCGGCTACGCACAAGGTGGAAGTCCTATACATAAAGGGTGGCAACCTTGAACTAGTGTGACGCGTTTCTGGGCTGGCAGAGCGGAGGTTTCCCTGGCCCAGAAATAAAACCGTGAGGGTTCAGGCCAGGTTTGGCACCCAAAGCGGACAATATCACACTAGGGCTGGGCTGTTACAATTTGGTATCAGAGCCAAGCCTTGTCCCTCTGGCCGGTGGTGGGGCAAACCTCAGCGAGGACGCTGAGTCCTTAAGGGGGGTGTATGTGACATCCCAGATTTGGGGCACAACACCTTAGGCGAATCCCACATCGGCTACGCACAAGGTAGAAGTCCTATACATAAAGGGTGGCAACCTTGAACTAGTGTGACGCGTTTCTGGGCTGGCAGAGCGGAGGTTTCCCTGGCCCAGAAACAAAACCGTGAGGGTTCAGGCCAGGTTTGGCACCCAAAGCGGACAATATCACACTAGGGCTGGGCTGTTACAAAAACTCCTTCCATTTTTAGGGTGTTAAAATGTGTCATTACTTGGTAACACGATTCACGGAATATGGAAATTTATCAGATTAGGGTGACCCATACATAGCACGAGTTCAAATGTGTCATATCACATTAATTAAGGGTAAAATGGTAATTTAAATATATATATATATATATATATATATATATATATATATATATACAATTATATTTATTTACCTACACATATTTTAATTGATTTAGTTCTTTTTTTAACATTAATTGATAATATGTAATTTTTTTATTTTTCAATCAATTCAACACCAACTAAAATTTTAAAATTGCATTACATAAAATTTCATTGATTAAATTACATATATAATTTGGCCTAATTCCAATTTTATCATTCTTTTCAATAACACATGTACAAAATTCAACACCAACTAAATCACAACTACAACAACTAAAACAACTAAATAACAACTCATTTTTTGTCATGCAACTACGAGAACAACAAAAAAATAGCAGTTCACAAAAAAAAAAAAAAAAAAGTACCTAAATTGATTGACGACTGCGAATGACGAGGAGAAGTGATCCTCCGGTGACCGGCGTTGCAATGGAGCGAAGAAGGAGGCGTCAGGCGGCTTGGAGCGGCGCGGCAAGAGGCTGGGACGGCGCTGCGAACGGAGAAGAAAGAAAGAAGAAGAAAGAAAGAAGAAGAAAGGAGGAGGGCGTCGCTGGCGTTTAAAGCTCTAAAATTTGCAACAGACCAGAATCGGTAGCAATTTTTAACCCTGCGACGTCATTTTCACTTCAAACCAACATTGCGACCTATTTGCGATCGTACCTGTCGATCGCAAATAATTGGTCTCAATTCGGTCGCAAAATTTGATCCTTAATTTTAAGCGCGCAATTTTGCGATGAAATAATTCATGGTCTCAAATGGGTCGCAAAATCGATCTCAAATCCATCTTAAACTAGTCACAAAATGGAAAACAAACTCGCTCAAATTGATAGCGCTACAATAAGCGACTGTTTGAATATAGGTCGCAAATTGGTCGCAAAATTGCGACCGATTTGAGTAGGTCGCAAAATAGCGTTTTTTTTTTGTAATGTGTGTATGAGTTGGATTTTTTGATCCGTATTACAATCCATTTAAGTCGTTTGGTTGCATTTTCTATCCATTGATGACCCATTTAATTAAATAGATATGTTCATATCAATCATAATCGTCTTACATGTTAGGTGAATTCGTGTTAAACTCTATATGAAAGCCCTAAATTTTTCCTACATATTGCGAAGAAATTTCCATTTACCTCATGTGCAACAGCAAATTAAGTATTAAATAAGCTTTAAAAACCAATATGCAAATAATCCATACCTGAGATATGAAATAAAGATCGGAAACAAGTGAAAATTGGAAAGTTTATTAGCTTATCGCTCTACATGACTTCATAGAAAAGCATTAAGATAAGCTCTAAACCTTTGATTTTGGACAAAAATTTCCAATCTTTTTATTCAAGAATCAAATTCTTTTTGTTGGAGTATAAGATCAAATTTAATTCATCAAAACCCAATTACAAGAAAATGATGGTGTTTGTCAAAATGTGATCGAAATTCATGACGTTAAAGATCTGAAAGATGATATTGTCAAATGATCCCAGAGAAAAAAGCGAACATGCTTTGAATATTTAAATTGATAATTATGAAATTTGCATGAGACTAGAAGAAATCAAATTTATTATTTTTGGTATTTTTGATGAATATTGTATAACCATGCAATCTGATTATTTGCACAAATGCATTGGGTTGTATGATTTGTATATTCAGTATATATACTTTGATTTTTCCTGTAACAAATTCATTAGTCTTTTGATTAAATTAATTAAATTAATATGCATTTTAATTAAATTAATTAGTTTTTGCCTATGGCCACAACAGTTAAATAAAGTGGTTTTTGTATTCAAATTTTACACTTTTTACCATTAATTTTAATAAAAAGAAGAAAATGCCTTTATATATACATATATAAATTGACAAAAATAAACTCATCTATTTTAAAATTCTAAACTGTTGATTTTCTTCCAGTGCTTACTTTAAAACTTAAATAGAAAAGAAAAATTAACTCCAAAAAAATTTACCCCATTGCTCTACATATGGTTACCTCTAATGCAAGGAAGTAGTTGTTGCATCTCATCTTTTAGTAAAAATAAATAAATAAAGTAATAAAATGGCACCGGCAAATTAAGGTGGATTTACACGCTTGTATGAAGATGTGCCGCCAATGGGATGGATTAGCTTTTTAACTTACATATGTTTGTGGGCAATGTGTGAATGATATGAGTAGGCTACCTAACTTAATTAAAATTTGTTTATTAATAAGTGGGTAGGATATCCATACCGACCTCTGGCGTAACAGTTTATGATGCCGGATATCCAAAATTGAATACTCATATTCTATCTGCATCTGTTGCGGATTGTGAAATTACTATATTCATTCTATCCATTTTAAATCCATGAATAACTATTTATACTCTCGTTAAACAAAGAGTAGAGAATACCTTAAAATACTTGTCTAACTTCATCCCTAAGCAGAATCAGGAATATATTGATTATAGTAAACAGAAATATTCATTTAAATATAATTAATTAAAGAAACTCATTTAATTCCTTGAATAAAATTCAAATATTAGAATAAAAAATTGACAAAATTATTCCTAAAAGTGAGATAAATTGTATTCTTCTATAATACTTGTCACATTTTAAGTTTTACGTTCCTTAAGAAAACCATTAATTTATTTAAGTTACAATAAATTATTGAGTAAATTAACTATATTACTCTTAATTTAATTCTAATTTTCTAAAAAAACCATTAAATGAAATAATAATTATTAATTACATATAAAGGACAAACATGAAAAAATATATATTTATTATTTTTTAAAACTACAAACGTTATGGGTATTTTAGAATAAATTAATTTTTTAAATGTAAAAAATATTATGAAAGGGAGCTAAGTAAATTGCTCAAATATTAAATTTGACCTCCTCAAATTTTGATCAGTATAACTGAAGAGAACACTATAAATCATTATTGACTAGTAGCAATGCTGGAATCATTGTTCTGTCCATACGTCATTGCGTACATATGCACATCTTAGTCATGCCAATGTAAAATGATTATCAATTATTTGATCTATAAAATGATTATTTTATCTTCGAGTTATACAAAGTTGCCACGTGCTTTATTTATCTTTGAATATTTTTTTTTTTGAAAATATCTTTGAATAGTTATTAATTTTGAAATTCTTATAATTATTCTAATGCAATCATTATACAAACCAATTGTCTACTACCGCTTGTTCGTTGCACAAATGGTAAGTAGCAAAGCTTATCTTAAATTCTTTTCGTTTGTCAAAAGTTTAATCAAAAGTTTTAATCTCATTTGGACTGTAAAATATAAAAATCTTTTTTGACTCTAATAAAGAGCACTTTTCGAATATCATATTTGTATTCTCAATCTTACCATCTGAATCAATATCTTGTCGATTCAAAAAATTTATTTTATTTAGCTTAAAATATTTGACTTGATACTTTCATATACGAATATTTGTCGAGGAACGTACATTATCTAATATAAACTACCAATCCAAAAAATTTATTTTAAGTTGGGTTAGGGACTTGTTTGGGATGAGGTAACTTAATTAGGAAGTTGGATTTTCTAAAGAGTTGACTATACTTCATTGGGAGTTAATTTCATCTTATAAAATGGAGAATTTAACTTACAGAGTTGTAAATAAGCAAATCTGGTTATAAGCTGCTAGGGACTTGAAACAAAAAGAGTTCGTTCAAATTCGTTTGATAAGCTTAACAACTCGTAATTGATTTTGCTTATCAAGTTTATGTAATAAACAAACTGCACTCGAGCTCCAGTTTGAGCCCCTCGAAGGATAACTTTTTTTTTTTTTTAACTATGAATTGTAAATAAGTCGAGCTCGTGTATTACTTTTTGAGAATATCGAATCAAGCTCGAGTTCAATAGAGTTATGATATGCTCGATTCATTTACAACTTTTTAGCCTTAATTATTTTGTATAGTTGCTCTAATTTATGTTAGGCATATGGTTTGTTTAATGAACTACTACGGAACCAGTGGTTCAAAAATTTTAAAATACTGAATCTGAATCGGCTTTGAACCGCTGGTTCTAGTCCGATTCTGATCGGTTCTAATGAACCGACAGTTCTGATTATAGTTACCGGCAATATATAATTTTTTCTTTTAAAAAAAAATTCAGTTCTAATGTTATATCTTTCTTTCGAAAATATTAATATGAGTTTAAAAAATATTGATAAATTTTATTTTAAATAAATTTTAGAATGCTCATACTCATATAAAAATAAAATTAATTAACTTTATAAAATAATCAAATAAATTATAGCTTTATTTTATCTAAATATTATTAATTAAATAAATTATTAGAAAATTTTGAAAAATGGTTCAAAGAATGTAATTCTAAACTTAGTAAACAATTTAAAAGGAAAAAAAAGTTAAAATAATATAATTTTAGACAAAATATTTTCTTTTTTTACCATTGTATTTTTTTAGATTTTTAACTTTTAAAGTGAAGTGTATTTTCAAAAAAAAAAAAAAAGCTTAAATAAAGTGTATCATGTAGTAAAATATTATTAAGACTTTTAGAGGTATATAGAATATGCTAAATGATTATCATTTTAAAAATAAAAATAGAAAATTTTCAATTCGAATCAGAGTGGAACCGCCTATTTCAGATTTATTTAGGTTCAGATTTTAACATTCACATAAACTTTAATCAGCTGTTGAACCGACAGTTCTGGTTCAGTTCCGATTAATCTACAATATGATTCGATTACAATTCAAAATGAACCGATGGCCATGCCTAATTTATGTTATACTGTTATGTTCCATTTCAAGTATTATTATTTAAGATAATTGAATAAGAATTAAACAAATGATTAAAAAATTTCAATTGTAAAAAAAAAAAAAAAAAAACTATAATTGATTAAATTATATTTTATCAATTCTGTAAACAATTAATATTTGTGAAGATACCAAGAGACAAGCATAAAATTTGAAAAAAGATAATTAATATTTCTTTAATTTTCTAAAAATGACAAGTGAAATGCAATAAAATAAAAAGTTTCTAAAATGACACTTAAAATAGGAGATAATGGTATCAAGATTAGGGTATGTTATTGCTATTATTACAACTGATGAGATATTGTAGATTTATAAATAAATTATCCTAAATTAATGAGATCAAATTAAAAAATGTAGCTTTCAAGTTCTAATTGTTATTAATACATTAAAAATGGATGGAATTGCTATTATAAGCTTGATAAACTCATTTTGTCATTGCAAATAATTTTAGAGTTTAATTATTTTCCAATGCAGATTTTGAAATATAGATGCCTCTGCACACAAACGACTATATCAATGGGCTTTGATGGTCTTATAGGGCCCATTATCTTGGATCAGGATGTTTCCTTTCTCGAGGGAGTTCTCTTTGAAGGCCCATTAACTCGACTGCCACCAGAGACACCTGAGTTGGGCGCAGATGATGTTGTAGAGTGTAGACAAACCCCTCCAATCAAAATCAATTTTGGCACTAGTCCATCAAGATGCAATTACGACAACCATACTAATTGGGGTTAAAAGACGAATCAGAAGAGTTTCATTTAATCTAATGACTCCACTTTTGATTATAAAAACGAATTAAAATTGTAAATATCAAATGTAAAATCACTCATAAGACTCAAAAATAAAAATTGATAAAAGATACATGCATGAATCGTTTGGTAACTTTATTAAATGACAACTTGTCTATTATAACATTCTAACCAGCCGCGGAGGTAGAATTTTTTTTTTTTACTAGGATAATTTATTTAATTTGATTTTAATTTATTGGGATCAATTATATTAAAATTTTAAAATTTTTTTAGTATATGCTTTTTTTAAAATTTTTTTATCAAATTAAACCTATTTTATAAATATTTTTTAAAAATTGAATAGGTGTATTGATCCCACTACATATAACGTTGCTTCGCACTTGATTCTTACCCGGTGTCTATTAAAAGATAATTTCAATATTTTATTTTAGCGCCAATAAAAATTTTTAACTCTGTCACTATTTAAGGATGTTTTTAAAATCAGATTGAATCAACCAGTTGGATTAATTCAACCGCAAACCAGTGGTTAGTCTAATCTGGTTTGACATTTGAAGTCGAAAGACTAAAAAATCGGACAGAATTGGTTCGAAAAGAGAAAACCGAAAAACCAGTCAGACAAAATAAAATTGTATTTTTAAGTTTTGGGAACTATCATTACTTTTGTTTTTACCCTATATGACCCACCTATTATTATTATAATCACATATACATATTTTAATTTATCTAGGGACATGAAAAATAATTTAAAGTGGTGGAGTTTTCTAGAAAAACTTTAAAACCAATAAAAAGATGACAATAAATTTTTTTTTTGAAAAAATATAACAAATTCATTTATGACTTTAATACAAACAATATATTTTCAATTTTTTTTATAAAAATGCTTATTTATCATTTTAGTTAATTAATAAATTTATTTTTTTAAAATATTAATAAATTAACATAATCCTATCATTTTTTCCCTCTTTGTATACTACTTAGACTCAAGGAAAAATTTTCAGATAGTGCTTTTTTCAAGTTGGGACATTGTACTATTATATGAAAGTAAATTTTTTTTTCATTTTTATTTTATTTTAATTTTTGTATTTATTTTGAAAAATAAAATAATAGTAATTACTATGAAAAATAGTAATAAAATTCTAAATATTACATTAGTATGTTATAAGCATCTTTTTTTTTTTTTTTTTCGAGACTTACTTCAACCAGGAACAAACCTGAGCTAGGAGACACCACAATAGTCCCATCGCAACAGGTCCAAAACCAGCGGAGGAGGATCAACAAAATTAAGACTAAAAGTTGTCTCTCGGACAACTGGACTAGTAAGAAGATCTGTTACTTTGTAGGCCTCTCTGAAACATTGACGAAATTCAACCACCCAATCTTTGGATAGCAACTCTTGAACTGCTTTCACAATATTCAAAAAATGTCTAGCTTCACGCAACGCTCTCTGCAACACCTGCAGCACCACCCCAAAATCAGTCTCAATAAGAACCTGGCTATAGCCAAGATCCCAAGCAAGAGTAAGGCCATGAACACCCCATGTAGCTCAGCTACCATTGAAGCACAGCGACCCAAGTTGACTGCAACACCCTCCTGCCACTACCCCTTAAGATCCATTATCACTCCGTCGCACCCACTAGGATCGGAGTTGCCCTTAGTTGTTCCGTCTGTGTTCAGTTTAACCTACCATGCATTGGAGGGCTCCAAGCAACATGACAAATCGAGCGGCAATGAGAATTAACTCCATGAAGCCTGGAGCTCCAAGTTGCATGATTCACTTTAAGTTGAGAAAAAAAAGACTATTCCATCAGGAAGTGATATCATACCAAATGTTCTTAAAAACAACAGTGTTGCGCCCTATCCATATATTCCATTAAACCAACCCCAACACAACAAGGCTACCAAAGCTGTCAAACATGAATGCCTGAAGAAGATGCACATGAGACAACTAGTCCTTAGCTGGTGGCTAGGCAAGAAAAATATGGAGAGAATTCGCAGGAAGAATCTTATCCCACATTTGGCGGGCATAAAAACAGTCCCTAAAGAGATGTTCCGTATCTTTTGCCACCAAACCACACACTAAACAAAGAGGATTAGCTGTAAAACCTCTCTTGCACGCTCCATATTAGTCAGATATATTCATATTGGAATAACCATAAGAACATTCGAATCTTTTCTGACACCTTCAACCAAAAGACGCCCTTTCAAATGCCACTGCTAACCAAACTAGGCTCCCATTTTGCTAACTTATAAGTCGAACCAACCGAGAAGGACCAGAGCTGGTCTCAGACCAGTAATATTCATCCATATTATGAACGTCAGTACTTAGGAACACAGCTCGAAGTACCTCACATATCCGGTCTGGTAAATTGGGTGCGATATTAGGCCAATCCCATTCCCATCTTTCTAGAATGCAGTTACTGACAGATCCTGTAAATGCAAAGGAACCCTCACACTGCATATTCTCCTCAAACCCCCTTAAAAAGGATAGGCAAACTATGAACTATCCCTCGCCACACATTAGAAGCACAACTATTCTGCCTAAAGCCCTCCATCCCCGAACCTCCTTGCATGTACTTACCTCGTCGAATCTAACGCCATAACCCATCAGCCTCATTAAGCATCTGCCATCCTAATTTTGCTAGAAAATCTGCGGTAACCTCCCTACAAGTCTTAATATCCAAGCCACCAAACTCTTTTTGCATAGATATAAGCTTCCAATTCACAAGATGCACATTTGCTTTCCCCATACGAGAAACCCAAACAAATTTGCAATCTTCTAGTCAAAATCATCACAAACGGCCTGCGGCACATACACCAACTGCATTATGTGGTTAGGCAAAGTCGTGAGAACTAATTTCGCTAAAGTCGCTCTACCCGCAAAGGATAAGAGAGAAGCTTTCCATTCCGCTAAACGTTGATCCACTCGTGATAATAATATCTCAAAGTTTGACTTAACAGCTCTACTATGAAAAATAGGAACACCCAGGTACGAGCCGATATTGTCAGTCCTTGACATGCCTTTCTGAGAACATATCAAATTCTGGGTTTCTAATGGGACATTAGCTGAGAAGAAGATTTTGGATTTCCCATAATTAACACATTGTCCTGATAAATCTCCAAAATAAGTCAGGCAAAGAATGATAGTTTCAATCTAGGGGACACTCGCCTCAGCAAACAGAAGCAAGTCATCTGCGAAGAAGAGGTGGGAAACCAGTGGACAACACCTAGAGACTGAAACTGGACACCAACTAGCCTCCTCCACCATCAACGATATTAGGTGACCCAAACGTTTCATAGCCAACACATACAAATAAGGAGAAATGGGGTCTCCTTTGCGTACCCCCAGGTTGAACAAAAGCTTCAAGTATTAAAAGAAATCTTAATATTTCAACAGTTTCCACTTTTTAATGTTAAAATAAAATATTTTAAAATGAAGGGTATTGGGTTTCTTGAGGTTGCTTTCTCCAGACATAGCCCACTAACCTTTGGGGTAATGCACAATGGGGTCATGAGCTATGGATATGCACAATCTGGATTCTGGTGCATCTGGTCTATTCTAATTACTGTATATGCTTTCCTCCCTCAGTTAGCTCTCCTTAACAATATTTCCATTTTCCCAGAGGTAATTAACTGCTAATTCTACACTTAATTAATAACGATTATTTGTTGAAGGTTAAATCTAATAACAAGACTGAAAAATGTAATGGGTACAGGTCAAATCACGGTGGTTTCTCCTATATGCCTTCCTTTTTCTGAGGGCATATGCACAGGATCTAGCTGACTTTGTGTTGTATAAAGGAACTCTCCATATGTGGTGGAATGATCAAAGAATGTGGAATATTAGAGGGCTTTCAAGTTTCATGTTTGGGTTGTTCTGAGTTCATTCTCAAATCCTTAGGTGCGTCTCCACTTAGATTCAATGTGATAAGCAAAGCAGTAGATGATGAACTAACCAAAAGATAAGATAAAGAGTTATTCGAGTTTGGAGTGGCATCACCTATGTTTGTGCCCTTACTAATGGCAGCTTTAATGAACTTAGTCTCATTTTCTTGGGGAGTGTCCGAAATTATGAAGGGAAAGAATATGGAAAGATTAACAATCCAAATGTTTTTATTAGCATTGCTGTAATCAACAGTTGGCCAGTTTATGAAGCTATGGTGTTGAGAAGTGACAATGGAAAAATGCCGGCAAAGTTTAATGTTCTTGGAACAACTTCGACATGCTATTTGCACTGCAGGTTCTTACATTTTCAAGTAAAAGATGTGTTCTTTGCCTGTACTAACAGCTATCAATTCTCCATTGATACTGCTTCTTACAGTGAATGACTAAGATATGTTGTAATGTCTTTATATATATATATATATATATACCTTCATTCATATTGAAAAAGTAAATCTTGATATAAATAAAAATGTAAAATATATATTTTTTCTTTCTTGAAAAGAAGAAAGCTGTTAGAAGTGGGTCAGTCAGTCTAAATTTTTGTTGAAGAAGAAGAAAAGTAGTAGTAGTAGCAGTAGAGGGTCATTCCTTGAGGCTAAAAGGTATAATTACCTTTCTACAACTTCACCCATATGCATTTTTTCACGTATGATGCTAAATCACTCCCACCATTTGATTGCTATGTTTTAAATAGTCGAAACACTCGATTGTAAATTCCTTTTTACGTTCAAATAACAAAATAGAAATAATTAAAAATTAAGGCATTGTAGATATAATTAACCATATTCTAACATATAATCTTATAAGACACTTTGTTTTCCCCAAAATCTTATAGTTTCATTAATGGATGAATTTGTGAAATATAAACAATTTAGAATAATTGATAATTATAACAAAAAGTTTGAATATTGTTGCAATTTTATTTTAGATCTTTTTTTTATTTTTTTTGCAATTCTACCGTAGTAATATGAAATTTTAATTGCATTTATACTCAATATTAAAATTGAAAAATGAGAATATGTTGATAATATTTTACTATTAATGTAAATTAAAAATAAGTTTCAAAATTTTTCTATTCTCTTGTTTTCCATTTTTTTTTTTTTTTTTTTTTTTTTTGCTTTCTCCTTCCCAAACACATTTTACTCGTTGCGAGCCATTGCTAGTTTCTTCCATTTAATACTCATTCTGAAAATACTGAACGATAGGGAAAAGAAAAAAGCAAAAAGTTAGGGGATCGTGTTAATTTATTTTTATTTAATTAAAATGGCTTGAATGTGTATGTAACCTATTTATGACTCACATATTATTCAATTTTTCTTTATTTGCTAATCCATTATAACTAAGAGTATACAACATTGATTTAGAAGAAAAACAAGATTGTTAAAATATCCTATGTCTATGGGAATGGGGAGTAACTTACTAGCAACCATTGCGCTATGATGCTAAGCTTCCTTTGGGCTGGCTTTCCAAAGTTTGGATTTGGTATAACAAACAAAATCTAGTGCATAAACTCATCCTTATGTAGAGAATGTACCATCTCATTTGTGCCAGATCTAGTGCAAAACTTTCCTTGAGTGATTACCCCAAACTAAGAAGCTTAGCTAAGTAAAAACCAAAAGCAAGAGCAGATCCATGGATCTGCCTTGACCAAGAGGGCAAATAAATATTAGCGAGAAGGGCCATAAAGGACCGCAAAATAAAAGAAAAAAAATACTGAAATACTAAAACAAAATTAACAAAAAAAAAAAAAAAAAGAGATGAAAAGGGGATTGCCGCGGGCTAAGATCTATTGCCGGCGGCCACCCAAAGGAAAGAAACAAAGACAAAGAAGTTTAGTTTTTAAAGAGAAGGAGAAGCATTTTTTAGAGAGAGGAAAGAGTGTTTGAGCCTCATATTATCCAATAATTAAAAATGTTACATATGCTATATTCACATAAGACATCTAAATTTTTTAGGAGAAAGCTTATAGAACCATCATCTATATCTTGGACTGCCCCACATTTTGAAATGTTAAAGTTTAATATCGATGGATCATTAAAGGGTAAACCTGGACCTAAAGGTATTGATGAGTGCATAGAAACTCTCAGGGTCTTGTCTCTTGTCTATTTTATGAAACTGTGGGTATTCAAGGGTCCAATGAAGCGGAGCTACGTACCATTTTTAGGGCAATTGATTTATTGTCACAACTCACAATCTATATCCTTGCGAAGTAATCCAATAATTATTGAGTCTGACTCTAAGGCTGCTATTTGTTGGATAACACAAAACAGATAAGCGCCCATGGAAGTAGTTGGAACACTTTAATAAGTTTGATTCTATGGGACAATCTTTCACAAATATTTCTTTTACTCATGTTCTGCATGAAGATAATTTTTTTTGTAGATAGTTTGGCAAAAATGGGTGTAGATGCTACAATTTCTTTGATAGCTTGGATATGATGGTTTGGATTGAGATGAGTAATTCTATCTCTTAATTTGGTTGGTTACTAGTTTTCATTATATCTTGGAATTTTTGTGTCGTGTGTTGGTGTTTGGGTGCTTTGAATTTTTCGTTGGAAGAAATATACATATCTATTAGTTTGGGATTCTTTGCTGTCCATTATGGTTTTGTAGGATGATGTCTTTTGGTTTGTTATCTGGCTCTCTCAGATTTTGGCTTGCTTTTATGGGATCAATGCGGCACATGGCAGCAATTCAAGAAAGGATAGCACAATAATTCACACTTGTAATAATCTTTGTATTATTTATGAGTCAAAGAGAAGGTTCTTACTCTATGTTTTGAGGTTTTTCAAATTTTTTTACTTAGTTGGTCTAAATTAGGATGGATGTAAGTGGGGAGTCTCGCAACCGGAGTATAGATTTTTAAATAAATTAAATTTTTTCTAAGTTTAAATTATTAAAATAAATTCATTTTACCGATAAAAAAAATCGTATCACATTATCCACTAAACCAATACTATCTTTAAACTCATTTTGACACCTCTACTTTGCAAGCATTAAATATAGCAAGTTCTTAAAAGAGTAAAGTTGCACAATGTTTCCTTTGTGGTAAGGACCAGTTACGTAAAAACGAATTAGTATGTTAATTAAATATTTTATTTATTTATTGAAGGTTCAATGAGCCGAGATAACAATGCGAGCTACACAATAAGAGATAGTCCTCTCCCATACTCACCAAACACTTGAGGTCAAAAGGACTCTACGGGCTATACATAAATGAAAAGACTAATCAGATCACACCTGATTGGCATGTTAATTAAATATTATTGGTATTCTTTTTGAATAAAATTAGACTGTTATTTTCAAAACTTCTTAAGATAGTAATAGTCTTTTATTTGATCAAATAATATTTTTTTAAGCAATCAAAAATTAGTTCCAAATGACTAGTTATTTTTTACTTTTAACTTAAAATATATTTTTTCACTTATAAATTAATTAAAAAATAAAAACTAATTAAAAGTTATTTTAAAGTAGTTTAACTTTCAATTATTTTAAACATTTCATAGCGAATATCTTTTTTTCCTAGCTACTCCAATTACACCTAATTTTATCCTGACTTTCTGGATAATATCTTTTTGCATTTCTACCTTTATTGGAAATCTCTTTCCAAAAGTTATGTAACTAGAATGACATATTTGTCCCTATTTAGCAGAAAATTTGTTTCACTGTCCTCATAAGGGTAAAATGGGGAATTAGATTCCTTATAAAGCTTAAACAAAATCATTTTCGTTACAGTCAAATGATCCTATCTTTTAAATTTAAAATCCTATAATTATAATTTTATATGATAATTATCCTTAATCGAAAATTTCTCTATATATGCACATGTACTCTGTGTCAGCACTCAGCTCTATCTGTTGAAGAACATAGTCACTGTTTTTCCTGTTCAATCAATATTCTGTATCTGTAAGTCTCTTTCTCTTTTATTCGATTGATTTGTTATGTTTATTTAACAATCAACGATGAAGATACAGTTTAGCTATGGTTCCGCTATCGCCATTTTGGTTTTATTGGATCAAATATGGTTTTGATTTTTGGTGGAGCTAATGAACGATTGGAAGAGAATAGAGAGTTGACAAGATTAATTCTTGTTTGAGTTTTGGTCTTTTACGCATTTTGCAATTTTTTTTGTGAGATTTTTCCTGCACCATGAGGGTGGTTGCATTTGCACGCTTTAGCATTTGATCAGAATTGGGCTCCATGAAAGTTGAATTCGCAGTTTATGGTTCAGTAGGTTAGAACAGTTGCTGGGATTTCAATAGACTATTCTCTTGATTGAAGTTTGGGGTTTTATATTTTTTGTGTTAAATTCTGCCAGTACATTGCTATTTGTTAATCATGTTCAAATATATGTTTATTTGCTGGAATTATATACTTTTCTTGCTTTAAAATATTGCTTTATTTTTCTACAAAATTTACAAAATTGGATTATGGGTTGATATGTATTTTGTTGTATTTATAACTACAGTTCTTTCTTTTCCTTGTTATCCTGTATACTGCAGAATCAGTTTAAATAAGATGAGCAAAATGAAGGGTGGGAAGATATTGTTGCTTCTCTTTTGCCTAAATATAGTCGCTTCTCTTGTGGTAAGGCTTTAAGAGGACCGCTTTCTAAGGGATTTTATTTCATTTGGGGAAAAGATCATATTTTCATTTTTTTCTTCTTAGTAATATCCTGCTTTAAGTCGTCTCTTCTCAACTTTAACCTTGTTTATCTGGTTTCATTGTCTTGCACTCAGATTGCTGATGGTCCACCAACTTGCCCTGCTGATCTTGGTGGCGAATGCAGTGGTTCAGATGAATGGAAAGGTGAATTCTTCCCTGGTGTTCCCAAAATCAAATACGAGGTAAAGATTATTATGATTTATTTCTCTCTTCGTGTTAGTTATATTTGTTCTACTTAGATATTTTAGTTTATGAACTTGGGTTTCTTTAACTCTTCTACTCTGTTATTTGTCATCTGGAAATTCTGTTTGAGGATTTTGCTATATTGACTTATTTTATATATTTCTATCAATTTGTTCTTCGGCCGGAATCTTATGAAAGGTTGAAATTTAAAATTTGTTTGCATTGTTATTTGTAGGGTCCTTCTAGCAAGAATCCACTTGCATTCAAATGGTATAACGCAGAAGAAGAGATCCTTGGGAAGAAAATGAAGGTATTCTTTCATTCTTAATAATATTTTTTGTATCAGTTACTTGATTATTATTGAAATTTATTTATGGTAACAGGATTGGATGAGATTCAGCGTTGCATTTTGGCATACATTCCGTGGGACAGGAGGTGACCCATTTGGTGCACCAACCAAATATTGGCCTTGGGAGGATGGTACCAACTCTTTGGATATGGCCAAGAGAAGAAGTAAGATTCATAAATATTAAGTACTGCTAGTTGTGGTGTATAATGTTGCTGTAAATACTTGTTTAGTAGTTAATTTGTTGTTTCATACATAATGCAGTGAGAGCCAACTTTGAGTTCCTGGACAAGCTTGGAGTTGACAGGTGGTGTTTCCATGATAGGGATATAGCCCCGGAGGGCAAAACTCTAGAGGTGAGTACTCTGAGTCTTTGAGAATTGAGGTTGTTCCTCTTTTTGAAAATGGTCTTATCTGGATGATCTGCATTTCATTAATTATAGATGGTCTGCCTAACGCAAGTAATTAATCTGGGCTTCTTTTTCCTTTCTTTTTTCTATTTCTTTTGTCTGTGATGCAGGAAACTAATGCAAACTTGGATGAAGTTGTGGCCCTTGCTAAAGAGCTGCAGGTAATATTACATGAATGAATGGCCCATTACATAGAACTAAACATTGATCTATTATCTCAATGTAGGATGTCTTGCTTCTGTGGACCTCGTAGATACCATTACTTTGCTTGTTAATTGCTTAACATGCTTCTTCTGGTTTTTAATTATTTTTAGCATCGTTTGTTGTTATTATGAATTATTTGATCTTTTTTTTAATGCGTGTTAAGATTCTTTTTCTTTATTCTATATCCAGAACTTCAAACTTCACATCTCCTCCTTCACTGTTGTGTGAAAGGATTTTATGTTCTCATCTGGGTTGTCTGAAATTGGTATTCCATTAATCATCACTGCATATTCTACAGATTTCTTTTGGAGAACAATGTGCTTGATATACTTCTTATTCTTGTCACTACTACCATCTCATTGAGTGCCGGATGGACGATTGCCATTTTGTACTTCTTTTTTATGCTTATTTGAACCGACATCAATGCTGTTCTTGTTGCATATTCTGGTCTTACAGTCCCATTCTCTTTTAAATGCCTTAACCATGTGACTATACAGGGAACCAAGATTCGTCCTTTGTGGGGCACAGCTCAGTTGTTTATGCATCCTCGTTACATGCATGGTGCTGCCACTAGGTATACTCTTCTCCATTGAATGTTTTGCTAATGATGGTAGTTAGATTGTATGTTCATTGGCTCTAAACTGGGCCCTTTCTTTGCAGTTCTGATGTAGGTGTATATGCATATGCTGCAGCTCAAGTTAAGAAAGCAATTGAGGTGTGTGCATAATCTAATGATACCTGCATCTACAATACTGCCTTCTAGATCCCAATGTGTGTCATAATTGACATTTTTCAACAGGTCACACACTACCTAGGTGGAGAAAATTATGTTTTCTGGGGTGGACGTGAGGGGTACCAATCTCTCTTGAACACGGATATGGAAAGAGAGCTTGATCATTTGGTATTATTTTCATCTTTCTAAAATGTTTGGGCGTATGCTTTCAAATATCATCTAATGGGAATTTATCTTCTATTCTTTTATGATGAATAGTCCTAGAGTTCCCATTATGAAGCATATATTCTTTTTACTAAAAGATGCTACTGGTATTCACAGGCAAGGTTTATGGAAGCAGCTGTTGCCTACAAGAAGAAGATTGGATTTAATGGTAATAGTACTCATTTCCTAACCTGCGCCTCATACTTCATTGTGTGAATTTTTCATAATAAAATTTCCATCTGTAATGGGGAAGAGTATGAATTTTCATTCAGTTGGGGAACAGAACATATGAGCAACTCGTTTCTTGACCCTCATTTTTCTCATTTCTTGACTCTCATTTTTCTTTCTCCTTAATTGATCTTTTATTGAATCATTTGGCCTTTTTTTCACTTTCCAAAGTTCTAGAAAATGAATTTAAGTTGTTATCTTTTCTTCTTTTTCAGGAATCTTGCTAATTGAGCCCAAGCCCCAAGAACCTACCAAACACCAGTGTGCTTCATATCTTATTTCTTTATTTTTCTTTATTTTTTTAGATCTCTGTGTTTAAATATGTTATTATGTTCTCAGGTATGATTGGGATGCTGCGACAGCAGCTAATTTCTTGCGAAAATATGGCCTAATAGGTGAACATTGGAACTTCATTCCTGCAAGCACACGCACTTTATTTTTATAATGT
This sequence comes from Jatropha curcas, assembly GCF_041381405.1. NCBI lineage: Eukaryota > Viridiplantae > Streptophyta > Magnoliopsida > Malpighiales > Euphorbiaceae > Jatropha > Jatropha curcas. The sequence goes on from NC_143158.1 coordinate 26,323,720, forward strand.
GCTTTGGGTTTTATAATGTACAAACTCCTAGTTTTGCTAATGTGGTGTCATTTGCTAGTTAAAATTGTGGTACTATATTAATGATCTATAGGCATCCTTGCCCAAGTACTAGAAATTTGAGATTCATTATATATAATGAAATAATAGTTTATTTATTGCCGATATATGCTCAAAACTCTGTTAATTTAAAAGTCTTAGGTTGTTTTATGTTAAGTTGACATCCAATGTGTTCCCTTCATCGTATAATGCTAGTTTTCACTATTAATGTGTGTTTTTTAACCTAAGAAATAGTATAAGCATAACCCTGATGAACTTTAAGTTCACAATTATTTTAAAAAAGAACCATCTTTCTTTTCTATGTAGTTGCTGGGAAGTTCAGAACTCCAAGCTTTGACAGTCTAAAATTAGTTTTGAAGATGGATTTTTTAGTGTTCCATTTTGGGGTTGAATATTTTTCTCATCAGTGTTTGCTATTTAGTGAGTTTGATAACTGTAATTAACCTTATGTCCCTTGTTTCGTTTTGTAGGAGAATTCAAGCTGAACATTGAATGCAACCATGCCACTCTTTCTGGTCATAGGTACATCCATGTGTTTTATGTACTGCTTCATTGTTATTTTAAATTATTGCAAACTACATATGCAAATTTTCTAACCTGTAATACTCTTCTGTTCCTCAGCTGTCATCATGAGCTTGAAACTGCCAGAATCAATGGTTTACTGGGAAATATTGATGCAAACACTGGTGACCCTCAGATTGGTAATAGATAACTAGAAACCTTTGACCTTTTTCTAATTTTTCTGCTACATTAATGAAAAGCGCTAGGTTGATTTTAGATTATATGCATGTAACATATCTTTACTGTCATCTCTGCAGGATGGGATACAGATCAGTTCTTGACAGACATTGCAGAGGCAACTATGGTTATGCTTAGTGTGATAAGAAATGTAAGTAAAGTGTATATTGCTTTAAATTGATTTGAAAAATTCAAGACCGTGCTATTTCAGATAGGATGTCATTATCTGCTTTCCATTTTGTCGGATATAGGGAGGGTTGGCACCGGGAGGATTCAACTTTGACGCAAAATTGTTAGTTTCCTCCTTTTTTCTCGTTCTTGTGCATGGGAATGTTATGGATCTCTAATTTCCATATATTTGAACCAAATATTTATTTCTGCTTTGATGAAACTTAAGGCGGAGGGAGAGTACAGACGTTGAGGACCTATTCATTGCTCATATTGGTGGAATGGATACATTGGCTCGTGGACTGCGAAATGCTGCAAGGTTGATTGAGGTGAGCTTTTCAATTTTTAAACTTTTTCCCCATGAATTCTGAAGGAAAATCTCTTTATTCGGATCTGAATACGAATGAGTTTTCATGCTGTGAAATGAAGGATGGTTCCTTGGCTGAGCTTGTTCGCAAGCGGTATCAGAGTTTTGACACAGAAATTGGAGCACAAATAGAGGTAATATGCTTAGTACCCCTTTTTTCCTTAGTTTTAATTTTTTTTTTTTTTTTTTCAGCTAATTGCAAACTAATGCATATTGCATCAGGCTGGCAAGGCTGATTTTGAAACGCTTGAGAAAAAAGCCTTTGAATGGGGTGAACCAAAGGTTCCTTCTGCTAAGCAGGTAATGCAATAATCAACATGTTTCTATTCCAAGACTTGCATCCCATTGCCAATTAAAAGCGACCTGAACATGGACTTAAAGAGTCAGAACAAAGTATAAGATCAACCAGTTTTCTTTTATGTGGTGTGGCATATAATTTTACTGCGAGGAGTTTCAAAGGAAAACTAATTAAATGTACTTGCATTATGTGGGAAATCACTTATTAGGATGTTTAATTTACCTATTTTATTATATTCCCCAACAATTCTTCCTTTGAAATCCTTATTCAGCTCTTACTATTAGTTATTGGTAAAATCATTTTGAATTAGAACAAACAATACCCAAAAAGACAAGTTAAATTAAGATTTTTAATATTTATGATTGATAGATTGTCTGTAGAATCTAACTAAGGGTACGTGCGTGCTATTGCAGGAACTCGCAGAGATGATCTTCCAGTCTGCACTATAGACTGTGGTAACATACAATATAGCTGTGAAGTAGCCGGGCTCTGCCCACCCTCCCCTTGATACCCACCTTTTTAATAATCCGTGGTATGAAAAATAACTAGTAGAAATGAATGATGACATACCCTTTTGTAATGTAGTCGAGGATGTAGTTGAGTAGAACGCATTATAAACAGTTTTGAATTTGCTTGGATTCTCTACCTGTTTTGTGTTTGTTTGTCCCTTTGTTGCATGAGGGAGCATAGGTTCTTAAGGTTCTATTTGGCATTGTTTTTTAAGTTATTTGTGAGAGAAAACCATATACTTAAAATTTTGATTTACATTTTAGATGAAATCAAAATAAATTTATTTAATTTAAACAAAATCAATTCCACGTTTTAAATTTATTTATGTTTGGATTGCTTTTTTTTTTTTTTAAATGAATCAAAATAAATTCAAAACATGGAGTTGATTTATATTAAATTCTAAATATTCTTCCTGTTTGCAATAAAATTCAAAAATTTAAATTCATTTGTTTTTATTTTTAAAATACTATTGGCATAATAATGTTAGAAGGTTAAGAGGGTTTGTTTAAGTTATGGAATTGATTGTAAAATTTCACATCGGTAGAATTTGGTTTGGTTATATTTAAATCCATAGAATTGAATTTTTCCAATTCAGATTGGTTTTATTGATTGTAACTCTTAATTTCAAATAATCATTCAGCAGTAAATATTGTTGACTCCAATTGGGAGAATTTTCTACAAAACCATCTAACTATGAAGGTAAAGCCATCAATCAACAAAAGATATAGAAAGGGTATTCAAAATAAGAAAATTAAGTTATGGAATACAATCTATTACCAAATATGATAATTTGAAAAAAAAAAAAAAAAAAACTATTAGCCTAATTCATAATTTAACGCATGAACTTTGACAAAAAATTTTGTGGTACTTTTAAATTTTAAAATTAAGCTTATCATTATATGAACTTTACTTTTTGTAATATTATTTTTGAAACAATAACTTTTACTCATTCCATCTTATAAAAAGATGGTTCATTTTCTTTTTAACACAGATTAAGAAATAAACATTATTATAGTTTGTGAATGATTTTCTTACTATAACTTTTCTATTATATTAATTTTAAATAATAAATGCATAATTATTATATTAAATTAATAAAAATAAAAATAATATAAATATAAAATATAAATTCCAATCAATGAAAGAGACCAACATTGATGAATTTATAAAATTTAAAAAGAGAAAAAAAAGGAAAAATAGAACTGTGGACAAATTTAACAATTAATTATAATTTTCTACCCCTATTTTAGTCGGGGTTGCCAATACATTTTTTTGCTTTTAATTTTTTTATTAACTTCAGTAATTCAAATGTATTTTTCTTAGAATATATATTTTTTTCTTTTTTTTTATTACTTTGTCTTCATATTTAGAATTTTTTGCTCTGATCCCTCCTTTATGATGTTTATTATTAAATAAAATATGATATTCGACTCTTTGGTTAAAAACTTTAAATATTGATTTATAAGTGTGAATTTTGGATCACCACAACATATTCCTCCACTGTTACCAAATGCTAGTTCAAACGTTTCTCAAAAAGCTAGATGGACCGTTCAGTAAAACCCTAAAACTACCAAAAAAAAAAAAAGTTGATGACGTGGCAAAATTTATCTACCGCATCAACTAGAACCGGACAGAGGGAAACACCAGCGGACCTGCGTTTTTCATTTCTAAAACTTGTTGTATTGTTCTTTTGTTTTCTTCGCTGCTTGTTTTACATGTCTCCATTTCGTTTCTAAAGCGAATAAAACGAACTTTCTTCTCTCTCTGTTCCAATTTCTGCTACATCATCCGCCCCAAAGTTTCTCAAAATTCGATTTCGATCCCATAACCGTTACATCTTTTGCAGGCAGACCCTCTCCTTTTCTCTTCAGGTGCGTTTCGTTATACTCACGTAACAAATGATGCTTGCACACTGCAATAGTACTTTGCTTCTGTTGCCCACCTTTGTCTCGTAAATTTCACGCTTACACTGTTTTTTTTTTTTTTTTTTTTTTTTTTTTTTTTGATTTTTTGAAGATAGGAACAGGGTTCTGCTTTGCAGATCAGATCCAAATTCTACGATCTGTCTTACACATGCACTAAGAGAACCCTCATTTTTGGTTTTTAAGAAGAAGCCAAAAGAAAAAAAAAAAGATGGGTATATTGTTTACTAAAATGTTCTCTTCCCTCTTTGGCAACAAAGAGGCCCGGATCCTGGTTCTTGGCCTTGATAATGCTGGAAAAACTACAATTCTTTGTAAGTAATTTTTATTTCTGATTGATACCCTTCCTTCGTTTTGCATTTTTGTGCAATGGTGATTGATTAATTTTGATAATTCTCCTTTTCTGATTTTGTGTTATACAGATCGGCTTCAGATGGGTGAAGTTGTATCCACGATTCCAAGTTGGTATTCTTTCTTAGTTTCATTGAATTAGGGTTATATGTTATTTTGTTTGATTAATCAAAATAATCAAAATTTGAGAATTTGTAATCTTTCTTATCCTGTTTTGTTTTGTTTGAGAACTGAATGGTATTAGCTTCATCTGTAGATTCAGGGTTGTTGTTTGAGGGACTTAGTTATTTGTACTCCTTTTTTTTTTTGTTGAAGTTTCTAGAATTTCTTTCATATTCTGTTGGAATTGCTAAATGATCCATTTGTTTTTTGCGCAGCAATTGGGTTTAATGTGGAGACAGTGCAGTACAATAATATCAAATTTCAAGTATGGGATCTTGGTACGCTAACTTATTCCCTTTGATCTGTATCTCTTGCTGGCTTGTGATTCCAGTTCTATTTGAGACCAATTACATAACTTATCATTCTTAAGATTTTGTGAAGCGATATCTCTTTGTATTACGGAGAATAAGCTTGATTTTATCATATAAGCATTTCTTTGTTTTCTCTTTTATTTTGTTTTGGTTTGATGAAACAACAGAGAACAGACATTAATGTCTGCATGTCGGAACTGAGGTTGTATACTTTATATATATTTTAGGTCAATTTGGTATTCTGGACTCTCAAAACTCAATGTACATGATTGAATACTGAATCTACAATCTAGCCAACTTTTATCAGTCAGCTTACTGGTTAAATGAAGTAATGGAAACTTTAGTCATGTGCAATTAAGAACATTCATTATTCTGGAAAAAGGTAGACCAAGCAATGGCCCTTACCTAGTGTTACCTTAATTTTATTTCCACAGAGAAAAGAATGATTAAGGGAAGGGAAGGGCAATTGAAATGGGAATAGAAGGATTTACAGTAAAATCTACCCGAGAAAGTCAAATGGTTGCCTTCTAATTAGATGGCACTGCAACAAAACTTAATAAAGGTATTCTTGGAATGAAGTGAAAAATTGGGAAGCAAAAGAAGTTGAATAAGAGCGGAGATATTACGATGAAAACTACACAATCATGCGTTTATACATAAGCAAGGTAGTCATAATCTTGAAATAGTTTGTAAGGCTAGAATACGTGTTTGGCCCATATGGATGGCTTCCATTTCCTCAAAAACCAGGCCAATGCTTTGTCCAGGTCTTGGGAACATCCAGTATCCCTTGTTTTCTCATGTATTTTTCTTTCCATGGCTGTATAAGCAATGGTTGGAAAGACTAGGACAACTTGAATCAGGAGCAATGTTGTTTTTCTTGTCATTTAGGTGCTAATTTAACTATTAGGTAACCTGGATTGAGAGAGTGAGTGTATGGAAAACAACCTTGACATCTAGTTTTTCTTAATCTAGAGAACCAAATCACTCTTCAATGTTTATTCTAGTAAATGGAATATTTTTAATATATGCAGTTTTCCCACATTGTTTTTGAGCAGTATGCTATCCATGCATGTATATATTCCATTTCTTGCCTCTAAAAGTCGACTATCATATTGGGACTAGATGTATGTGTTGTGAATTGGAAATTGCTCTGATACCACTTGTTATGACGGAAGCATGAAAATATCTATTTGGGGTAAAAGAAATATAATGCGACAACAAAAGAAAAAGAGGAGACCCAAAATTTATGACGTTCAGTGTAAGCCTACATCCATGGGTGAAGGAGAACAAAATTCACTAATAAATAGAAAAGATACAAAGTCCAAATAGGAGATAACACTCAAAGCCCTAAATCCAAATGTATACCTAAAAAACTCACAATATTTTTTTCTCTTAAATTGTAATGGTAATTAATTATTGAACAAAATTACCGGATCTAAACTAAGAGCAAAAAAATAGGAGAGAACTCTCAAAACCTCTCTAGGATGTCTCTCTATATGGTATATCTCTCTCATTTATTTGTTCTCTCGCTCTCTGTGTCTATCTCACAAACCCTGTGTTTTGCCAAGTTCTCTAAGGCAATGGCTTGCTTGAAGGCTACTCTAACTTGCTTGTTTCATGGGCGCCAATTTTCTTTCTTCGTGTGAGTGCCAATCTTTGTCATGTAAAGTTATGACCTGGCATACATTGAATGGTAACTGGAATGAGCTGTCATTCATTGAATGGAGATTTGACCTCTGAAATTGCATAGGTGAGAGGACAGGCCATCACTTAAAGAAAATTTCAAAAATAGGCTATAGCTTGGTATGGAAAAATCTCTATAAGTGATTGCTTAAATGCTTGTCTTTTGGCTACAGCCTATAGTTCTGCTTGGCTCTTGGTATGTGGTTGCCTATACTCTTGGCATTCTTGTCTTAGGTGATAGCCTAAAGCCTTTTATTTTCATGGCCTATCCTAAATTTAAGGCATCACTAACAGTATGATGTTTCTGTGTGCAATGGTTTTCATTTCTCCCATTTGCAAGTGATTCAGTTTAACTCAAAATGGAAAAAAGAAAAAAAAAAGAAAACCGTGTCAAAGGTCCATTAGTGTTTGACAATTTATATATATATATATATATATATATATATATAGAATACATAATTTATTCCAACTTTTATTAGTTATCTGAGATGGTACAAAGCTTGAGTTATACGAGACAATTAAAATATCATTAAGTTTATCATTTTTTTTCTCTTTATTTTCCTTTACTTGTTTGGAAATATATACAGAATATGTCTATTGAAGAGCTTACCTTTTAAGCCTTCTATGATTAGAAATCAATGTGATTTTCATGTCCTGATATATATGTATATATGTTCTTGTGACAGGTGGGCAAACAAGTATCAGGTAATTTGCTTGGATTTTTCTGTTCCTTTAAAATTGTTTATCAATAAAATTAGCATTATATTGGTAACACTCTATTCCCTTTTTATGATAGCATTATTTGGTTTTGTTTCAAAGGACCATGCAATGTTGGATTTAAAAAATTAATATTTGAATGTGAAGAAGACTTGTGATTAAATCCCAAGCCTAGCAGAGGGCTTCCCTTCATGACACTCTTGTATATACTTATTTGCATTAGCTGATTTGTTCTTTTTACCATGAACGTTTGTTATAGAAAGAATTGTATTTGAGCCTCAGGGTTTTAACTGATATCATATGTGGTGCTGGCCTATGCATCAATCAAAATGAATCAATTGCTTGGGTACCTATGGGAGTCAAACAGTTGTCTTTTTCATTCTTTGTTCGTAACCGTTTAGCAATCTGTCAGCAGTATATCCTATGAATTTTACAAGGTACTTGTCATTCCTTGCTTAAAGGATTGAGGATGATTTTCATATCCTTATTTGTGGTCTTCAATTCAGGATCATGCCATTATGTCCTCACTACTTCTTTTAGTTTCTCTGATAGATTCTGATATAACCTTCATCAATGCCACAAAGTTTACCTTCTGCTTTTATTATATTGCACAGACCATATTGGAGATGTTATTTTCCTAACACTCAAGCCATAATTTATGTTGTTGACTCGAGTGACACCGACAGGCTGGTGATTGCCAAAGATGAGTTTCACGCAATCCTGGAGGTACCTTTATTCCTACTTTATGTCTAATTTTAGCAGTGATCTAATACTCCTCTGTAATAATTGTGAATGTTACTAACTTGGGATGTTCCAAAGTAATTTATTCACTTTCCATTTGGTTAAAAATAAATAAGTCAAAAAGTTATTTTGTCAACAATATTCTCTGAATACTTCTCCTTGATTTTTGTGCCACCTTCCACTAAAGTTATTAGTAAGGGAAAAATTGGTAAACCGATGTGAAATACTTCATTCAAATGACTTACTCTTAATCTTCGTGCAAAGTCAAACTGGATTGTAATTTTGAGAGGGTGGCTAGCCTGTGCACATATTTAAATTTAATGAAAATCTTGGGGGCCTTAGACATTGAACTGGCAGAGTGAATTTAATTATTTGTATTTGTTGCAAAAGTTACGTTATAGCCTTATACAAATTGTGACTTCTTTTGATGAGGTGATAGCAGACTTTACTTGTCTTTTATGTCTGTCTTTATATCGGTATTAGCAAGTTCAAAAGCACAGGCATATATGCCCACATGAAAGAACCCATGTTCAGTGTGGACAACTACTTGGGGTTTATAATTTTCAATAGATATATTAAGAAAATTTTAAAACGTTACTTGTATGTCCTCTGTTGATTGGATATGGTAGTATTTTAAGTGGTGGTCATGAACTAATTTAAATATTTAGCAAAAGAGCCGGGATCAAATCTATAATTTTAAAAATGAGATATTGGTAAACCTGCTCTTTTGCTCAATTCTCTTTATCAATTTTTTTTTCTCTCTCTCTCTCTCTCCTCCTCTACTAGGACTTAAAGCATATGCCAAAAACTAGAAGGGAATTTCTCTTTCTAATACCTTTCTATCAGGACTAATAAAAACTATTGGCTTACTTTTGAAGCTTTATTAAGTTCCTATTTTCTTTTTCTTGCATGTAGGTAATTTTAATTTGCTCATGAAAAGGTGGTAGTGAGAATTAAAAATTATCAGCTTGTTATCATTTCACGATCAGAACTTCCTGCCTCTTTCAGGATTTTCTGGCTTCACACGTGACAAAACCCCCATCACCTTTTTAGCTAGCAAGAAAATGACTTACTGGTCCTTAGGCTGTCAATAAAGTCACTTTTGATGTAAAGAAATTGGCTATATTCCATGCTTTTCCTTAGGTGTCTTATGATGCCAGTTTATCCATTTGAGTTTTTCGGCAGGAGGAAGAGTTAAGAGGCGCTGTTGTTCTTCTCTTTGCAAACAAGCAGGTTAGTTTTCGCACTCAGTTGTCTATTCTTTTTATAAAGAATATACAACTGGTATTTGCAACTTAAGTAACGTTACTGAGTATGATATTTGAGTGTTATTGCTTGTAAAGAAGTAGAAATTATAACTTTTTGTGATTCAATTAGGTTTTTTTTTCGATGCATAGTAAATGCCTTTTGCATACAAACTTTTTTAAACAAATTTATGAGTTTTATTCATCAAGTTCTGAATTTATTCTTTTATTATGTAGGATCTTCCTGGAGCACTTGACGACGCAGCAATTACAGAGGCTTTGGAATTACACAAGATTAAGAATCGACAATGGGCAATTTTTAAAACTTCTGCCGTTAAAGGAGAAGGTCTCTTTGAGGGCCTGGACTGGTAAGTTCAGTAAAAGTTAAGCAGTAGATATTTAGCTTTTGATTTGAAGATATGGAGTACAGGCTTCTTAAACTTCCTTTCTGCGAATACTGTGTATCACATGCTATGGATTTACTTCCAAGTCCTTGTTTGGTTACTAACAACAAGAGATCATGAATTGATAGGGAATCAAGCCTTAAGTTCCAAGATCACATAGGGTCTAGGTCTTAGAAACTGAACATTAGAACAAGGCTTCTTTTCCTTTCTCATTTCCTAATTTGTGTTATTACTATGGTGCTTGACATTCTTTTATTACTAAATATATACATACTGCCCATTCTCTCTTAAATGAAGCTTGCCCTTGAGCCTAGCCCTAGGGAGGTGATGTATAACCAAAAAGGACAAAGGCAAAAGAAAGAACAATATTTGATTAGGAATATACAGCCACAAACCTACAATTCCTACTTTCTATATTTATATTTTTTTTCCCAAAATAAGTACTCCTAAAATCTCTAGGAATTGGATTTCACTTAGGGTTAAATGGAGTGCTTAGTTTAGTTAAACTGGAACATAATCATCTCAATTTTAACAATGCAAGAGAAATTGAGTGAACAAGGCTTTGGATGGATATTATAGGGGGTGGCCGAAAGTGCACATTTTTGAATATTTTGTTTCTATTATACAAAGGGATGAAGCAATGGAAGAGGATATTTGTCAGGGGATTAATGTTGTTCAGTTGAAATGGAGCCATGTGATGCAATTATGAAGAATTGAAAGGGCACCTGTAGAAGATAATGTGCTGGCTAAACTCAGGTTGATGAATGTTTGAGGTGAAGAAACACAGTTGTAAACTGAATGTTGCTAAGATGAGGGTGCTAAAATTATGACTGAAAATATAAGAGGCTGAATGGGACATCAGTACTTTCTTAGGAGGGCAGAAATAGAGCATTAAATTGAAAAGTAGTTTGGAAGGATTTAAATACTTGACCATTTCTATCAGGGACTTGTAGATCTATTCATTGGGAGGTGGAGATTTCCAAGTTATAAGAGTGAAAGAGAGAGGTAGAACGAGACAGACATGGAACAAAAAAATGATTGAGAAAAAATTAGCATTGTTAGACCTTTCTACAATTGTAGTCTTAAACTGATTGGAAAAGTGTCAACTAGTTTGAGACAAAAGTTTAGTAGAGTTTTATGGACTTTATACATCAAAATTACGTATATGCTATGGGATCTGCCTGAAGGCAGAATTGAGTTGCAGTAAGGGATTTCTGCGGAGTAGAAGCTGATCCTAGTAAAGATCATGGTTCTTGAGTGACCAATTAATTAATTCTATGATAGAGAGAGATGTCCTCGGTTTATGACACAGCTTTAACTGACATATTAAGTGATATGGGATGATGGCAGCTCAATTGCTACATGAAAACCCCAAGTGAGGACATTAAATCCAGCCAGTAAGAAAGTCCGGAAGCTAGAAGGTACAATGTAGTCATCATAAACTACCCCACCCCACTGCACTAAATCTAGTCTATGGGAGAGATCTCTATTGCTTATATTAGTTATTTGCTAGGATGTTTAGGAATTGTAAATACACTGAGCCAATGTGCTTCTTGTTATCTTACAAATTTCAAAAACCATTGTTGTGTGAGCACATGCAAAAGCACATAATTTTCTTTTGAATCAAAATTAAAAGTCTGTTCTTTCTGGTGTCAATGTGCAAAAATGTAGGTTAAGTAATACGCTCAAATCGGGAGGAGCCTAAACCTTTAGGAGAATAATTGAAAGGTTACCATTGTGCGCCTGAGGCAAAGTTACAGAGGGTGAGAAGTTGGCATGGCTGGTAATACAAATTCTATTCATGTTTGCGGTTATTTGGCGTTTGATGTTGCTGATTTTTCTCACCAATATAGTTGTAAAATTTTCCTTTAAGTTGTGGTCAATCAGTTCATTTTTTTTTTCCCCAAGGATACTTTATATATTCTTTTTCTGGCATCTATTCACTTTGTGTAGCTCTTTCAATTTTGTTTTCCTTCCTCTGTGTACTGTATTTGAAGGATAATAATGATGGCTTTTTATGAAAGAAACCAACATAGATCCAAGTCTATTTGTCCATTGATAATCAACAGATATTCAAATTTGTGTTGATCAGTAACTTTGTCATTTAATTTCTTTTAGGTCATATAAGTAATTATTCTCATTGTTTCTAATTTAATTTGTTTTTTAAAACTTTTGATTGTTAGACTGTAAGATACCATTAAAATTTCTTACTTTGTTCTAGTATTCATTTAATTTAAAGAGTTTTGGTACTTTGTTAGACTGTGAGATGAATTACATTAATTCTAGACTGTTTGTTTCAAAAAAATAACTTACGTTAAATTAGTTGAAAAATATTAGAATTTTTAATTTATAAGACCATAAGCATATTTATAATAATAGAAATTTCATATTTAAAAAAATTATTGTTAAATATGAGGGAAAAAATGTAAGAAATTATAAATTATGAAAATCACGGGACTACGAATGGTGAGCCGTAGCTAGTGATAATGGTTGCCGATTAAGTGGTTACTGGTCATTAATAAATTAAAAAATATTTATTTATAAAATTATAATAAATTTATCGATGTTCGGAAAATATTTCATTTCTTAAAAATGAAAAATCATTTCCCTTAAAAGTTACTCAATTTTACTTTTGATTAAAAAGATTATTTTCATTGGTTTATTTTTTTAAATGCTTTAAATAATAGAAAATTATAAAAAATATTTTATTATAAATTATTTTATGAAAATAAATGGAGCTTCAGTGTACTTTATATTTATTAATTTGTTCACGTGTTTGTAGTTATTTGAATTGCAATAGAAAACAATTACAATTTGAAAATGCCCCTGAGACTGTCCTTGTCTTGTACCCTTGTTACTAGTACTATTATATATTTTAGGTTTAAACATTCACAAAAAGAAAAACAATTAATTCTTTAATATGCTATTACCAATAATGATTAATGAATGAATTCACACTAGTACGCCTTGTAAGCCAAGCCGACTTATTTTATTATTATTGTTATTATTATTATTATTATTAAATGAATATTCATCTTCCAAGTTCCAACATATTCTTCAAGTGAGTGATGAAATATATTTGTGCAAAGCTAATTGGCTTGGCTCATGTTAGGTCTATTACCTAGTATTGTCATTGAACGTGAGCCTCATTTTCTTCAAATTAACGTTTATGGATTTATCATTATCCTACCCTTTTACAATTTAATTATATTCACCCGATACAGAGGTATGGTTGAATCTCGCAAAATTATTTTATTTTGATAAAGGGTATAGTTATTAATATAATATAAAAGTGCAGAATCGTGATTGAATCCCTGTAAAATTCATGGCCGACAAAGAAAATCGAGCAAAGTGAATAGTCAATTATGCATCAAGTCATATATCACCACATAATGTATGTAAAGACATGCAAAATCCATTTATTTATTTAGATATCTCCTTTACCTAAGAACACCTTAATTTTTTTTCGTCCTCCAATAAAATTTCAACCATATTCATTTTGTTTTTTATAATTTTTCCCTTATCAACCTAACATTTATCTTTTATCTATCTTTAAAATGTTAGTTTATCAATTATTCTCTTTCTTTTTAATTTACACATTAAATATATTAATTTCAATTTATTTTTATTTTTAAATTTTTATCTTTCAAGTGATTATTATATATATATATATATATTATTTAAAAATGAAAAATTATGTAAATTCCAATTTTGCTATAAAAAAAAGAAAAGAAACATTAAAAAAAATTATAGATCAATATATTTAAAAATTGAATAATGTTTTTTTTGAAATCATCAATTATTATTATTATTATTATTATTATTATTATTATTATTATTATTATTATTATTATTATCATTATTTAAAACTTGTGATTTTAAAGGTTTTGTTAAGTAAAATTAACTATTTTGGTAACTGTTAATTGTTTTAGAAACTTTTCATAAAATGCTAAAGGCTAAAAGTTACATAAATTAACATTCTATAAAACACTAACTTAATCTCTAAAAGTTAGTTAAAATGCTATGTTACCGAATATTATAAAACTACCATCAAAAGCTGTTGCGAACACAATAAAAATAGAAAATAAACAATTAATATTTACTGTATTGCAATTTAAGAATAAAATAATGTTTTAGGTGAATTTGTTGGACGAATCAAAGAAACTAAAGTTAAACGCATATATATATATATAAAGTTACATTTATTTCCAAAAATATATTATTTTTCTCAAAAAAAAATATTATCTTAATTTTCAAAAGATTTGTTACGATTACACCCACCTGTTATAATTAATTAAAGAAGCCCCTTAGTTTCTCAAATGCTCAATGCTGACATATTCAATATAGCACATGCATTACAATTTTCTATAATTTGTATTTGTATATCTGTACTTGTTGCCGCCTATATATTATTATTATTATTATTATTATTATTATCATTATAGATTCTCTCCCAATTCTAAAAATATTCTGTTTCTTCTTCTTTTGATCCCTACGCCTTTGATGAGGCAGAAAGAAAACCAAAAGGCAAACTTCGATTGGCTTGGTCAAAACATGACACCTATTGATTGGATTTTAAAAAAAAAAAAAAAAAAAAAAAAGACAAAGAAGTTGGCAACAGCTTAAGTGCATGAATATTTCCTTCTTGTTTTCTTTTACTTTGACATTTCATGTGATAATAATTTGTTTGGTTGGATCTAATATTATTTATTTATATTATATGATGCAAAAAATATAAATAATTGCATTCTTCCAAAACTCTCTGCTTGACTATAGGATTGAAAATAAAACTAACCAAGGAAATTTTGGCAGCTTTCTTTACCTTTTGTTGCATGCAAATAAACAAATTAGGGCACACTAATTAAAAATATTGCGAAATTTAATCACTTTTTTATAAGAATATTTTTTACAGTCTGCATTATAGAAATCTGTGAGAAATTAAAGAAGTAATGCAATCTAATACTATATAAAAAAAAATTATCAACTCCAAAATCTAATGCAATCTCAAGTTCGATTTTTAACTTTAACTAATTAATTGTAATAGGATTAATTATAAATTTAGCGTCTCAATTTTCAAAAATTTTCTGTTTTAATATCTCAATGAAAAACGTTTGTAATCAGACGTTTAAATCTCAAAAAACTTTCTAATCAGGTGTCTCGAACATATATGGCAAGCTGGAAATACAAATAGGACAAAGATATTGTGCCGAGATGGATTTTCTTGTTGACGTGGATATCATACCACCGCCACTTTCAGTTCTTATTTTGGAACAACTCTATAACAACTCTCAAGATTTCCTCAATCTTTATTCATAAAAACAATGAATTTCAATGCCCATTCAATTTCAAATCAATATCAATATTTACATTTATAAACTCAAGCAAAAATTTATTGGTTAAAAATAAAAATCAATTCAATTTAAACAACAATAAAGAGAATTATTTTAAGAAATTAAATTAAAATAAAGAGAATAAAAAGAAATCAAGCAAAATAATTTAATGAAAAGAAATCAAAGATTAAAAGTTACTAGGAATTTTGATTTTACTTAATTTTATTCAATTTATTTTATTAGTTTGATAATCAATTTTAATTGTTAAAGTGGGGAAAACAATCCTACAATCACTAACAAGCTCTCCCGATGTATTGTTAACTATTTTAATTCGGTTTAATTATCTATCTTTCAATAGCATTATCAAACATAAATTGAGACACTAAATTTATAACTCATCCTAATATATATTCCTAACTTGTTTTGCTTGAATTGCATTTAATTATATCTATGAAAAAAAATCTTAGATATAATTAAGATTAGAAAAACCAACATAAATTATAAGAAAGTTTAAAAATATCTACACAAATGATTATGAAATAAAGAAATTAAATAAAATTTTTTAAAAAATAGGAAGGACAATAATTTACAAAGGCGGCTAATTACATCATATAATTTACTTCTCACATATATTCATGTCATGTGTATTTCAATTTAGCTAAATTCAAATTACACCACTTCATTTTACATTCAAAAATAAACACAGAATTATTAGTACCTATTGTCCCCAATATTAAATTTGTCCCTTGTATGTCTGGCTGCTGGTCTCCCTCCACACATGCACCTGCACATACATATATGTATATATGTTGGATCTACATTGGCTTTTGTGTTTATTGGCTATCGCTCCCGCATTTATTTTTTCTTCTCCCCATCCAAAATATGATCTAAGTTCAGCCACTGATTAAGAGATATTAATATAACCAATTAAATTAAATCAGGTCGAATATATTTTTCTTAATCAATAAATTTAATGAGTTTATTTTCTGTTATAAACTTAGTAAGAAAACACAACATAATAATGTAAGTTTATATAAAATTATAATTTATTACATAAATAAAAAATTTATGACGAGAATAAAATCGCATCTAAATTATTTAATCACAGTTTTATTGGAAATAGTATGTATATTAAACATGAAGATCATATCTCTTTCACAGAAATTATTAATTCTAATAATAAAAACACTGATCTTGTTTTTACCCAACAACACCACTACCACCACCAATATTAATTTGTGCAAACATTTCCTCAAATAGTCAATACCCATCACTTTCTAATCCTGCATAACCCTCTAATCCCTCTAGCTCCACCGCCACCATCCTCCGTATGAACTCTTATAGGAGGCAAATTCGCAAGTGAAGGCGAAGAAGATATAGACCCAAAAGACGACAACGTCTCAGGCATTTAACAAATATAAGTCGAGGTCTTTTTGGACAATAAAAATATGTCTCTCTACGTCGAATATCACTTTTCTTTTTGACTTGCACTGTAAAATAGATTAAGTTAGAAGGAAGCATACAGCGTAACAAAGCTAAAATAATGGGACAATATAATATATTTTATAAAACGGAGGAAAAATAATTAATTTTGGTATTTTACAGGGATGCAATTATAATTTTTTTTTTTTTAAAAAAAACAAAGACATTTGATTTGAAGAATTGAAACTTAATTCATAAAATAATAGGCGAATTCACTTAATATTTTTTTATGGAAATTATTTGGTACTTGAAGTTTAGTGGCCGACTAATCCGGATTCACTTAATATTATTAAGATCTTGCTCCGCAACGATTTTTCATGCAGCTTTTAGCGTTTTAACCAAATGAAAAAATTCTATCTCTGTTGATTGTATTATTGGTAGCATAATTTTTATAATAGTTTTTAAAGATTAAAGGAGCTTTTTATGAAATATTAAACACTCATACGTTGAAAGTCTCACAAAGATTAATTAAATTTTTTTGACAATCATATCTTTTTTTTTTCTTGAATTCAGCTAATTAAACAACTAATATTTTTTTTATCATTTTAAGTTAAAAAACATAATTAAATAGTCATGTTTACTAAACACTTCTAATTTAAACCGCAATATAAATAGTTATTAATTAAAAGTCTTGTTCCGCAATAGTTTTTAATATAGCTTTTACTGTTCTGACTGGTCAAAATGTTAAGCATTATTTTTATAGTTTTCGGTAACATTGTGTTTGAAGTAATTTTTAGAAGTTAAAGTGACGTTTTATAAAAAATTAACTCATATAACATTTAACTTTTAGCTTTTTATAAAAAAGCTATTAAAACAGTTAAGAGCTAAACGTTACTAAAACAGCTAAGAGCTAAAATACTATTAAAACAGTTAATAAAACAACTAATTTTATTGAACAGATCCAAATATTAATAGCTAACAGTTAAACATTAATAAAATAATTAATAATTATTACAATTACTAATCACCACCACTAAAATAATTAAATATTTAGAAACAAACTCCAGTCCTAAGATTAATAAATTTTTCATTGAGCATATCGGCAGAAAAACATATGGCCCACCTCTGAAATTTGCATTGAAGTTTTGTAAATGACCAGACGACACTTCTTGACTTAACATTAACTAATGTACAAATAAAACAAAAATAATTAAAAATGTAGTCATGAGCCTTTGTTGTCAACTTTTATATTGTATTCTTTAAAATCCATGTATTTCAAAAACGTTCATTCATCTTTGATGCAGGTTGGATCTCTTGCTACATCATTTTATTGTATATAATATTTAAATATTAATTTTGTTGTCTAAAAGCCATAGTCCACTTTATTGGCAGTATAGGCCGGGCTCTACGGTCATGGATTGTGACTACAACGCTACGGTCTTGGAGAAAGAGAACAGTGCCTTTCATCGATGCTTCTAAGTTGATGCATGCTATGAAATGTCTTAAATTGGACGTCAACACTTAAATCGGTAGCTCAAATAGATGAAAGTAGTAACTAACACACTCAGTAATTTTTTTCTTTTTTTAAGCAAAAAAATCTAAATATAATCTTCAACGAGTAATAAAAACATTATCTTGGACTATACTCCGAATATAATTGAAGTAAAATAATAAAAAATTAAAATGAAGGTGTGCCATAAAACTATTTTTGAAGATAAAAAAATATTAGCATAATCATTTTTCTTATTTAAAAAATAGAAAAATATATTATTTTAATTAGATAGGAAGTCTTGATTGAGAAGTTCAAGGAGTTGCTCTTCTCTGACCTTTACGTACATGTGTCATCCATATTTATGTTGGCAACGAGTAGTCTTTGATTGCTTACGTGTTTACTGCTTCCATTAATCCAAAATTATTATAAATAATAATTATGATTAAAAGATAGTGAGATATGATTTTTTTTTTTTAGATTATAGTAATGTATTTCATAGCATAAAATCAGACCCGATGCATAAGTTTACTATTAATTTTATTATTTTATTTGAATGTGTCACGACCCGATTCCATGGGCCGGACCGGCACTAGGGTTCAGGTAAGCTTAAAGCCCTCGAGGCCCGTAGTCAGCCTGAAACACTAGAATCTATTATCTCAGTATAAATTTCAACATTCAGCCCATATGATTATGAAAAATAAACCTCAATATTTTATTATCTCTCGGCCCAAGTTTATCTCCTACAACATTCCATAGTTCGGGCCCAATTTACAATACATCATATTCTAATATGGGCTTACAGGATTAATTTGTCTATGTTAATACACGACTAAATATATGTAAATCTTAAAACTGCGGAGTCACTAACTGTTTAGTATACATGGCTTTTTATACACTTAATTACATAGTAAAATAATTGTGGAACTAGGAAAATTTCTCTATTGCACTGCGCCGAAGAAACATAGTCTAACTCGAATTAAAGAAAAAACTTACTTTCTGAAAAATCAAACAAGACATGTGAGTTTTCTAAGGAGTAATAATTATTGCACAACACACGCAGTCACACAAATATGTAAACATTTCAATCTAGTCATCCGACTAGTTATATGCTCACGCAGCCAGTCACACAAATGGCACATACCAGCATTCACACGTAATGTCACCTTCAAGTAATCAAGCAAGTGGTAATTAGTCAGTGGCACCACCTGAAACCCCAACGAGCCGTCCTCACACATGGCTCGCCCTCTCGTACATGTGCACCAGGGAGCCGATCCCCCATACGGCCAACTGGTCTAATCCTCACTGACCAGTCCTCTCATTGTTTTTCCACTCTCTCGTTTCTTTTCCATATCAACAGGAGGAAACCCGGTGGTCTCCATCCAATCTAGATCATCAAGTGCTCACAACAGGAGGCCACCCTGCGGGCTACAATCAAATCTAGATTATCAGGTGCGTAACAATAAGAAGCCATCCTGTAAATCCCCATATAATCTATATCATCAGGTGCACAAGGGGGCGCCGATCTCCCATTTTCCCGGCCGACGGTTAAGTATCATATCGTATTCAGGATCCATATCACAGACCGTCCTCACAAACCCATGGTGGTCCACTTCATCCCAATTCCACACAAACAAAGCATAGCATTTTCACAACACAATTAATCAAACATTGCAATCAAATGCAGACATATTGATCAGTTGAACATCGTAATGCAATGCACAATTAGACATCCATTCTCATATGCAATTAAATAATTAAATAAATACCATTAACAATAAACAACAACAATAAAATAAATGACAATAATAAACAATAACGATGAAAATAATTAAATTCTTAAATAATTAAATGAATAATAAAGATAATAAACAAATAATTAGAGCACTCTATTCATTATGCATTAGGTTATAGAATTAATCTAAATAAATTTTTTAATTATGTTATTAATTAAAACTAGTTTAAATTCTAACGAAATTTCGGCAGCACCTCCCCTATAATTTGGACTATCTACCTGTTTAAATATCACAATAATATTATATATATATATATATATTAATACACCCGGCCCATCCGTCGGGCAATCAATCAAATCGAATACCTGTCCGCCTTTAAATGACAATATCGCCATTTAACATCCATAACAACTTACATGAGCTTAATTCATATTCTAAATAACATCATTTATCAGTCATTGGATACATATGTATGTATATACAAGCATATGTGCATAATTAACTTTCACGATTAATTCTTATTCCATACCTTTTCATTGGTACCTAGGCGTTTAAGACTTCAAGCTTAACCTCTTCCCACGCACTTATATGAATATACCTCATAAGTCGTACATAAACTTATATGTGTCTTTCTTTCTTCATACCAATACAAAAACCAAGTTTCTAATCAAACCTACAACCTACATGCTAACAAATTCACCATTCGGCAAGAAATTTATTTATCGCATCGATTCTCATCCCATCATTCTCAAAGATCAAGTAATAGAATAATGTGGGAGCAATTATAACAACAATCTAATCATTACTTTATAAGGATTCCACTCATAGCTTCAATTGCATATCAATTTAAATACTTCTCCTAGAATTTTGTTCAACATTAGCTTAGCACCTAGTGTGACATCCTACCGAGTCGAGTCTTAGCATAGAGTTGAGTAGTCGAGTTGAGTCGAGTTGAACCAAACCCGGTTGGGGTAGAATTGGTTTATAAGTGGAGTTACTTGATTGAGAGAAAAGATCAAAGCATATGGGTGAGGATTTATTTGCATTAAAAGATCAAGCTTGGGTATTAAGTGATAGCCTTTTGCTAATTGAGGTACCAGTTAGGAAGTTTTACATAAAATCCTTTGATTTTTGATGGCCTACCCGTGATTATCACTTCACTTTCCCATTTTTCATCTTTATCTTCATCTTCTTCATTTTCTTCCTTTCCTCTTCCACCTTCCTTTCAATTTTAATGGTAGTTAAGCCTTAACTTTAATTTTTCTTCTATCCAAGTAAGTAAACCTTCTTGAAGTTCATAATTGAATCAATTGGTGCTATTATTTTAGAATTCATAAGAATTCTTATTTATAGGTGAAGGGAGTTCAAAGATTGTAGAAAAAAGAAGTTAAAGAAGAGCTCAAGCTTTTTGGAGTAAAGGTTTGATATCTCTTTTCCTTTACCATTTTCTTTGTATGAGATTTGTGTGGTGTGTTGCTAATGAGACAATATTGCTTCATGTTGAGTGGGAGGACTGGTAATGGCGAGAAACAGGGGAGAACAGGGGAGGTATTGAATAAATGAAGTAAATAGTGAGTTTATGCTGAAACAGGGCTTGCTGGAAAGTTTACCAGTACCTTCATCTTGATTTTGACCCCATTTAATGATGGAATTAGGAAGTGTTATAGAAGAGTTATTTGTTCCTCTATGTGTTAGCTTTACATGGGTTTTTGAATCATTCAAATCGGAGTTGTATATTGAGAGATATGATCAAAAGAGTACAGACTGTGCAGGCTGGAAGACGCGACGCGCGCGCGCGAATCGCATTTCAAGCTCGCGTTGCCTTCTCGCGCTAGCGATTTTCAAATGCGCGCTCGCGACTTTCACCTAAAATTCTCTGACTCTCATTTGGCACTTCTCGCGCTCGCGACTTTCAAGTGCGCGCTCGCGTACTTGGCCCTTGGCCTGTAAGCGCTCGCGACCTTCATCGCGCGCTCGCGAATTTGGCCTGGGAACTCACTGTCTCTCATTTGGCACTTCTCGCGCTCGCGACTTTCAAGTACGCGCTCGCGACTTGTGCCCGATAACTCACTGTCTCTCATCTGGTGCTTTACGCGCTCGCGACCTTGCAAGGCGCGCTCGCGACTTGTGTTTTCATGCACTTTTGGACTTCTTTTTCAATGCAATTGTATTCCTTTGCTTCACTTATATGCCTCCAATCATTTTAACACCAAAATACAACATTAGAACATGTATCAAAACAACATGCAAGCATGCAAATGATGTGTGAAATCAAATAAACATTATGAATTATGAAGTTATGAACTATGAATATGATGTTGTGTGATATTATTGACATACCAACATTATGCTCCATTGAGGTTAGGTAGAAACCATGTAGATAAGGCTATGTCGCGACATAGGATAGCAGATCTGCACCTCATACAGCTTGATACTCCGGCTACAGGCCGTTGAGTGGATATGATTATATATGGGCCATAGCAGCCAAGCATACAGTATTCATCCAGTTTCATACAGTTTTTCTTATCACTTCGGTTTCACTATAACCTTATGGAGCCATACAGATTGCTTGACATAACATGTCATGAATTATACAGTATTATAAACAGTACAAAAGATAATCAAGGTATCATGACAGGATCATGCTATATGTGCTTATATGTTTAATTATCCATATGCATTTACATGCTTATTTCTATCTATGTATGTGCTTAATTGTTTCTTTAGCTGTTGAGATATCCACTGAGCTTTATTTGCTCAGCGAGTTACCTGTTTAACTCGCAGGTTTTGAGATTGGACCATAGAGAGTCGGCTTACAACTGCTGCAGTTCATCTGTAGAAGACTCAGTCTTCAGGGTAGCTACTCATTTTAATATGTATCTTTGTCTACCCTTTTTATGGCATGTACAGGGCACACAGTTGGGCCCATTTCATTTTGACACTAGTATCATGTTTTGTAAATATAAATTACATTATTTTTGTATACAACATCAGCATGCTATTATATTCAACATACATTATGATTTCAGCATGTCAGGCCATAAAGTCAACCAGTTTGTAACGTCTCGACTCGGTTTATTCGGGTTTACGGGTGGACCGGGAAGGGATGTTACAAATTTTGGTATCAGAGCCCTAGGTTTAGTTTCCCCGGGCTTGCATGCATAAGTCAGTATAGTGTACATGCCATGACTACCCTGATGAACTAAGCAGTTGTTGTTCTTTTAGGAGGATGTCACAGGAAGGTGAAAGCGAGTCACACGCCTCCAGAGCAGTGGAGGGTGAGGCTCCAGTAGCACCAGGTCAAGAGGTGTTATTAAAGCAACTTGCAGATACTTTTCGACAGATTGCAGGGGTGATACCTCAAGCACCAATAGTAGTAGAAAGAGAAAGAAAGCCCCCACTAGAGAAGCTTCGGAAATATGGGGCGAAAGAATTCAGTGCTAACAAGGATGACAGTTCAGAAAGAGCTGAGTATTGGTTAGACGGGACATCGAGAGTTCTGGAACAATTACAATGTACACTAGAGGATAAGTTGGTTTGTGCCACATCATTACTCATAGATGAGGCATATACCTGGTGGACTACTGTTCAGCAGCGGGTATCAGCAGAGCAGCGTACATGGCAATTCTTCTTGGATGAATTCAAGAAAAAGTTCATCACAGAGGCTTACCTAGATGCGAGAAGGAAAGAATTCTTATATCTGAGGCAGAACAGAATGTCAGTTGCCGAATATGAAAGAGAATTCACCAGGCTCAGCAGGTATGGTAAGGGGATAGTGACTACAGAGGCCAAAAGGTGTAAAAAATTTCAGGAAGGCCTGAACGATGAGATTTAAATGGGAGTGGTAGCTTCCAGATTCAGAGAGTTCTGAGCTTTGGTAGAGGCAGCTCAGGAGATAGAGCGAATTCAGGCCAGTCAGCGTACCAGACGCCAGCGGTCTCAGCAGAGGAGAGACCAAACTCAGAGTGCACCCAGTGTATATCAGTCAGAAAGCAAGAGATTCAGAGGTGCTAGTAGTTCAGCTAGTTCTAGACCTTCCTTTAGCCAAGGCGCAACTAGGGTTACTAACGCGCCAGCGGTATCAGTTGTGGCTAGTTCTGCCGGTGGTAGTCGAGGTTCAGGCAGAGGAACTGGAAGAGGCACCAGTAGAGGTGCAGAGTCAGCCGGTTATACTTTTCCACCTTGTGAGCATTGTGGCTGACGGCATGGTGGAGATTGTTGGTTGGTGACTGGTAAATGTTGGATATGCGGAGCATCAGACCATCAGAAGAAGGATTGTCCGAAGAGGGTAAAAGTTCCTACACAGTTCATAGCAGGCAGAGGTAGAGGTGAGAGCTCCGGAGGGCAGAGACAGCAGTCAGAGACTGTGGACAGACCTGATACAAGAGGTCCAGCCAGGGTCTATGCTATGCGAACCAGGGAAGATGAGGAAGCTCCAGATGTAATAGTTGGTGAGTTTTCCTTATGTGATCATACAGTTTATGCTTTAATTGATCCTAGCTCATCTCATTCATACATTAGTGTACCTAAACCTTGGGTTAAAGGGTTAGAAGTTGCATATGTGAGTCAGGGTATGTTGGTTACAAATCCATTAGGAGATGTAGTAAAAACTCATACAGTGGTCGAAGGATGTCCAATTGTTATTCATGGAAAAGAGTTTCCAGGAGATCTTATGGAGTTGCCATTTAGAGAATTTGATGTTATTCTGGGTATGGATTGGCTATCCAGACATCAGGCTATAGTTGATTGTGCAAAGAAAAGGGTGACATTATATACAACAGCAGGGGAAGAGATTACAGTAGTCGGGAAGCGGCGAGATTTTCTGGGTAATGTGATATCAGCCATGGCAGCAAAGAGATTAATTCAGAAAGGTTGTGAAGCATACTTGATATGTGCATTACAAGCAGAGAAAGAACAGTCCAAAGTGCAAGATATACCAACAGTGTGTGATTATCCAGATGTATTTCCAGAAGAGTTACCAGGGTTACCACCAAGGAGGGAAGTGGAGTTTACCATAGATGTCTATCCTGGAGCAGCACCAGTATCAATTGCACCTTACAGAATGGCACCAGCAGAGCTAAAAGAGTTAAAGATTCAGCTACAGGAGTTATTGGATAAAGGCTTTATCAGACCCAGTGTATCACCTTAGGGAGCACCGGTGTTATTTGTAAAGAAGAAAGATGGATCACTCAGATTGTGCATTGACTACAGACAACTGAACAAACTGACAATCAAGAATAAGTATCCATTGCCTCGAATCGATGATTTGTTTGATCAGTTAAAAGGTGCAGGTATGTTTTCTAAGATCGACCTTAGGTCGGGATACCATCAGTTGCGGATAAAGGAAGAAGATATCGCTAAGACTGCATTCAGGACCCGATATGGTCACTATGAATTTTTAGTCATGCCATTCGGTCTCACAAATACACCAGCGGTTTTCATGGATCTCATGAACCCCGTGTTTCATTCATATCTGGATCAGTTTGTGGTGGTGTTTATAGATGACATTTTGGTCTACTCCAAAGATAAGGTCGAACATGATAAACATTTGCGGATTGTACTTCAGACACTGAGGGATAAACAGTTGTATGCCAAGCTCAGTAAGTGTGAGTTTTGGCTGGAAGAAGTTTCTTTCTTAGGACATGTGGTGTCATCGGAGGGTATCAGAGTGGATCCTCATAAGATTGAAGCTATTGTTGATTGGAGACCACCCAGAAATGTCACAGAAGTTCGAAGTTTTCTGGGTTTAGCCGGCTATTACAGAAGGTTCGTAAAGGGATTTTCCATCATTGCATCACCTTTAACAAGATTATTGAAGAAAGCAGTTGTATTCCAATGGGATGATAGATGTCAGCAGAGTTTTGACACTTTGAAGAAAAAGTTGACTGAAGCACAAGTGTTGACTCAGCCAGTGTCAGGTAAAGACTTTGAGATTTACAGTGATGCCTCTCATATTGGGTTAGGATGTGTACTCATGCAAAACAGAAAAGTGGTAGCTTATGTCTCCAGACAATTGAAGCCACATGAATTGAATTATCCAACCCATGATTTAGAATTGGCAGCCATTGTCCTAGCATTCAAAGTATGGCGGCATTATCTGTACGGTGAAAAGTGTCACATTTACACAGATCATCAGAGTTTAAAGTATTTACCGACACAAAAGGACTTAAATTCAAGACAACGGAAGTGGATGCAGATTCTGGCTAATTATGATTATGTCATTAATTACCATCCGGGCAAAGCTAATGTTGTAGCTGATGCCCTTAGCCGCAAATCATTGTTTGCTTTGAGAGCAATGAGAATTAGCATGGAGTTGCAACAGCAGGGAGTTATTCTAGCACAGATGCAAGTACAGCCATCTTGGGTTCAGGAAGTTGCAGAGGCACAGAAGAAAGATGCACAAACAGCACTATGGGTGAAACAAGTACAGGAAGATCATGGTGGGAAATTCAGATTGGATAACAGTGGAGTCTTATTTTATGAAGACAAAGTTGTTGTACCACAGATAGGGGAGCTTAGACAAAAGATTCTGCATGAAGCTCATAACAGTCCATATACAATGCATCCAGGTAGTACCAAGATGTATCAAGATTTGAAGAAAGGCTATTGGTGGCCGGGCATGAAGAAAGATATCGAAAATGTTGTAACAAGATGTTCAACATGTCAACAAGTAAAGGCAGAACATCAACTGCCAGCTGGGTTACTTCATCCAATAACAGTGCCAACATGGAAGTGGGATCAGATCACGATGGATTTTGTTACTGGATTACCTCAGACGCAGCGGAAGCATGATGCAGTATGGGTGATCGTGGACAGATTAACTAAGTCCGCACACTTTCTATCAGTTCGGATGGACTATTCTCTGGACAAGTTAGCAGACATGTATGTTAGCGAAATAGTTCGACTACATGGAGTTCCATCATCCATTATATCTGATCGTGATCCAAGGTTTACATCGAAATTTTGGGGTAAACTGCAGGAAGCATTAGGAACGAAATTGCATTTCAACACTGCATTTCATCCTCAAACAGATGGCCAATCAGAGAGAGTCATTCAAATTCTAGAAGACATGATGAGATCATGTGTTATAGAATTTGAAGGCAGTTGGGACAAATATGTACCTCTCATGGAGTTTGCCTACAACAACAGCTACCAATCAAGCATTAAGATGGCACCATATGAAGCATTGTATGGTCGACCATGTAGGACACCTGTGTGTTGGACAGAACTGAGTGAGAAGAAGATTTTGGGTCCAGATTTGATTAGAGAAACAGAAGAGAAAGTGGAAATCATCAGAAAACGGCTGAAAGAAGCAAGTGATCAACAGAAGTCTTATGCTGATTTAAAGAGAAAGGATATGGAGTACTCGGTCGGTGATAAGGTATTTCTGAAAGTTTCACCATGGAAAAAGATCCTAAGGTTTGGACGAAAGGGTAAGCTTAGCCCTAGGTTCATTGGTCCATACGAGATTGTTGAACGTGTAGGACCATTAGCCTATCGCCTAGCGTTACCTTCAACCTTAGATCGAATTCATAATGTCTTTCACATATCAATGTTAAAGAGGTATCAATCAGACCCATCGCACGTGTTATCGACAGAAGAGATTGAAATTCAGCCGGATCTCACTTATGACGAAGAACCAGTTCAGATCTTAGCCAGAGAAACTAAAGAATTGCGGAACAAGAAGATAGCATTGGTAAAAGTTCTTTGGAGGAATCATAAGACAGAAGAAGCAACTTGGGAATCTGAAGACACCATGCGACAATAGTATCCACAGTTGTTCACAACAGGTAAACTTCGGGACGAAGTTTTTTATTTAGGAGGGGAGAATTGTGACATCCTACCGAGTCGAGTCTTAGCATAGAGTTGAGTAGTCGAGTTGAGTCGAGTTGAACCAAACCCGGTTGGGGTAGAATGGGTTTATAAGTGGAGTTACTTGATTGAGAGAAAAGATCAAAGCATATGGGTGAGGATTTATTTGCATTAAAAGATCAAGCTTGGGTATTAAGTGATAGCCTTTTGCTAATTGAGGTACCAGTTAGGAAGTTTTACATAAAATCCTTTGATTTTTGATGGCCTACCCGTGATTATCACTTCACTTTCCCATTTTTCATCTTTATCTTCATCTTCTTCATTTTCTTCCTTTCCTCTTCCACCTTCCTTTCAATTTTAATGGTAGTTAAGCCTTAACTTCAATTTTTCTTCTATCCAAGTAAGTAAACCTTCTTGAAGTTCATAATTGAATCAATTGGTGCTATTATTTTAGAATTCATAAGAATTCTTATTTATAGGTGAAGGGAGTTCAAAGATTCATCCAGTTTCATACAGTTTTTCTTATCACTTCGGTTTCACTATAACCTTATGGAGCCATACAGATAGCTTGACATAACATGTCATGAATTATACAGTATTATAAACAGTACAAAAGATAATCAAGGTATCATGACAGGATCATGCTATATGTGCTTATATGTTTAATTATCCAAATGCATTTACATGCTTATTTCTATCTATGTATGTGCTTAATTGTTTCTTTAGCTGTTGAGATATCCACTGAGCTTTATTTGCTCAGCGAGTTACCTGTTTAACTCGCAGGTTTTGAGATTGGACCATAGAGAGTCGGCTTACAACTGCTGCAGTTCATCTGTAGAAGACTCAGTCTTCAGGGTAGCTACTCATTTTAATATGTATCTTTGTCTACCCTTTTTATGGCATGTACATGGCACACAGTTGGGCCCATTTCATTTTGACACTAGTATCATGTTTTGTAAATATAAATTACATTATTTTTGTATACAACATCAGCATGCTATTATATTCAACATACATTATGATTTCAGCATGTCAGGCCATAAAGTCAACCAGTTTGTAACGTCTCGACTCGGTTTATTCGGGTTTACGG
Organism: Jatropha curcas; assembly: GCF_041381405.1. Lineage (NCBI taxonomy): Eukaryota > Viridiplantae > Streptophyta > Magnoliopsida > Malpighiales > Euphorbiaceae > Jatropha > Jatropha curcas. The sequence continues at coordinate 26,352,272 of NC_143158.1, forward strand.
GTGGACCGGGAAGGGATGTTACACCTAGATTTTCCTCCAATACCATGATTCACATTACTTGAGAAATTAATCCTAATCGTACTAAATTGCTCATTAAATTAGTTATAGCCTAAATTTAGTATGAGGAATCAAATTTCTCTAATAAAATAGCATGAATAGAAGCTAGAAATCAAAATCCCCTCATAAACTTTGATTTATGCTGAATCCTTCTATCAAATTCGAAAGACAACTTACATTACTAAGAGAAAGGTTGGAAATTGCTTACCCAGTTGCAAAAATGTGGGAAAACTGAATATTTTTTTACAAAAGTGACCGGAAACAGCTCCAATGATCAAGGTCTAATTCTGCCGTCGCTAATTTGGCCGGAGGAAAGAACAGTGACGTGCGGTATAGAGATGACAGCGGGGGAGGACCTGGTTCCGCCGGCTGGTGGGGGCCTCGTCGGAAAAGTGCAAGAAAGAAAAGAAATGCCACTGTCCCTGCTGAAGAACGATATCGCAACTGCTTGCGATTTGCTGCACCAGTAGGTGAACGACGATGGAGAAGGAGAGAGCGGAGCTACGCCGTTGACGGGGATGAGGCTGGAGTCGATCAATCGCCGGAGAGTTGAGCTAAAGAGGCGACGCGATTTCCCAATCACAAACCCGCAAGTCTCCTGTGAGTGTACGCCAGAAACGAAAGGAGAGAGAGAGGAAGGGAGGCGAGGGCTGCTGCAGTGAGGAGGTGACAACGAGGTTGGCGATGGTCTCAGGTGGTCGGGGAAAGAAAAACCAAAAAGGAGAGGGGGAGGGGGGTGTCGCGCGCATGGCGCTGGCGCAAGGAAGAAGAAGGGAAAAAGAGAAAAAGAAAAAAAGGAAAAGAAAAAAAATCTTGGGGCTTCTAGACCATTCCGGTTCAATTCGAACCGGTTTGGTCTAATTTAATGATTCGCCTTGATTTTTGCTCAGTTTGCATGTTTTTTTTTTCACTTGGTTTTCAAGCTATTTGTGTGGTTTTCGAAAGATCAATTTGGTTTTTAAGGCCCGGTTCGATTTATTTTAATTATTTAGTTTGGTTCCATAATATTTTCTCCATTTACTCAATATAAATAAAATATGAACAATTATGATATTTGATTTTTAGGATAATTAATTTATATATATTCATAACAGATTAAATTGTTGGAGTTTCACATTATTTCTCAAAAATTTTTAACTATTCTCAAATTGAAAATTCTGACAATATATTTGGGCTTAGGCCCAACTCACAACACTTTGGACCCAAATTTAAGATTGTTTGGTGTTTAAAGCCCATATAGTCAAAAATCGAAATTTTTGATTTAATAAAAATTCAAAAGCTTTGAAAATAAAAATTCGGAGTATTTCAGAATGGTAGGCTATTAATTAATTGTGCCCCTCTAATTATAAATATTAATTGTACATTTTTATATTGAATAAAATTTAAAAAGAAGCTTATTTTTTATGAAAGGATCAAAGTTAGCGAAATCATAAATTAGGAATTAAGTTAATTTTTAAAAGTAAAAGTGTTCAATGATATATTAACTTAACTAAAATTTACAGACCAATTTGTCTTTTTTTCAGAAAAAAATTAATTAATGTCTATACAAACAGCACAATTATGTACAAAATTTTAATATTAAAAAATAATGGTATTAAAAAGGAATAGTATTATGGAATTGGTTAATGTTACCCCATTTACTTATATATGTCACTTTCAAAAAGTTTTTTTTTTATTTCAAAATTATTTAACATTTTTAGAAGATTAAGACATTTTTATTAAGTATTAACTACTATGACAAAATTTTATTTGCAGCTGTTAGAAATGTAATTTCTATACTATATATAAAAGTGGAAATGATAGAGAATAATGAAATTTCCGATAATGCCCTCAATGAAATTTAAAATGTTCTAAAATAACTTTATTGATGACAAATTAAATTTATTTTAAATATTATGCTTAATAGATAATTAACGTTAACTACATATCAATTAATTTTTATTTCAAATATTATGCTTAATAGATAATTATGATTAACTATATATTAATAAATATATTTTATTTTTAATTATTTTAATGTTATATAATAAAGCTATACATGAAAATTAAAAATTCTTTTGTTTACTATATTTATTTTTAATTTTATTCAATTTAAGATTTAAATTAAATGTTAGAGCTAAATACATATTAAATACTTCATGCATTTATTATATACATATTTTGCTTTGTTTAACTTAATAGATAATAAAATAAATCTATAATCTATAATCTACATACATGTGGGAATAGATGAGGGAATTATGGAATTTACCAAAGTAGCCTTAGTTAATTTTAATTAATTTTTTATACATTTTAATCGGAGAAAATAAGTTTATTCTTTTTAGTTCTATTTTTAATACCTTTTAATTGAAAAAAATAGATTTCATTTGTACTTTGAATATCTTTTAGTTAGATTTTTTTTTTATGCATTTTAATTTGAGAAAATATGTATATGTAGATATATTATCTATTTGATCTTGTAATATTATTGTCCAATGATTTTTATAAATAATAGTTTTTTATGTTCTTAATTATATGTTCTCATGTTATATTGCTTTATGAGGTAAATCGAAAATCTTAATTCAACTATTGAAAATGAAACTTAAACTCTAATAATTTATTATGTTCTAAAGTTTTTAACATATGATTAAACACTTTATTATTTAGAATATATTAATTAATTATAATGAAATTAAAATAAAAATTTTGAAATATATTATTTCTCTTTAATGTTTTTGGGGAGGATGGTGTGCACTTATTTGAATCATTTACATATTATTGTATTTTTAAATTTTTTAAATTTAACAAAAACAATAGAAGTATGAAGTTATAGTATTTGACTAATATCAAAAAAGAGAGTTTTCTTTTTTAGTTTAATGAAATTTTTTTGAAAAAATAGGCTATAAATTTTTGAATTTACTATCATTTTATTTTTAATTCTTCTATATTAAAAATGAAATAAATAGAAAATTCAAGAGCTCTATTTTTAATTCAATATTTTATTCTTTTATTTTTTAAATTTATAGAATTTTATTCAATTTTTCTATGATTTAATTGGATATGTTTTAAATATTTTTAAATATAAAATATTATATTATTTAAATATACTATAAATGATAAGAGTTTGAAAATTCTCTAAATTCTCTCCTCAGTACTTGAATTAATCCCCTAATTTTTACTAATACAAACAAAAAATAAAGGGGAGAAATTAAATTTAATTAATTTTTACATCAAATATAAAATAACAATTAAAATAAATAATTACATTTAATTATCTTGTGCAATTTCTTCAAATTTTCCAACATCATCCAAAATTTCTTGCAATTGAATTTTATTAAAATTGCTCATTAACCAATTTTTTATACAAAGAAGTGTAAATAAATTATGAAATTAAAGTATAATGTTAAATACATTTAATTTTATTAATCACTAAAACATTTAATTTCATCTTGGTTTAGTACAATTTGACAGTTTTGACTTTTAAAATCATAAATAAACCAATTTGATAAAATTTTTGACCCATTTGAATCATTTAATTTTAGGTACCCCATTTTGGCCATTTGACCAAAACTTCATTGGCCTAGGAGTTCTACCTAACTTATAAATGACCTCCCATTGTAAGACTGATATTATATGGTACTTGGTTTTATATTTCCATGGGTGTACATGGTACCATTTAAGATGATTTTCAAAGAATTTTCAGATTAAACTGATAATTATCGTTTATGAATTTTCCAAATTGAAATTGTTTTGAGTTAAAAATCAAATTGAACATAATGAAAATAAAATGATTAAGGGCCTGTTTGATTTAACGGTTCATACCAATTAATAACTAATAGTTGGTAGCTGATGGCTGATAATAGTTAGCTGACAAATGTCCGTGTTTGGTAAAATTTTAATAGTCATTGCTGTTAAAATATAAAATGAGTATTAAGGGCATAATTATTTTTATATATTATAATGTACGATGTATATATATATGTATATATTTTTTAATTTAAGGTGAATATATTATTTTTTATTTTAATGTACTACATAAATAAAAATTTTTAATAATGTTTAAGAAAAATTTTTAAATATTTATAAACAAAATTATCATAAAAAATATTAATTTTAAAAAATATTAATAATTATTTTTTATGAGGTTAAGGAAGTCCAAAATAATATAAATGCGAATTAACTATCAGCTGATACGGAAAACTATCAGCTGATACGAAAAAGCTCATAAACATAGCTTATAAAAACAACATATGATTAACATAATTTAAGAAATTACAGTTGATTGAGACTTCTATCAGCTATCATTTGCTAATTAAAAAATTTACCAAACACCTACAACTTAGTTGTTGGGTATAAATAAGCTATCAGCTGCATGAATCAGCTGAATCAAACGCACTCTAAGTACAATTTTTAAACAATTTACATATAACATATTAAATTGAAACAATAAATATAATCCAAACTCGAATATATTATAATATTAGTTTAAAAATGATTTAACATATCTTGTGATTTTTCTTCTTATTTGTTATACTCTTAAAATTTTTTTCTTGTCTTACTAAAATTCTGCGAATTTTTTAAACAATATTAAAAAAAATGATGCAATTAGTATTATCATTCTTTATGCAATTAAACTCAATTAAATAATTAGGTATAATTTTATAAATTAAAATGTTTAATAAATTAAAATAAAATTTTTCGTGAAAAACGTGTTCAGCGATTTCTTAGTACAATGAAGACTCGTCCTCCGTGCATGCAACCCCAACGTTTCGTTGGCAGAACATGGCGAATCCTACCTGTCCTAGTCTATACTGTTCCCATCCCACATAGTTGGCAAATCTGGCGCACGTGAAACACGCTCAGATTATTAAAAGTGGCCACGCTGGCATAACACAATTAACAAATTAATTAATTAATCAACTCTTAAGCCTCGTAACTTACGTGTCCCACTTCCTCCAGTTAAAAGTACACTCACCTCTCATTCTCATTTTTGAACTTATTATTTCTTTGTTGCTATTGCATGCTCCCAATTTTAATAACAAATTAGTTGCATGCCTGCACATTGAGCGAAGTGTGTTATTTTATTATTATTTTTATTATTTAAATAAAATATTCGCTGTATATTGATATTTTATTATGGATGAGTGGTTCACGTTTCAATTTGGTGTATAAGATTTACCAATTATGTTCATTCTTTATATAATTAATAACCAAAATGTATCATTCTCATAATATATAAAATCATGATCTTAAAGATAATTCATTAATTAGTTCAACTTTGTAATCATGACATAACAAATAAATTATTACAAAAAATAAATATAATTAAATAATAAAAACTCTAGTTTTGATCAATTACGTTGATAGATGTCTCTGACACTAATTTCTATTTCTTTTTTATAACCTAACTTAGCTTTCATAAAATAAATAAACCTATAAATTTTTTTTTGTCGTGTTTCAAATTGTGATTATAAGCAATAATGGAGTCAAGAATTAAAGTTAGAGGGACTAAAAATTATTTCAAGAATTTAGAGAGAGTGAAATCGAAAAGATTTATTATTTTAAAGGGTAAAAATAAAAAAATTTTCAATTTTAAAAAAAAATTGTTGGGTGCAGGAGCCACCCCTAGCCCCGATGATTATAAGTCGATATTATATTTGTAAATAAAGTTATTCTTAAAATCCTCATTAATTTTTTATGCACTACTTCTTCTTAATTTGAAGTGAGTGCTTGTTTTTATTAGTATTAGAAAGAAAATGTTCAAATTCAAAGTGAAAGGTACACTAATATGCTAAATATGAATATATGCAGTTTCGAGGCTACGTGTTAGATAGAGAGGCAATTGCTCCCTTTTTACAAAAAAAAAAAAAAAAAAATCCTTAACAACAGCGACATTTGAACCTTGGCTAATTTGTTTCGAACACTGTGAATCATTTGGGTCCTTTCGTTTCTTCATAATATCTTTTTAATAAATTTTTACAGTAGTTTGTCTCCTGCATTATAAATCTTAGTTTCATCCCATGATATATGTGTTCTTGATGTTTACTCTTAATTCTATTTCAAATATTTGAATTGACTATGAAAAACTTATGCACTACCACAGTGATACACATAAATTTCAACGCAATAAATTTCTCTGTGGAAATAATTGAGTTTGATATCAAATTGATGCACTTTGGTCAACATTCAAACTGCAGAGGGTAAGAATTAAGACACGCATTCACGTGTATCGATTGCTACTAGTTTTATAGATAATATATATATATAGACACACAAACACATCATTTAGGATCATATGGTCTTACAAAAAATATTGGATTGATGATTTTTTTTTTTTTTTTTTTTTTTTTGAGAATAATTTGCACAATTTCATTAAATCATAACAATTTTATCGTTTAATATAAAACGAATTGATAGAAGGATGTTTGAGCTATTCTGAATATACTTTTGAGTGTGCATGTTAGAGAAGATAAGCTTATCTGAGGGTTAGACAAAAAAAGGTGCATTTATTGTGAAATCTTATTATTATTATTATTTGTGTTTAAAACTTATGGTCAGGAGTAGCTATGCAAGTGGGATGTGTATTTAAGAGTATCTCGTTTAATAAAAGTATAAATAGTTATAAATGGATTTGAGATGTGTATGAATAGTGGAATTATTATTCAAAACGGATGCATGAACTGTATAAGTATAGGTCTTTGGTGTCCGCTACCCGTTACCCACTACCCGCTATATTAAATAGCTTTAGTTATGGTTATTCGCTACCCATTATCTGCAATAACATGCTTGGTATTGGATGTATTTTTTATGGACTCTCAGGTATTGGTTAATGAATTATATTATTCTCGGTGGAATGCATAATTTGCTCCATGTACTTTAGTTAAAAAACCTTGTGGCTCCCTATATTATGCGAATAACCCATTATGATCTTGACACTTGCCACGTTGAATTTGGCAAGTGAAAATACTGTAGAAGAGAGTGAGTGCTTACTTTTCTATTCTTCTACCTTTTTCTTTTCTTTTTGTTAATTTTAATTAAATTTTGTTGCTTTTGGATTTAGAGAAGAAAACCCATAAAAAAAAAGGAAAAAAGATTTTAACTTTCAATAATAATCCAAATAACTTTTCATTTTCATTATTCTGTGTTCGTTATTCTTTAACACACAATAACTCTCTCTCTCTCTAAGAACACCTTGTTCTTTTTGTGGGTTCTCATTATTGTTTTGATTTTCTCTTTTAATTTTTGGGTTTTGAGTTCTCTTTCTCTCTTTTGAGATTGTGATTTTTGTTTTGTTTTTCTCTTTAATATTTTGGATTTTGAGTTCTCTTTCTCTTTTTTGAAATTGATGTCTAAGATATAAAAATAGATCTTGACACTTGGACTTTTGAGGTATATGGTAATTGTTGGAGAGAAAGAGAGAGACACAAATCCTATACACTATCAATCTGATGAAGGATAGAGTCTACCTAATTCAAGGAGTAGGAGCAACAGCAACAATAGAGAAAAACGTGGATTTTGGGTTTCTATACTTGAGTCTTATTTTTATTTTTATTTTGTCTTTCTTTTTAGTCTTATTTGGCGTTAATATACAAAATTACTAAAAAAAAGTATCTAGATCTGTCTTGTATTTTTAGCCTTTTAATGTCTTAGGGGTGTGTTTCTGCACTGGTGAGTGTTTGAGTCTGTATATGTGAATTTCTATGCCAGGTAAAGAAGGAAAGAATTATAGAAATGGTTCTTTAGATGCCATTTTTGTTTCTTGATGTTGTTATTCGAGGAAGAAGAAGGTAGAAAATGAGTTATACCGGTTATATTTATTCTCTGGGCTCTTTATTTTGAATTATGTAATTTGTAATTTTTTTATTATTCTATATCAAATAAGCTATTTTATTGGGGTAAAAAAATATTAGAACGGTTGTGTTTATGGCAATTACTAATGTTTCAGAGCTTTTTGCCAGCTCATGGGGAATACAACTCACTCATTTAATAGTAGCATGGTGAAGGATGCAATATATACAAAATAAAAAAAGTATAAGATCACAATATAGTCATTCGCAAATTATAAAGACAACAAATTCTTTTAGCTAAAAATTATACATTTGACCTATTATTCTCATTTAAATAATTATGCTTTTCATATAACTATCGATGATTATAAAACAGTTCTTGGATATACAAACTGATATTTTAATTCATTGGATTCATAGACAAGCAAATATAATTCCTTATATTTAGCTTGAATATCCTACCATTACGCTAGTCTAATTGTATGGATCGAGTGCTTGTTGTCTTTTATCTTTATGGTTAATGAAGTTTTCTTCTTCTTTTTTTTTTTTTTCGAAAAAAAAAAAGTAAAGTCATTACATACAAATTATCACCAACAAGTAAATCAAACCAGCTTCAACTCTTGGTAACAAGGCTTCGATTTTTATCTTTTATAAATTTTTTAATTCAACTTCCTTATAGGTTTCGTCTAGGAAGGATTCTTCAATTTTAAATTGAAAAAAGAATATATATAATATGGAAAAAGTTAAAGAAAAAAACTGAATAAAAAAATTAGGTTAATTTTAGTCCAATGGTTTTGATTCTAGTTCTTTGATTGATTTCAGTTCAAAACCGGTAGTTTCAATTAATCTATGGATAGTAATAATAATATTATTTGAAATCTATATAAAAATATTCTTTTAGGATTTATGGACATAATTAGATGGTCTCCTGCACTTTTTCGTATGTAGTATTTGATTTTTTTTTAAAGTATAAGATATGTGTATGAGTAAATTGTTAAAAATTAAAGTGCATACGACACAATGATAGTATGATTTAAATATATTATATAAAATTAATGAGTAATTATTCAAACAATAACCTTGAAAGGAAAAAGAATACTATTAATAGTATTTGTGTGGCGGATTAAAATAGTGGAAGCATATATACCACTACATGCAACATCAAATACAGAGAATAAAAATTAGTAAGAATATCTATTTGGAGTAATAATTGAAGCATAGAAATATGTGATCATCTTATGAAAAAATAAAAAAACAAACATTATTAACCATCTGATGTTTTTGCTTGGAAGCTGTATGAGACCAACCTTGACCATTGATCCGCTAAGAGATGAAAACTTTACCATCGCATTGCAAGAAATTCTCATACTATTTTCTTTACTGTATAGTAAAATTGAGATTTGGAAGACAAACCGGAGATAGAGAGATGAAAGAGAGAAGAAAAGTTTATTAGATTGAAAGAGAGAAAGAAAGATTAAAGTTTTATAACTCATAAAACTAATAAAATTCATCATTTTAGAAGGGAATAACCAACCTTCGACCTTTTTTCTTGAAAATTTAAGAATTTTCTTAATCAAATTAAAAGCAAACATTAAAATCGCACATACTCTCACTCTTTGAAAATATTGTCAGGTTATCTACTAAAAAAAATTACATGATTCTCCTTTATATATATAGATAGATATAATGATTTATGGGTTTAAATGATTAAAGATTTAAATAATTGGCTTCTTTAATTTAGATCAAATTGGAGGTAAATAATTATTAATTCTTCAATAAAATAAACCAATAATAATCTTGTCAACTATGGAATGCTTAATCTCCGTGCAAACCGTCTATAATACAAAAGAGCAGCCTCTGACGTTTGTTTTCTTAACCTTTTTTTTCTGATATTAGCAGCCATTTTAAGTTATTTTCTCTTAATCATAAAGAGAGAGAGATAATTAAAAATTAGTACGTAGCTGCCTATCTTTACTTCCACCACTCCAACCAAATGCTGTCTTGGATTTGACTTGCATAATTTACAAAATAAATAAATTATCAGCTGGCTCCACCAATCGCATCGCCAACACCATGTTACTTTTTTACTATTCCAAATCAATAATATTGTATATTATATATTTTTTATATATATATATATATATATATATATATATATATTATTCTCTCCGTCTCATTTTGTTTTTTTATTTACACAGAGCTAGGGATCAGAGCGGCCTCCACCTCCCAACAAAATTTTTTTAAAAAAACATACCTATAAAATATTAAAATTTTTTATTTTTACCCCTTAAAATAGTAAATTTTTCGATTTTCACCCCATATCACTTGAAATATTTTTTAGCCCTCAAACTTTAATAACGTAAAGTTGCCTTGAACATATAATTCATTTACATTGATCAGTTGTTTTTATTTTAAAAAATAAATTTAATATTTAATATTTTCCATCTTAAATGTACAAAGAGTAGATATTGAGACTTGGAGAGTAGTCTAGATCTCGGACTAAAGTCCTCTTTAGTATTAAAATTTATATCATGTAGGTGAGTGGTATTTGAAAGGAAGAGTTATCTTATACGACACAACTGTAATCTTATTTCAATATATTCACCCTACAATGAATAAAAAAAATTATTAAATTAAATTAAAATTTGATGTCAAAGAGTTATTAATTCTTAATTGGATATATTTGCCACGTTAAATGTTATAAGATTCAAATAAATAAAAAAAAGGCACTTTAAAGTTTAAAAATGGGGATAAAATATTAAATTCAACTGTGGTGGCTATCAGTTCTCTCGATTTGAAGGTTATCTCGAGTATATTTTAATAAAAATTGTAATCTTTTTTCAAATTGCCAAAAAAGGAAAATTATAATCTGATATGCTTCTTAACGTTGAAAAAATTGCATGTTACTATCTGTTAGATACATAAACATGTGAATAAATCCGATATTATTAAATACAAGTAAATGATTTGTAATAAGAAGAAAATCCGGTACAAATGACTTACGTCATTTTGTTTTAAATTATAAATATATACTTGTTTTTTGAAAAAATAATTTATTTTTAGAAAATTCTAAACTATTCTATTACGTCATTTTGTTTTAAATTATAAATATATACTTTTTTTTTGAAAAAATAATTTATTTTTAGAAAATTCTAAACTATTCTATTGTTTGATTGCAATATTAAAAATTAGTTAAATGATATCAAAAGTTTTAATTTATAAAGCTATAAAAATTATATATTTTCAAAATTTATTGTTTAATATGAGAAAACAAATTACGAAGAGAATTGTGATAATTGTTAATAACTAGTACTGGTGGTAGGTGGTAACGAGTAATCGGTACTGATCGGTGATTAGTAACTGATTGCAACAAGGGTAAATCAATAACTTCAATGATCATTAACATAAGAAATTTACTTTTTTGGTCCAGACGAGCCTAACTTAGTTAAAGATTTGAAAAATATTAAGAAATTTTTATAAAATTTGGTCATCATGGCCTAACTTACTTAAATCTTGAGGAAATATTAAAAATGTTTTGGTCTCATGAACCTAACTTACTTAATCGGTTCAGGGTTTAATTACAGTTAATGCTCTTCATCCCTTTTTACATGTGTGTGTAGTGGGGATCAACACGAGAGCTCTTTCCACGTGGCCATAACTCGTAGGTAAATACTTAAATTTTACTTTTGGTCAAAAGTTATGCATTTTTAACTAAGACCTAATGACACAAACGAAAATATATAGACTCAATTATGACATGTAGAATAATAAAAGCAAAAAGAAAAAGAAACAAATAAATACAAATGCAGGAACATATTGCAAAATTTTAATTGATAAGTTTTTTAAACTCCAACATTCTCGATTTTTAAAATAATTGGAATATTTAATAATTATAAAATAATTGTCTGTCTGGCTGATAAAGAAAAATTAATAAAATAAAATAGCTGAATAAAAAATTATATATAGCTAATTATGTCTAAAAATAATTGGAATGATTGCCACATTAAATTAAATATTTCAAATAAATAACACAAAAAACAAACAACACAAACATTTCAAATAAATTATTGAAAAATTGATTTGAAATATTTAATTTAATATGACAATTATTTCAATTATTTTTAACTCAATCAGCTTTTTTTTTGGATAAATATTCCAAATACCTTTGTTTTTTTTAAAAAAAGAAAAAAATTGGGAATGCTTTAGTATTAAGATTTTCACTTCTGTTAAAGCCATTAACTCTTAGACTATGTCCGATCGGTAACAGCTTTTTAAGTAGCGTTTAGTCAAAATGCTAAACACTGCTTTTTATAGTATTGGGCAATATAACGTTTAAATTAATTTTTAAAAGTTAAAGTAACTGTTCATGAAAAGTTAATTTATTTAGTATTTAGCTTTTAGTGTTTTGTAAAAAGCAACTCAAATAGCTAACAGGTAAATAATATTAAAATAATTAACTGCATTAAAATAATTAATTTTACTGAATAGACCCTAAGTTAAGAAAATGCAAACTTTTTACGAAAATTAAAATCGAAGAGTTTTAAGATCATAAATAAATGGCGTAAAGGGTAAAATCTTATAAGTTCAGGGGCTAATTTGTGTGTCTTGCTTTTAATAATCCCCATGTGTTATGAATTGCGCAACACATGGGATTTGGCATCAACATGCAACAATCGTGGAAGCTCTAATTAAACTAAAGCTGATGTTATTAGACTACATATATGCAAGAATATTCGATCTTAGATTTTGTTCTTTCATTTCTTTTTAGATATTAATTTGAATTCCATTAGAAATCCCAACCCCTTAATTTCATCAAATTTTTATTTTTTTGCATTGGAATTTAAGTTAATGAAATTTTCGAAATTCATCAAATTTTAATTTCGTCATAAGTAAATATTTACCATCATTTCCGAATATTGTTTATAAATCGGTTATATTTGCTTAAGACGATGATATTAAGTAATCGTTAAACTTAGCAGAATTTAAATAAGCCTCAATAATTTGACTATTTTACAAACTAAATTTAAATAAAACAAGTTGAATAAGTTAACTTTTTTTTTTTTTTGTAAAAGAAACCAAAATTTGCTAATCTCAATTTATAAAAAAAAAACACTAAACAAAGCAAAACAAAAGCAAACTGCTAATCTTGCTGATTCACTCTCAAGATTTCAGTCAACATATATATGCTTATTATTATTATTATTATTTAATTAAAATTTTCTTATCATAACCCATACTGTGGAAAAAGAAGTGGCTTGGCATATATATTATAAGTCATTGAAGTAGTTAATTTTGGCGGCAGAAATAATGGTTTAAGGTCTTACGGTCTTTGGTCTACTTGCTACTTTAAAGCCTTTGAATGCAGTATTTTTGGAATGTGAACTAATTATTCTTCAATTTCTACTAACGTGACCGGAAAAAAAAAATACTGAAAGACGACAGAGAAAAGAACTAGTCTCCCTCCATGCCTGCGCAATAATAATAATAATATTAATATTGCTAAAACAGTCCCACAAGTTGGTCAATATTAAGCAATTCCAATCTATAATTTGGAATTTGAATTTCGTTTTGACATTTGCACTCCTGAAATTACATGGCATCTACATATTTCAAGATATTTAGTGTTAGTCCATTTATAGCGTCAAACAATTTTAAGATTCGAGAATATTTTTCAATGACTTATTATCAATCTACGTTATTGTTTCACGTAATGATAGAAATTAGTTGGGAGATAACTTCTTGTAAATGTAAATGATGGGTAGTCTAGTGGTAAAGGTTGATGCTTACGGCCTATTAGGTTTTAGATTCAATTAACTTTCGCTCCAAGAAATATGCTAGCATATTCATATATATCAACAAGTCAAAATATCATAAAATGAAAAATTATTATTTTAATTTTGTATTTATCAAAATACATGACTTCATCCATGTATTTTTTAGAAATAAATATTTTTACTTTTATATTTTGCTTCCTTTACATTGTTATATTATTCTATTAATTTTGTACGCTTCTTTCGTTAAAATAAGAAAATATCAGTTAATTTTTGGCAAATCACAAAAATAAAATAGTTTTGACAAAATATAGAAAAAAAATAGTAATCTATGGACGGAAAAATTAAAAAAATAGACAGAGGATATAATGGTGTAACAGAAGCTAAAGGTTGGTAGAAAAATATATTTCTAAAGATGCAGAAGCAATTTTACATATTATGCTAAAATACAGATATAAAATCATAATATTTCCTTAAAAAGATAAGAAATAAAAAAAACTAGGACATACCTACCAATAGTAGTCTTTTAGTGGGCTATGTGATGTTAAACCTTAAATAAATGTAATGAAATAAACGAGGGAATTTCAAAAATAAATCATTAAATAAATAAAATTAGATAGAAGACAAAAAGAGGCAAGAGGAAAGAACCTTACAAAAAGCACTAAACTACAAGTAATAGTCAGACTGTGGAGGCTAAGAAATCAATAATTTATTACGTCATGTGAAATTTTTTTTTAGCAATCGTGAAAAAGTTGTTTCTTATTGACTTTTCAAACTCCAAAACTTTTCCTATAAAACCTCACGACATCTTTCTCCTTTGCTCTCAAGCTTCCAATCCAAACCTTCTCCTGCAACTCTAATCTCTATAGTTGCAACAGTACCCACTTCCACTTTTCTCACATCAACTGCTTTTAACTATCATCTTCTTCAACAAGCTTTTGCTTTTCAATATCCAGAGAACAAGAAAATGGCTGCTTCTTCAGTTCTCAGATCAAGCTTTCTTCCTTCTCACAAACCCACCATCACTTCCAATGTCTCCAACAACAAAAGAAAGGTCAATAGTTTTCTTCTTTTTTTTTTTAAAAAAAAAAAGAAATCTTTTTACATTTCAAATATTTTTATTTTTGAAAAGAAATACTAAAGTTTTAATGTTTAATTTCTTCAGTTCAATGGAGTAGTTGTTGCTGCTTTGGATAATAATGCAAGTGATGATAATAAGAATGCTATGGTTATGAGAGAGGATCAAACACAGCAGAGAAGATCACTTAATTTCTCGGGAACTAAACCTTCTACTCCAATTCTTGATACCATTAACTATCCAATTCACATGAACAATCTTTCCGTTCAGGTATATAAATATACATCAACCACAATATATATATATATATATATATAAACCTTTTTTGGTATCTTTGAATCAGCCTGGTTGTGAAAATTTTACAGGAGCTGGAGACATTGGCAGATGAAATAAGAGAAGAAATAGTCTATACAGTCTCCAAGACTGGAGGGCATTTGAGTTCGAGTCTAGGTGTTGCAGACCTAACTGTCGCACTTCATCATGTATTCAACACTCCTGAAGATAAAATCATTTGGGACGTTGGTCATCAGGTAAATACATAACTAAAGATTTAATCATTTGTATCAAATACAAAAAGAATAATGTTTTCTTGAACTCATTTATCTATTATTGAATATTTGCAGGCTTACCCACACAAGATTTTAACTGGAAGAAGATCAAGAATGCATACAATTCGACAAACATTTGGTCTTGCTGGTTTCCCAAAGAGGGATGAAAGTGAACATGATGCTTTTGGAGCTGGACACAGTTCGACAAGCATATCAGCTGGTTTAGGTATGGCAGTTGGTAGAGATTTAGTGGGAAAGAACAATCACGTAATCGCAGTTATTGGAGATGGTGCTATGACTGCTGGACAAGCATATGAAGCAATGAATAATGCAGGATATCTTGATTCAAATCTTATTATTATATTAAACGACAACAAACAAGTTTCTTTGCCTACTGCCACCGTAGACGGTCCTGCACCACCCGTCGGTGCTCTGAGTAAAGCCTTAACAAAGCTTCACTCTAGCAGAAAGGTTCGCCAATTGCGTGAAGCTGCAAAGGTTGGTCTTGACGTTTCCCTTTTCTAGCCATAAAAGTTCAATCTTTTACGAACTCAATTTGGCTCGATTAACTAATTAATTAATGCTTTTGATTCATTTTCAGGGAATCACAAAGCAAATTGGAGGACAAACACATGAACTTGCAGCTAAAGTTGATTCATATGTGAGAGGATTAGGAGGTGCTACTAATGCTTGTTTGTTTGAAGAATTAGGTCTTTACTATATTGGTCCAGTTGATGGGCACAGTATAGAGGATCTTGTGACAATATTACAGAAAGTTAAGTCATTACCAGCACCAGGACCTGTTCTTATCCATTGTATTACAGAGAAAGGGAAAGGTTATTCTCCAGCTGAAATTGCTGCTGATAAAATGCATGGTATGATATTTTACTAAAAATTTGCTCAATTTTTTTCATCTACAGACTCCATTTAGTAATTGAGGCTAATGTTTTCTTTGTTTCTTTTTTTTGTTTAGGTGTTGTGAAATTTGATCCTGTCTCTGGAAAGCAACTGAAGTCGAAATCGAATACTAAATCCTACACCCAGTACTTTGCAGAGTCTTTGATTGCAGAAGCAAAGAACGACGATAAAGTAGTAGCAATTCATGCTGCAATGGGAGGGGGAACAGGACTTAACTTGTTTCAGAAACAATTCCCAGATCGATGTTTCGATGTTGGGATTGCAGAACAACATGCTGTTACATTTGCTGCTGGTTTAGCTACTGAAGGCCTCAAGCCTTTCTGTGCTATCTACTCTTCTTTCTTACAAAGAGGATATGATCAGGTAAATTTAATTATAAAATTTTCCCTAGTTATTCAGCTGATTTAGCCCTCCTTTTTTATTAGAACATATTATTAAATGTGCTTTGATGATGATATGCAGGTGGTTCATGATGTAGACCTCCAAAAGCTTCCAGTTAGATTTGCAATAGATAGAGCCGGTCTTGTGGGTGCAGATGGTCCAACCCATTGTGGTGCTTTTGATGTTACTTACATGGCTTGTTTACCAAACATGGTGGTTATGGCTCCTTCTGATGAGACTGAACTTATGCACATGATAGCCACCGCTGCAGCCATTGATGACCGTCCTAGTTGCTTTAGGTACCCTAGAGGAAATGGTATTGGCACCGTTCTCCCACCAAACAACAAAGGGACACCACTTGAGGTACATTTTACCACATAAAAACAAATTAAATCAATGGCCTTTTAGATATAATTTTCTAACAGATTGATTTCCGAACAGATTGGAAAAGGAAGAATATTGAGAGAGGGAAGCAGAGTGGCAATATTGGGGTATGGAACAGTAGTCCAAAATTGCTTAGCAGCAGCTGATCTTCTTCAAAAAATGGGTATCTCAGCCACGGTTGCTGATGCCAGATTCTGCAAGCCACTCGACGGAAACTTGATCAGACAATTAGCTCAAGAACATGAAATTCTTATTACAGTTGAAGAAGGATCCATTGGAGGATTTGGCTCTCATGTCTCCAATTTCTTGTCCTTAAATGGATTATTAGATGGACATCTCAAGGTAATTAAGCACTTGAACAATCCAAATTTTTATTTGTTCTGCTAATTATTTAAAAGAATACCATGTTAAAATATTTTGAAATTTTGCAGTGGAGACCAATGATGCTTCCTGACAGATATATAGACCATGGATCTCAAACAGACCAAATTGAAGAGGCCGGGCTCAGTTCAAAGCATATTGCAGGGACAGTAGTGTCACTAATTGGAGGACAAAAGGACAGTCTTCACCTTCTTAACCTATAAATCAATGGAGTTACGAGGAGAACACTTTGTTTGGAGTGTAAAAACTGAACCATCTACAGTGACGACTAATTGTATTTGCAAAATGAGTCCCCTTCAATCATTTTGTATATCTTGAATTAAGAGTAAGAACTGTCTTCTAAGCAAAAATAAGTCAACATTGTTGTACTCCGCATGTCGACAGTATTGAAAAACAAAAAGAAAAGCAGTATAAAAAATTTCCTTGTATTTGTATTGGCGAATTCCATTTTTTAATTTTAAACAATTTCATTTAATTAATTGTCACATCTTATATTGCTTAATCAGTCATTTCTTGTTTTTTCCTTATTGCCCTTATGTTTTTAGGCCTTTTTCGTCCTTTTGTACTTCTTTTTCTTTTTCAAGATCTCATCTTATCTTATTTCTTTTTGTTAAAAAATATAAAAAAATACATAAAAGATATAATTATAATTATAATCTTTTATTAAAGATTAGTTCTTTTTTACGACGTTCGATGCACGTTGCATGTACTCGTTATATATTTTTTTCTATTCATTTTACTTTTTTACTTATATAATTAAAATATAAATTTTTATTTAGAGTGGTTTTTATATACACCGTAAATATTTTTTTTAATTATATATCTTGCACTGTAATATCTTATTGAAAAATAATTAATATATTTTTTTCCTCTTCAAAACTGCACTTTAAATATGAAATATATCATTTATATTATTTTCAACATACTGATTCATATAGTTTTTATTACATATTAATTGCTTTTATTTTTTGTTTAAGTATCAAATTGACTTATAAAAATCATCATCTATGTTTTATTTTACGGTTTCATATAATGTTGAAGAATTACAATAATGGTAAATAAAAATAATAAATAATAATAATAAATTATTGTTAATAATTTGTATAATAATATAATGAAATAAAATATAATTAGACATAACAAAATAATAATAATAAAATTTTAAGTTTTCAAATACTTAATTATCTATATGTATTTATCTATTAAAAATAAATTTAAAAAATATCCAATAAAATTATATATATATGTTAAAAATTTTTAATTGATTATAACTAAAGCTATTTTAGAATATCTTAAATTTTATAAAAATAATATAAAAATTATCATTATTTCTCTTTATTTTCACTTTTTTATATATAGTATAAATTATTGCGAAACGGTTATAGATTTAGCCATATCAACATGGCAAGCCCAAAATAAGACAAAGAGGCTTTGCCCGAGCCTAAGTCAGAACCTTTACGCAATCACAGCTTAGCATTTGCCCAAGCAACAGGGCAAGTCTTATTAAAACAGCCAATATCGACTAAGTCAGAGAGTTAAATACTAATTAAGCGTTAACTATCAGAACTCCTAATCAGCAACATGAAAAGAGTCCTCCAATCCTGCACACAAAGGACTTCACGTCTAACCTCAAAAATACATTCAATCAATTGAAAAGTTTAATTTTTATTTTAAAAATATGAACATTTCATAATGAAAGTAAGCGAAAATTTAATTTCAGACCTAAAATTTTTGATAGCATCAATTGTCTGCTCAAAATTCTTTTCAAATAGCCATATATAAATAAAATAATTTCATATCTAAGAATTTGCACATGAACTATAGCAAAAAGAAATCAAAAGTTCACTTCCTACAACCAAGTCACAACCCTTTAATTTGAACTACAATCTCTTGATTCGCCCACAACTTTAGAAAATGAACTTATTTTGACTACTAATCCTTTGGACTTGATCGATTTATATACAGAAGAAAACACACGATCACTGAATCATGACGAAGAGCTTGACTACACATAATGTTCTTCTGGCATGATTGCTTTTTCAAATAAGGGAGCAAAAAAAAACAAGAACATCACATAATAAACATGTTAAGAGAGTCATAAAATATACTGTTATAATATCAACAAAAAAAAAAAACATTTTTCCATTCTTAATTAATAGATGTATATTACAATTGTACACATTTTTTTATTTTAATTAAACACGATGATATGATCATGAGAAATATGTGGCCATATAAAAAAAGTGTGTCATAATTAAAAGATTTAAATACAGATGGTGCAATAATAAATAAATTACAAAATTTAAATCTAAATGCAATTTGACTGAAAATTGAGAGAGAAAAATAATACAGTTATATATTAGTAACTAAATCATATTTAATGCAACATTTGAATTTTGTTCGCTACTTTCTTAGTTTTTTTCCACTATTAACAAAGCAAATAAAAGATAATTTAAATATTGCACTTTGATTATAATCTAAATTAAATAACTTTATCTATTTAAATGCGAGATTCAAAATAGATATTTTGTCCATATAAAATAATTGAAGGGAGTAACATTTAACTTGATGTGATCCGATACTCCGATTAAGTGATCAAGGCAAATATGATTAAGGTGACTATGTTGCCACGAATGCCATCAAAGAAAAGTCTAACTAACATCTCTCTTCCCAAACAACTTTTGTTAGTACTTGTAAATGGACAATGAATATGAAAGCAATAAATGATGTCGGATTGTTTAAAATTCAACGTTTTTTTTTTTATTTGCATTCAACTATCCGTATCACATTTTGCAGCTTAATTTAATTTTCTAACACATATATATTCATTTTTTAAATATTTATCACTAGTATTATAGCACAAAAGTGTGAGCTCTTGTATATAATGCATATATTTTTAATAAAATCTATTTTTATCCCCTAAATTTTTTATTTGAATTTATTAAAGCCACATTTTTTCAATTATTTGCAATTAAAGTGTCTAAAAATTTCAAATTAATTTTTGAGAATTGAATTTTGATTTTGAAATCATTTATTTGGTTTCATTTTCGGTTTTATTGAAATAATAAATTCATCAAGTCATAGTCCTTTTCATGTCTAACGTTTGTGGCCTTATTCGTCTCTGTTAGAACGTGCAAAACGTGATTATGGAAATGTGACACATTAAATCCTTACAGTTATTGTTTTTGTTTTTGTAAATTGTCAACCTAAAATCAAAATACATCGTACTCAGGCATACATCAAAGACAGGACAGATTGTCACTTCTTGCTCGTAAAGGGATCTTCAAATTCGAATTCTCCACCCCACATAGTAGAAATATATCCCTTGTTCTTGCCTATATTTTGTACAATCATAATTATTTAATTTAATTTCAATTAAAAACCTTTTTTATAAATTTATATGTTTATTATGAATTTAATAATGAATTTTGATTATGATGATAAGTGGTTTTATCCGAATCTTAAAATGGATACACTCAATATGAATATAACACATTTAATAATCGTATTAAATATTTAAATACAGAATCGATATATAAAAATTAAATATAACACTTTCATTTAATTAAATAAATCATATAAGAATAAAAGAATTTCGAACAGGTTTATTTAAATGGCTATAACCATATACGGGTAAAAAACCTTACATATATAACACGATAACAGTGGCGGCGGCGCTTAGAAGCTATGGGTAAAATGACCCACTGAATTTTTTTTTTTTTTTTTTCTTTTATATATAGGCATCGACAATTTTGGCCCAGCTAAATTTAACAATTTGACTCATTAAATTATTTTTGTTTCTTAATTTTCATGTCATTTCTCAAAAAAAATCTTAAAAGCACATGTGAACGAAAGAGAGGGCTAATCCTATTATTTAGCTGATATTATTATTTTGGTTCTTTGGATTTCTTATCGAATTTTAAAGAAGATATAATGCTAAAAAAATAGAAAAAAAAAAGAGAAAGGGAACCCCGAGGAGGAAGAAGTACTCTGTCACAGAAGAGGAAATTTTTTATTTCAAATAAAAAAAGAAAAAGGATTTCTTGCTCAATCAATAATTACTTTTCATTTTATATTTTTAGAGCATAGCTTTGATAATATGCATAATAATGCAATTATTTAACGCTTTCAAATTATGAAAATTTATCGAAAGTAATTATAATTTTTTTACAAGTTATGTATGCATTTTTTAAAAAAAATGAATTTGACCCCACTAACTTCGATTTTTAGCTTTGCCACTGAATACATATAACCTATTTGGTATATATATTATATAGGAAATTAATTTTTTATCCTTAATTGAACAAGTTTGACAAGTGAGTTATCGTGTAATATGATCCATTTAAACTCGTATCATATATGGATCACCCATATATGATATAAATCTCTTAAACTTAACTTTAACTCGCTTAATTTATATATTAAGCGAACCGTGCTTTTGTGTTACGATCCATCTTGACAATTTCAATTTTATTCTTATAAAAGTGAAAATATAAATTTAATCCTTAAGAAATGCACTAATCGAAAAAGTAAAAAATTTTTAAGCTCTACGTAAGGGTGATTTTTCCATGATATACCTTCTTCTTCCAGCGAAAAATATACATATTTTTTTATGATAAAGAAGAGTCCTTTGTTCGGGATACTCAAATACCAAAAGAAAGTATGAAATGAAATGCCAAAATAATCTAAGTAAAAGGGATACTAGGAAGAAAATAAGAGATTTTGATGATATCCTACACTCTAATAAACTAAAATCTGTCTAACACAAAGTTCTTTCCAAACAAGGAGGAATAAGTCATCTAAAACCAATGGCAAAACCCATTAAATGTATAAAATTTGCTCATCAAGGTCTCTACTAAATGTATAAAATGTATAATGGCTACTGAATGAGGGAATGGAGAATTGAAACCTCTTGAAAAGCAACTGACGTCGCATCAAATACTGAATCCTACATTCAGTACTTTCCATAGTCTTTGAATGCAGAAGCAGAGAAAGATGATAAGATAGCAATTTATGCAGCAATAGGAGGAGGAACAAAACTTAACTTGTTTTCACATTCTAAATATTTTTTAATAAAATATATATGTCTAAAAATTCTTTTGTAATTTACACAAAATAATACTAAATTACTGATTGTGATTACAGAAAGAGACGATCACGAATCCCGATATGAATCCATAAAAAAAAACATTGATTATTAATAGAAGCCAGATATTAATAATCAAAAAGTGCTATTGAATGTAATGTATCCATTAACAGGATATAATACAAACATTTATAGTGCGTTTCCAATTGTAACTGAAAGCATAAATATCTAGGAAGAATCTCAGTTATAAGTGCTGAGCGAGAATATTGGACATTAAATACATAGTTAAATGATTCTTAACAACTCTTTGACTGAGTGTTACTGGTTTGAATAATGCTTGATCTATTTAATTAATTGGTACATTTATTAATTCCTATCAATTAGGATATGCATTGGTAAAGGAAGAATCACAAGGGAAGGATATGAAAAATAATATAAAGATGCATGGAAGCTGAGAGAGAAAATTGAAGAGAATGAAATTGTTTTATCCGTAAAAAAAAATACTCATAAAAAGAGATAATCATAGACTTAGTCTAGACAAGGTTTTTTCCAACCAAAAAATCTAGATTAGTCTCATGTTTAAAGAGCACACGAGATTGTTTGAGGACAACATGGATGTCGGAAATGGACATGAGTCAAAGTAGCTCAAATCCAGCTATGGAAAAGGATTTGGGCCTCAAAATTGTAGTTAAAAAGTTAGAACCCATAGACTAGAGTTATCCTTAAATCAAACTGAGCTTAGGGATATCATGTGCAAGTCTAATGGGCCGGACCAAAGGCTAGAAATATACTATAGTTCAATCAATTATCCGATCCATAAAAGATTTTTGACGCTTTTAAGCAAACGTCATATTCATGGTTCCACTTTTAACTAAATGTTATAAAAAAAAAAAAAAAACTTATTAAGATAATAACAAATTTGGTTTAAAAAAATCAATAATATCAAAACTAACCTTGCAAGAGAAATAGGAAACAGTAAAAAAAAAGGAAACGTTGGAAACAGTGGAAAAAGGAAACAGTGAAAAAAGAAAACAACGGAAAAAAAAAAAAAGAAATACAGAAAAAAAACAAGAAAAAGGAAACACAATGAAACACAAAATTTGTAAAGCAAATCCCTACACAGCTTATGCAATTTAACCACGTTAATGATGATCGACGATTGCAACAACAATAACGGTAAATACAATATACATAGTATATATGGTGTATATATATATAATATATATTATATTAGTAAATACGTGTGTGTATATATGTATTTATACCTACTGTATCAGTAAATACTGTAAAATTGATTACATATATATATACTATATCAGTAAATAGTGTAAAATAAATTAAATACATAATAGATGTATGTATATCAATTAACACATTTGATCAAACTAAGTAAATATAATGTATATATATATATATTGTATCATATCAATCCAAATAGAATCGAGAGTCTTACCTTATCTCTACAATAGTTATTGATTGCATAAAAAATTGATAGACATATTTTCAATAATAAACAACAGATTAAAGCCTGAAATCAACATACCTTATGAATAAAAAACGAAAACATTTGCAGCTTCTTTGTTTGGAGTTATGCGCCTGAGGATGTACCTATATTGCAAATTGCCTAAATTTTCTCTAAATCTATCCTTGGGCTAGTATTATAAAGACTGCCTTATTGTGTTTGGATCAATATCATCACCATTTTTACTAGGCTTATCACAATTAGGCCTAATTCCACCTTTGTTACTTGGCCCAAAACTAATTCCCCTTCCCCTCATACGAACACTGAATGCATTCCTTCCCTAACTACATGGTCTCCCTCTCCTTGCATTTAAGCCAAATATACCTCTGCCCCTTCCCTCATTTTCACCTAAATATTCATTCCAGATTCTTGACCCATAAATGAAGGACTGCCTTCTATTGCCTCTGCCGTGTGCAGCCTCATTTACGCCCTCAAGTACCAATTTCATTCAAATTCACAGCCTCCCTAGCTAGTGTTTCACTCACATTGACACCACCCTTAGCTATTGTTTCACTGACATTAACACCACCCTTAGCTATTGTTTCATTCACATTAACACTACCCTCAATCCTTGTTTCATTCATATTAACACTTCTATCTACTGTTTCATTCACAATAACTGGCTCATTCACTATTTCATCCTCAACATTCTCAAGAGGCAGGCTTTATATAGCTGCATTAATAGCATTCACACATATCGGTACAATTCCACTATCCTTAAACATATCAAACATGGATAAAATATCATCATCCTTCTTAATTGTTATATTAACGTAGCAATAATTTCCACAAACATACACATCCTGCAACAGACGCATGTGAGAAAACTTAACTGGATCAACATTGTCAATGCTACGCTCCTCCTCGCCATACTTCAATCGTAGTTTGTAATATAGTGGACAAGTCATCCTGTAATGAAAAGAAATTTCATTTAAAACAATGAATCCCATTTTCGAACCTGATTTTATGAGAAAAATCCAAAATTTTGTTACTTTAAGCACTTTCGAACTGAAAAAAATGAAACGAAGTCTATTTCTAACTTTTTCATACCATTAACACTGTATCAAATGTCAAAGGTAATATATTTCAAGCTTGCTTCATATAAGGAAAAACTTACCTTCTTCTTCATGTGAGTGAGAGTACTACAATAGTATAAGTAGTAGTGCACCTTTCCTTAAATTTTGCGATTGATAACCAAATAGAAGAAGGATCAAAGATGCGTTTGTAGAGGAGAAGTCGACATTCAGAACAAAGGCTTTTAAAGGAAAAGCGTTGCAACCCAACTCAAAAAATTTTTCGTTTTCCCTCCATTGAATCCCTGAACCCCTAACTTTTAGTCAAGGTTAAAATTGGCTTTTTAACCCATATAAACGGAAAAAAGGCAGCGCTTTGGATGGAAGGCCTCATAATATAAAAACAGCTTAATTTAGGTCCTTTAAAATAATCACTTAAATATTAAGGGACCTAAGTGTTAATTTGGTCATAATTTAGGAATCCAAAAATATTTAGCCCCATCAAATACTAAAAACACAAAAAAATTTCAAAAGATGAAATTGCCCTTCCAGATGCCGTGACGCCAATGCCATCAACTGGGCCCTTTTCGACTATTCGTAAACTTGAACTTTTGTTTTCGGATAATTCGGGTGATGGGCCCATGGCTTTCTCACTCGGGTTTATCCCTTGAAATTATTAAATTAATAATGCTAAATTTTGGATTACGACTATTTATTTTTATTTTATTTTATTTTATTTTGAAGGTGCATATGTCTTGTTTGAAACGTGTCTTATCCATGATTGCAAAAAGATTAATCATTGAAAATCAAATCTTTCTTGTCATGTAATTTGTTGCATAATAAACTTGGAGCTAATTAATTAAATCTCCAACCTTCAATTAGATTTTCCATTCATTGTGTACAATAAAAATGTCAAAAATATATCAATTCCAAAATAATCTCTTTTTTTTTTGCATACAATTAATTATATGTAGTAATTAAAATTTTTTAAAAAGTAATTACAAATTATTTTTTAAACTCAAAAAAGGTAGTTAGAACCTTCATTTGATAATAATAGTATTTTTTTATTTTTATTTTTAGGAAATTAACCTATCTCTGAAATATATTTTCTAGTGTAACCTTTTTTTTGTTCAATGGAAATATTAAAAAAATTTGTTAAAAATGTTAAAAAATTTTATCATATAGAATGTGAAAATATTTAACTTATAATAACCTAATATTTTATTTAATTTATTGCTAAATATGAGAATAATAACACAAAAAAATATAATTTGGACGACATGAGTAGATGGAGAGGTTGTTAGTACTCCCTTTATCCCAAAATATAAGTCATTTTTTGTTTGTTATTTTGTCTCAAAATATAAATCGTTTTGTGTATTTCAAAAAGTAATAAATGATGTTTTTTTAATATTACATTTATTTACACTGAATACAATAAATACTTTACAAGAAACTATTTGCTTTAAATAAAGGATAATTTGGCCAAACTACCCTTGAGTTTATTTTAATCTAGGAGAATCAATTGTTTCCTTAATTATTGTGCGAAAATTTTACATGACTTATATTTTGGGACAGAGAGAGTAATTAATTATAATTTATAGTGGACAACATTAAGAGGCAAAATTAAATGAGCTAAGCTTCCAGAAAATAAAAAGAAAATATTGTAATTAATTAATTTATTTATAAGGTTATTTAGTATGAGTTTGAACTATTTATTAAATGACTTCTCTGTATGAGTATGCTTAAAATCAATTTATTAAATTTATCTAACAAATTTTTTATTAAATCTCAGGCAATTTATGAGTCGTTTAGTTTATTTACAACCCTAGTAACAATGATGACAGTAATAATTTCTCCATTATAATGAGTTTACTAAGATCGTGAAAAATAGCACACGAAGACATAGCATATTTATAAGTGCATGTACGACTTGATTATAGATCTAAATATAAATTTCCTTTTCTAGTATTTAATAAAAATAATGTGACAAATAATTTTCTCTTTATAAAAAAAAAAAGAAGTCATTTTATTTAACAGCTTATTTTTCTTTTAATTAAAAAATAATTTTTTAACTTATTTTTCCGAATGTGTCAAACACTAAAAAGTGCGAAATATATTTTTCAAAAAGTTCCTTTCTTTTTTTTTTTTTGCCAAAATTACTAGTAATATATTTCTAAAATATTATTCTATTAATAAAACAATTCCATACACCAAGATATATCGTAATGTTAAATATATTTATAACTTGATAATAAATTCAAATTTTATTTCCCTTCCGATACTAAAAAAAAAAAAAAAAAAAATTCATCGCAAGACTTCTGCAAAAAGTCAGTAAAGAATATCGTAGTACTAATTAACATGGTTCAGCTCTTAAAATATCTTATTTCAATTGCAAATTTTAAATTTTTATTTTTTATATAAATTAATAAATCCACAGACTAAAATATTACTTTTTTTTTAATTTCTTTAAATTATATACGAAAACACGATAAAATATCCTTCGCTTTGTTCAGTTGGATTCCCCAAGGCGAAAACCACCGGCCACCGACTATTATCCTTTGATTTTTTTTTTTTTTTGGTTTTTTTATTTTATTCCTGGTTTTGGTGTGGCAATTAATTAATGCAATTAATATCCTGAAACATTCAATCAAAAAAAGACAAACAAAACTTTTTTAAAATAACATTTCATTATCAAGCAGTTATAAATCGAATTATAAAGCCCAAAGTATATAACGGCAGAAGTGACAATAATTACTCTCAACAAGCGGACATTTCACCTTATTTCAATAATTAAGTGCATACTAATTTTTTTTTTTTCAATTTTACCCTAAGTGTCATTTATTTCATATTTATATAACATATAAAAGTAAAGAAGTCTATTTTAAATGACTCTCAGAATTACCAAGTGTAAAGAGAGCATTTATTTAGTATAACTGTAAGAAAATAAGTTGTAATAACAGTAACTGTAAAAAGATAAGTTGTTTTATATTTTCAGATAATGTCACGAGGAAAAAAAAAATTAAACTAATATTAATAAGTAAAAATTATTTTATTTGGAAAGAAGAAAGCAATATAAAGGAAAAGAATTTGGATAAACTATAAAAATAAATTAATAGAGAAATTAATTTTATTTTTCTTTGATAGCCAAAAAAATAAATAACATAAGTTTTTTTTCAAAAAAAAAAAATAGTTCTTTCTTTTTTTTTTTCTTAAATATAGTACAAAAAATGTTAGTATTCAACGAATTAGCCAGATCTAATTTTTTTGTTCCCTGTTCATGAGTTTTTTAATCCAATATACTCTTTCTCTCATTTAGAGTTGCGCTTTGACGAAAATTGACCATTGGAAGAATTGGCTTCTAATCCCAACTCTTTACTTTCTGCATTTTCTTTCTTCTATTATTTTTAATTTTCTTTTATATAAAAAAAAGTAATATAAGTTTTTTTTGAAAAAAAAAATTAATTACTTATTATTTTTTTCTGATCATTCATTAATAAAAAGGACACAAAAACAAATAAAAAAAACACTTCATTTTTTCTTGGTAATAAAAAAAAACTTTAATTAATTAGTTTGGTGTATGGATTAATCTCATATATCAGGAATTAGGTTGCATGGATATGGGACACGAGATACAGGGACGTATGCTATAGATAATTTTAAAAAAATAGGATATCCACGTGCTTAGGACATACTATATTAAATAAGTACAATACATTAATATATCAAATAAATAAACAATCATTTATAATAAATCATAAACATAAAATAAAAAATACTTAATTTCTTATTTCAATATAATTAGTTAAATTCTCAAAATTATTATCACTGTTGAAAAATACATTAATAGTGTGCGTGCATTTTTTGATGCAAGTCATACTAAGGGTGTCAAAACGGTCATGACACGCGAACATGATTCGCCTAACACGCGAAATAAATAGATTAATGTTGAGATTAAACGGGTTCGTGTCACAAACGAATCACCTATTTATGACACGAATATAAACGTATCGTGTCGCGGTTGACACGTGGGTTAGGCGAACGACCCGTTTATTTAAAAGTAAGAGGTAATTTTAGTGTTAGATATAAATACTCCAACTAAAACCTATTTAAATTTTATTGTTGTATTATTTTTTATTTTAGTTATGAATCTTGAAGAATTTATGCATTTTATATATAAAAACTTATTTCTCAATATGATTGAAGTTAAATAGGTTAAAATTTAAAAATATTATAAGCAGGTTACACAGGTTATATACGAGTCAATGGGACTACTTAACTTGTTTTTGATATTAGACAGGTTAAACGTGTCGTGCTCATATCATCTACCTAATTTTCGTATCGTATTCATGTCAATAAATTTAATATAGTTATTAAATTAGTGGTGTTCGGGTTGACTCTAATTGTATTGTGTGTTAGGTGAATCTGTATCGAACCTGATATGTCACCCCATTTTGACACCTCTAAGTCATACCATGCATGATTTTTGCTATTATATACCTTAGTAAAAGGCTTCATATAATACTTAATAAGACATATCTTAGCATTGCAACTTTTTTTTTAGTATACCTTAGCATTAAAGCCATGTCTTTTCACTATTAGTACGATTTCCATCTTAACTGCTACGCAATAAAAATTTTCAGTTTTTTAATATTTCAATTATAGTATTGCTAATTCTATTTTTTAATGTTTGCTGGTAACTTCGGTTTTTATATATGTAATAAGGAAGACTCCAATAATAAAAAATAGCACTTGAAAGAAAAATTAATTTTCATCCAGAATATCCATCAAAATTCTAATTAATCTACCATTTCAAACATGATTTATTAAATATAGCATATTTCATAAACATTTCTCAAAGGAATAAGTTCTATAAAATATATATAAACCGAAAGTAGGTGAAGGTTTTCAGATTTAAGTATGATAATATTTAATTATTTGACTATTGTTTTCAATTATACATAGAGAAATATAAGAATAATTTTATATAATTACTCTACAAAACAAAAGGTACTAAAAGTTAGAATAAATCAAAATAATTACACAAATTGAAATTTTTTTCATTAATCCTGAGTTGTCATAAAAAATATCTTTAGAAAAGAAGAAAAATTTCACCTAATACTTAGATTCTGTTCTGCAGCAGTGTTTGAAGTAGTGTTTACTGTTTTGATAGGGATGAAACACTGTCTTAATTAATTATAACGTTCGAGTAATACAATATTACCCTTGCGTTTAGAGTTTGAGACAATATTTTATGAAACGTTATCTTTATTAATGTTTAACATTTTATAATTTTTTTTATAACACCTATATCCATCGCTTGTCTTTACCTTGTTCTTCGCTTTCATATATTTTTTGTGATTTTATATTAAACGGTTAATCAAACAGTTATTTGTACCAAACACAAGAGGTACACCAATATAAACTGTTCTCCTTTAAAATTTGATATGATAAAACAGGACTACATTTTCAAAAAGCTAATACTTCTTTTTTTTTTAGACCTAATAGTTGCCTCTTGTAAAGGGAAAAAATAAACTAAAAATAAGTTTTTTTTATTTTTATTTTTTTAATAATCCGGTGTTTGAAATTCACTGGCCGAGTTAATTTGAATTCGCGACGGATACATTCACAAAAGAGGAAAAGTGTTCTCTCCCAAGTGTTTAAAAGAACTAAAAATAAATTCTTTAATAACCGAAACAAATAAGTTATTTATAATTTATATACATTTCAATTTAGGCAATTAAAGGCCCACTTCCTTTTCTTATATATATATATATATAGCCGTAAATTTTTATATATATACAATCTGAATTTGTTATTTAGTAAAATTGCTAAGTTTTCATTATGCCAAAAATCATGTAAATTTATTAACCTTTTATTAAATAATGTAAATGTGATGATTATAAATAATTTAATCGAATTATATTCAATTGTATTCTTGTTTTTCATATATATTTTTACATACAAAAAAAATTTAGTATTTATCTTTAAATTTAAAATTCAAAATAATTGAAAATAATTGCAAAATCTTGTGGAAAAATCATATATCATATTTTGAGTTGTTTATTAAAAACATAGGTCCAAAGCCTAGATTTTTTTTGAGTAGGGCCACCGGCCATGTCCTCCCCTAAACTATCACTATGATGGGTGTAGTGTTGTTGACTCTAGTCATTGCCAACAAGCATACGTCTCAATTATTATGGTTTAGTCCCACAAAAATTTGTCTTAAAAAATTTTTATAGCAATATTATTTTCATATTTTCAAATAGGCAAAAAGTTAAAATTTGAAGCTTGAAGTTACTAAATCATTTTATTAATTTAATTTCTAATTATGATTACAGTTAAGTGGATCTCCAACTTTACAAATTAGCCAATTCAAATAAATGAATTACTTGATTAATCAAATTTCCAAAATTAAAGGGACCAATTAATTGCAATCTAAAATTTAGAGATCTAATTAACATTTAATAAAAAAAAATTTTCTATTATTAGATTTTGCTTCATTGTTTGTAAAATTGAAATTTAAATTACAATAAAAATAAAATTGTAATTTTATATAGTTAATTAAGAATAAAATTTAATTTTGTTAATTTTTGAACCTCTTTGGTTTTATATTTCGGGTTTGAGTGGACAATAGTAATACCCATTATCCAAAGCAAAATTTTCAAGCTTTACTCAAACACAATTAAAATCCATAAATTTCAGATTTGATTGGATTTAAATGGGGTTGACTTTGCCATCTACGATAAATTTAATCATCATGGCCAAAGAGAAAGGCGCACTAAAGTTATTTATTATTTATTTATTTTTTGAAAACATTAATTGTTTACAATTAATAAATTGTAAAATACACACAATGTCACATATATATGATTCAAAATTTTAAAATATAAAATTCAAAATGTAAAATCTATTTGTGCAAATAAATTTTTTTATAAATTTTATTTTTAAGTTTTTACAATGTGTATTTTGATTTGGTGGTATTATTTTATTATTATATTATTATTAGGTCAAGGGCAACCTTATCTTTTACAATTCGATGCCAACGCACGACATGATGTCTTTGATACCAAAACCAATCAGTTACCTAAATTTCAGTTTAGCCAACCTGACGCGTTCTTTGTTTTTGGCTTCTTATTGTCCTAATTAATTCCTCCAACTCATCCCATTCCATTTTCCATCTTCCACTAATCTAATTCTTTTTTTTTTTAGACTATTAATTAAAAATATTACAATCATTGTTCAGCAACTTACCCAAAAAAAAAAACTGTAGTGCACACCTATTTAGGGCTTAGACCTAGCTAAAAAATATATACAGTGTAGTATGATTAGTTTTTTTACGTTTTATAATAAATATAAAAAATTTGAGATCTCAATTTTCAGCGTTTTCACTATAAAATATATTATAAATTTAGTGAATATTATTCATTAGGGAGGCTATTCCTACCACATTGCCGTAGTGGTCTTCCATCTTATTTAGCGGCTTTCCTTGAATAAGAAATGATATATCCATATAAAAATTATAAAATTGGTAAAAGAGAGAAGTAGTCTCATTCTATATCCATAAATAGAATTGTGATTAATAAAAAGGATAAAAAAATAAATTGAACTTAAAGACTAATTTTATGTCTCTCTTCTCTCTCTGTAGTCTTTATGGGGAATCTGTTCTTCCTATGGCACATAACATCGATTCAACTTTGAACAAAATATTAAAGATTTGTAATTCTTTTTCATGTTTTTAGTAATTCTAAGATACAAAACCCAAAATAATAGGGCTCAATGACCCAGTGATTTATTGTTTAGAAAAAAATTATAAACCTTATGCTGAAATTTAATTTTTTTAATTTTCCTTTTTTTAGCATTGAAGAGAAAATTTATCACTTCTGAGATTTGATTATTGGCCTCTAATACTGATTTTTTTTTTTTTTTTTTTGAAGTTGTGTATGAATGATTGAAATTAAACATTAACCCGTAATCTAAATTCCTTTTAAACAATGAGAAAAATAAAATTGAGGAATTTCAATTTTTTTAGATTGGTTTCATAATTTTTTAAGTAAAAAGAAATATTTGACGACTTTTTAAAATTCCTAAAAGATAAAGGGAAAAATAAAAGTTTACTACTGACTAAATGACAATTGATCCTTGCTAGCATGCAGCACCACAGAGTTTAGTTGACTAGGAGGAGTTAGAATCTTGTCCATTCTATCGCCAAATTCCTTTAGTACATGGAATAGTAAATTTCTATTTTTAATTCTTTGTTCAGTAGCAATTATAGTAATTCCATATGAAGTTCTTTTTAGAAAAAATTAAATTAAAAATTTTAAATATAATTTAGAATTAAATCTGATAATAGAATCTCAAAATATGAAAAACAATGAATCTAAATATTTCGCCAATAACAACTCAAATTTATCATTTTAAAAAATACATATTTGAGGATTTTTTGAAAAAAAGCAAAAAATGAAAAGAAGTGACCACTTATCGGTGGCCGTTCATAGAATAAGAAAAGATAGCTTCTAGATTTTGGAAGAAAGAGAGATGATTTTTTATTTTGATACATTATTATGTGAAGATATTTCGAGATATCATATATTTGCCTTTTATTTTTTATCATTTGGATATTTTATTTTTCTCTTTTCTTTAATAAAAAAAAGAGTATTTTAATCTTACATTAATTTTACACTAAGCACATGAATAAAAATTATATCTCTCATTCCATTTAATTAATTTTATGGGTTAATTCCACCCCAAGGACTTAAACTTTATGGTACGGAGAGGGTTTGAACTTCAATCTGTAACCTAAAAACACCTAACTTTTAATTTATGTACCACTAAAATGTCTTTGACTGATTTAACTTATTTCTAATGGCCGAAAGCGGGATGTAGACAAAAATAATGCTTTAAATAAACTTTTTGCAAATCTACTACCAAATGAAAATTATTTATCAATCGAATGGTTGTCATGTCATTGAAAAAGATTTTGCACTAAAACTACAAATTCAATTGGTGATTTTAATGGAATAGAAAAAGTAACTCATACTAATAAACAGTCAATAAAATATAACTAGAAGAATAAACAATAATTTTTATTTTGTATACAAAATAAAAATTTTAAATTATCAAATGACCTTCTCATTGAGACACAATCCATTTGGTGGTTTTAGTGTAAAAATGAAATGTAACCACTAGTGAGCAAAAAGTACACGAGAGAATAGTGTTTTGTTAAGAGTCCATTACCTTAACTAATGATTTTAATAAAAAGTATTTATTTACTGAAAGTATTGTTTCACCAAAACACACATATCATCTGGTGGTTTCAATACTTTCGTGGCATCTTTCGGCACAGGTGATGGATCTATATCTCATATTAATTAGGCACTCATTTAATGACTTCTTTAAGAAAACGATGACATCTGATCAGCAGACTTATCTAAAATTTTCCAACCACAAAAACCATTTATGAATATGGTCCAAGCTTCTCGCATGAGTGTCAATATAAATATTGAGCGTGGAGAAGAATATCAATGTATTAGAGAAAATGCAGTACGCCAAAACCCTCATCATAATAGGAGGCTTCCAAGATGTGGTACAGGAGGACATGTAGGTAGATATTAATATGACTAATTTTTCATGTATTAGTTATTAATATATTTTTAACATAATACAAGTTTAACTCGAACCACTTTATTACTCTTGATAATTTATAATTGTGTAAGGAAGCTTATATTTTTATTACTTAACTTGCAATATTTATGCACAAAACTACCAGATGATATGTATTTTGGCGAAAAAATACATTGAGTAAACCAATACTTTTTTTTTTTATTGAAACCATTAGTTGACTTGATGGACTCTTAACAAAATACTATCTCTCATGTACTTTTATGCTGACTAGTGGTCACATCTCATATTTGCATTAAATCACAAAATTAATCGTATATCTTAGTGAAAAGACCATTGGAAAATTTAAAATTTTTTATTCGGTATTGCAACCACCAATCAATTGAATTGGTGATTTCAATACACAATAAAAATTGTTATTTGTTCCTCTACCATTTTGCTGACTACTTGTCAATACGGACTTTTTCTGGATTACTTTTTCTATTGCACTGAAATAGTCAATTTTAAGTGTAACAGTCTCTTTCCATAGTAAGACAAACATTAATTTGGTAAATAGTTTTCATTTAGCATTCGATTTGTAAATAGTTTTTTCAAAAATATTATTTTTGTTAAAATCCCTAGATAGTCATGCCAGTGACATCTTTTTATTATTTTTTATATTTGAAGTCCCTATCCTTTACAAATTTATATTTTTTTTCCTCACCTTTTCACTTTATTCTATTTTCTCTCATATGTTTGATGAAACTCAATATCTCCATTTCCCTTCTTTTCCCCATTCTTTCCCTAGCTCCCTTTAATTATGCTGCCCCCCCAACCCAACCCCACAATATTTGAGCCTTTCTTCTTGTTGTTTTCTCTAGCGATCTACGCACCAACAACAAGCACTGCAACGCCGAACACAATGAAGGAGACCATGAGGTCTGGTCAACTTTCACCTCCACTTTCCGGCAAGTCCAATCACTTTTGAACATGAAACATAAATTTGATTGAATAAGTATACAAGAATCACCAATCGAGAACTTCCAACAACATGGTAAAAAGTGTAGCTTTGATTCAAGAACTTAACGGTAATATTTCCAAAGTTATCTCTTTTTATTTTGATTTATCTTACAATATTTCTACCACTTATCAGTAACACAGCGGCAGTAGCGGACAAGCCCAAATAGTTAGAGGTACCAAAAAATAATTTTATTTAATTATGGGTGATAAAACTTTTTTTTTTCAAAAAATTTTTACATTAAAAATTCTTTTTTTTTTTTTTTAAATTTTCGGAAGTGGGGGAGGGGCCGTGGCCCCCTTGACCCTAGCTTGCGTCTGCCCCTACATAGTGGCAGCAAATTCTAGTTCCGATAATAGTAATAGTAGCAGTAGGTCTCAATTTCAGAATTTGGGTGGATGCTGAATAATTATTGTTATAATGTTTGTATGCTGGGTTTAGATAATTTTAGAATTCGGGTGAGGTTTGAGTTATTTGAATTTTTTTTTTCTTTTTTGTTTGTTTTTGCTTTAGATTAAATTTTTTTTTTCCTGTTGTTGTCTATGAATTTTGGAAAATTTTTTTTTGTTTCAGATTTGTTTTTTGAGAGAGATGATGAGACAAAATACATATGAGCTTATATGTTTGTAAAAGAGATGATATTTATTTTTTAATAATAAATGGGGTCTTTATATGATTTTTTTTAAAAAATATAAATAATGTTGACTATTAAAGATAATAAAAAACGGTATGCGTCAGCGACATGGCTTTTCGACTATTGAAAAAGGGTTAAACTAGTCAAAGGCATTTAGTAATATAAAATTAAAATTTAAGCATGTTTAAGTTACAAATCAAAGTTCATCCCTCTTAAGTGCATATCATAAAGTTCAGACTCTTCCTGCAAAATTAACTCTATGTTCATTCTTTGTTTCTTATTAAACATTTACTCCTTCCGTTCAATTTATACAGAGAAAGTTAAAATTTCTGTAGGACTAAGAAGGTGATTTTTTTGTGAATTTCTTCTTAATTTACCATTGAAAAGATATTAAAATACTTTTCAATTTTTTATAAGAGGTGATAAATGATGAGAGAGAGAACATGTTACTTAAATAACACATTTTATTTGTTTAGACTTTAAATGAAAAAAAAAAGGTGGATTGTTACATAGCAATTGCGCACTAAAAGTTTCAATATCAAATTTGGATTGAAAAAATTGATGTGAAAATTGAAAGTTCAAAACCAAAATTTTCAATCTCAAATTCTTTATTTTGCTTGTCAAAATTTACGCTTAAAAAAATGAAATTTTTGGAGCCATAATTTCTAAAGTTGAATTCATTTAATTAGGGATAGTTCACAACTCTAGAATTTAATCTACAAATGTCATTACCACAGTTTTTCCTTTTGATTTGAATACAGTCTCTCAAAACTTGTTTGCAACTTCAGAAGATGTGCTCATACTTAACAATCAACCTTTAGACTTGATATAATAAAAGCTAAGTGTTTGAATTGTCCAAACATTTTGAGTATTATATAAAAACTAGTTGTGAGCCCGCAATGCGTAGGTCGTGAAACATTGCTTTTGATAAAAAATTTTAGGAAGTATATTAATTATTTTTTTCCTTTTGTCATTCAAATAATCCCCTTAGTAATTTGATTGAATGATGAATTGTTGAATCTAATTTATGTATATTTAAATTTACAAAATATTTTTTATTTTAAATTTGATTGACATGTAATTGAAATTTAGAATTTTAAATACAATAAAAATTTATATATTTTTAATGCAATGCAAACTATAAAACATGGGTTCTATATTTGAAATCTTATAAATTAAATTAAGAATTAAAACAAACATCATAGGAAAAAAAGAAACTAAATGAAAATAAATATAAAGCATAAAGTTGTAAAATAAAAGCAAATATAAAGCATAAAGTTGTAAAAGATGATTCTAAACAATAAATCCTTTATATTAAAAAGGAAAAACTATACAAATTTCTTGACTCTGGATTGCCTTTTCAATTCCTCGCTGTTGGTTGATATCATTAATATAATCACTCAAGATTTTATTTAATATTACAATTTAATAATAATTATTTAACGTAACACACCTGCAAAATAATTAAAAAGAATTAATTAAATTAAAAATGCAAATAAATAATGCCAAATCATTACTTTAAATATTTAATTTTATGTCATATCAGCTTTTATACCTCTATTTTTATATATTTATATAGATATATATAGATAGATGGATGGATTTACATGACATCAATAGTATTACAATAACATTTTTTTTAAAAAAAAAAGATTGTAATGCAATTTTAGGTGTTAAAATATAACTTATTGAAGTATAATTTAATTAGTTAGAAAGTGTTTTTACTATAAGCCTTAATCAGATGCGATTTAATTGATCTTCTCACTAATATGTGAAGTTCAAGAATTCTCGATCATATGAATATTTATCAATATAACAAGTTATTAGGAGGACTATCCTCTATTATATAACTCATTGAACCTTCTCATAAATAAAAAAGAAAAAAAAAAAAAAAAAGGCTTACTATAAGCTTATAGGTCTTACACCTGTGGAAGTCTCGCTCTCAACTTTGCCCAAGTTTGATTGTGATAAATTTGTACACTTTTATTTTATTATTTGGTATTTAAGAGTTTTATTTAGCTATCTATTAATGAAAATATTTTTTTCATATTATTTATTTTTCAATCTTTTTTGTTTAATATACAATTAAATTTATTATATACTAAAATAAAATTTTTATTATCAATAGTTGTTTTTTGCATTAAATTATTTAAATATAAATATGTGTTTACATAAATAACTCTGTATGATTTATGTCCATTATAAATTAAATATGTTCAATCATTAGTACATTTAAAAATAATTTATCACTCGTTTTGTCCCACAATATAAATTGTTTAAGGTTTTCACATGAAGATTAAAGAAGGTAATTTGATCAAATTATTTTTTTATCTCAAAATTAGTGGTAACTTGAAAAAAAAGTTATTATACCTAATATAAATAAGAATAAAATTGAAATAAAATTATTTATTAGTCCTTAAAATACTCAAGATGATTTATATTTTGGGACAAAACAGTTACCCCAAAGCGATTTATATTATGAGACACAATGAATATGTTTACTTTTTTTTTTAAAAAAAAAAAACATATAACTAGTAAATAGTTTGTTAAGTTTATCTTTAATTATATTTTAATTTCAATCTAAAAAATACATCAAGATTCTAAAGAATAATTAAAGCAAAGTTTAAACTTATTCTTAACTCCAAAAATAGAAGTTACATTTTGAGCTCTTTCTTCTCTGTCTCCCAACCAACACCATGCCTTTACTCTAATATAATCAGAGAATGCACCTTCTTGTTTTTGGCTAACCATAAAATTTAGGCTTGATGACAAAAAAAAAAAAAAAAAAAAAAAAAGGAAAAATTCCGAACCTTTTCCAAAAAATTACAATCATATCCGAATTTCTAAATAAATAATTTTATTCTAATTTACACATATCAATTTTAGTTCTATATATGTAATCAAAATTATATCACCATCTTTTTCTTACAATTGACAAAAGAATTATGAAAAATCACAGTAGAGTTGAGTTTGAAAATGAGCTACTGAGAAAAATGATATATAATAAATCATCTTCATTTGAATTTTGGCAAAATAATAGAATTACAACTAATTGTTTTATTCGTTGAGAAATTCGATGGGCTGAA
Organism: Jatropha curcas; assembly: GCF_041381405.1. Classification (NCBI taxonomy): domain Eukaryota; kingdom Viridiplantae; phylum Streptophyta; class Magnoliopsida; order Malpighiales; family Euphorbiaceae; genus Jatropha; species Jatropha curcas. The sequence continues at coordinate 26,391,512 of NC_143158.1, forward strand.
ATCTACTGTATGTTATACAATATGAAATAGTTTATTTGAACTCACCATATCGGTGAAAACACTTGTACCTGATAAAACTCTAGAATTACAACTAATTTGTAAAAGTTAATTTGCAAAAGTGCGGGTAAAATAGTTATTTTGCAATGTTAAAGTTAAGATATAATTGTTTATCATTATATTACTAGTTAAAATACTAATTTTTCTTTTAAAATATGATTATACTTTACATTCCTGCGCACTGAAATATAATAATAAATAACAATAATAAAATCCAAAAAAATTGGGATTGGAGGAAAAAGCCAAGCTAACCCTTGCCTATTGCCCCCACCCTCAAGAATATGGCCCTTTCTCACTACAAAATAACATCTACATGAAACTGTCTGTCACTTGACCGTCTTCTCCACTCTTGCCTTATGGCTGTGGGTCCCACGTCGGCACAGACACATTGACAATTACTTGTCACAAACATTATTAAAATCCAAAACCCATAAAATAATTGTCCTAAAAACAATTTTGCGTGGCTAGAACTTCATCCACGTGTCCTTCTCCCACTCGTCCTTACCAGATTTCCTCCCCTCTGACTAGATAGATAAAAATCAATTGCTAAGCGATCAGAATGCCCAGCTCTACAAGCACTAGCCCCCACTCTTCCCCATTACTCTGAAAAAAAAAAAAACGTTTTTTCTTTGTTTTTCCAGCACCATGGGAATTGAACTCGAAACGTTAAAGAGCTTAGCCGGCGGTTGGTCTAGCGTTTCTGCTAGACGTTGTGACTCCTGCAAAACGGCACCTGCTGCTGCGTTTTGCCGTGCTGACTCGGCTTACCTTTGCCTTAACTGCGATTCCAAGATCCACGGCGCCAATAAGCTCGTTTCTAGACACGAGCGCGTTTGGATGTGTGAGGTTTGTGAGCAAGCACCTGCTGCCGTCACTTGCAAAGCCGACGCTGCCGCTCTTTGTGTCACGTGCGATGATGATATTCACTCCGCTAACCCACTCGCTCGCCGGCATGAACGAGT